>NC_051064.1:51786319-52086319 GCF_004664715.2 Peromyscus leucopus
AAGGATAGATCTTTTCCTTCAATGTAAAGACAAGAAAGGGCAGCTAGAGACCCCAGTTAGTGGAAATGCCTACTAAACTTTGAATGATGGTTCTTATTCGGTTCTGTGGTCTTCTTCCTTATATGAAAAAAAAAAAGGATATGTGTGTGTGTGTGTGTGTGTGTGTGTGTGTTATAGAAAGATGAGGGTTAAAACCATTTAGATAGTCTCCATTCACCCAAGAATATTTCAAAGCCTAGACCAAGAGACAGACAAGTAAATTGGAGTAATTCTGAAACAGTGTATTACACTTCACCATGGAAGAGATGGATAGAAAAGGTTCACCCAGGAGAAGTAAACATTGCCTAATGAAGGCAGCGAAGTCTCTGTGGAAGAGGTGGTGACCAAATTGCCTGTTGAGGGACGAGCAGGAAATTCCTTAAGCATTAGGGGCTAGGATCATTCCAGACATCAGCTGCTGCACCTGGTTGACTCAGGTGAGCAGCTCTCAAACTTTAGCACATACCAGAGCCACCTGACAGCTTGTTAGATCGCAGGTCACGAGGCCGCATCCTGTTTCTGACTGACCGGATCTGGCCTGGACCCCAAGTATGAATTTTTAACAAGTTCCTGGGGATGATGGTGCTAAAAACTCCTGGTTTGCATGCAGCACAGTGAACAAAAGTAGACAAAATGCCCTGGGTAATAGACATGACCTGAAATATGGGGACCCTGGATCCACACCTCTGGAATGTAAGACCCATTGACAGAGGCCAAGTTCTACAGACGTTATTTGTCCTTTATGAGGGCATCACTGATGGGAGGGTAAAGAGAAAGAAATTATAGCCCAGTCCAGCCCGCCACTCTGGAAATGAAAGGAGGAGATGGAACTGAGGTTACCTGAGTGAAAACGAAAGCCCGTCTCTTAAGCTGTGCTCTCAAAGGAGAGAAATAAGCTTTTGAAATTGTCATTTTTTTCTCTTCACTTATTAAAATATCTGTCTTCTGGAAAAAGACAGCAGGTCTTGGTACTATTTACTTAATAGCCATAAATTCTTCGATGCTTTTCTGAGAAAGGGGGAGATTTGTTATTTGCTGAAGTCAGAATGTGATGCCTCCTGTTTTCACCCATGTTACCCCAGAAGCAGAGCCTTAAACAAAATGTCACAGCTAGTCATGGATGGAGTAAGACTCAGGAAGGCAAGAGTATGGGGAGAATGTGAGGTGAGGAGTTGTCTCCGGGAAGCAGGAAAGTCAACACTGGCAGCCCCCCTCCCCCTCTCCCCCTCCCTCCCCCATCTATGGTCCACTGCTCACTGCATCCCCATGCCCTCCTTTTTAGAAAACTTCTCTGAGCAATGCACCTGCAAAGAAAGGGGTCAGGGCGGCTGGTGCTGTGCTGCCCCCATGCACTGCTCAGGGACTGACCCACAAGGATGTTGTGCAGCAGTTTCCTCGTAGGAAAGCCTTCCCTCTTGGCTTTAACACCTTAAAACATAGGCTATAAAGGAGGGAGGGGAATGTAAAAAGATGTTTTAAGATAGGATGTTTACAGGGAAGTGAAACATTCCAACCTTCAGGGACGCTCCTTAAGACAGTAAACAACTCAAAATAGCTTCAGGAAGTCCATGAAACTGACAAGACTCACTCCCTCTCCAAGAATATAGAAGCAGTAAGAACTGTTAAGAGTCGCTCTCAGACAAGCCCAGCCACCTGGAAGAAGCAGAGACCAGCTGAGCTGCCTGGAAGAGGCTCCGACCACTGAGCCACCTGGAACGGACACTCTCCAGCCTGTAAAGCTGTCTGCAGGCTGTGCGTGTGCTCCAGGTCCCCAACTTGTGAGCTGTTACCTGGGGAAGGCTTTAGTGCTGCAGCTGTCTTTGAGTCATTTCTGCTTCTGTGAGTGACCCCTCACTCACATTCCTGTAAGGAACTCGAATAAAACTCGTTGGACTTGATGGTATCCATACTTTGGTCTGTTGTGGGTTCCTTCTCTGGGGTGAGTAGACATTTGTTCATGTCTTCCCAGGAATAGTGTCACACAACAAGGGGTTAAATCAGCCACACTTCTAAGCTGCACTCATAGGAGTGGCCTCAGCAGGAGGTCAGAGCAGGTAGGACAGGAAATGAGAATGTAAAGCAACCGTCATAGTATACCTGTACCTAGGGATCTGGGTCTGCTTGCCATTTTAGCATCAGAGGTGAGGCCTCTCTGAGAACATGCAAAGGTACATGAGGTATTCGGTGTACTTGCCATGGGCCAGGTCGTGGGCTAAGCTACCCATGCATTCTCCTACTTAATCCATACAACATGCTTCAAGGTAGTTGTAGTTGCCCACCTAACAATGGATTAAGTCATGATTATGGGCTCAAAATAAGACAGGTGGGAAATGGCAAAGTGAGAATACAAACTCAATCATTTCTGTCTTCAAAGCTTATTCCTAGTCAGCTGGCAGAGTGCTTGCCTAGCATGCACAAAGCTCTGGATTCAGTCCCTAGCGTCACTTAAACTGGCAGTAATAATCCCATAATCCCAGCACTCGGCTGGTGGAGACAGGAGAAGCAGAAGTTCAAATTCATCCTCAATGGCATAATGAGTTGGAGGCCAGCCTGGGATACAACATATAAAACTAAATGACAATTGAAGAAATCAGCCTGGGAAGCCATCTCAACAGTCAGTCTTTTTTTTTTTTTTAACACCCTGTAAATCTCACAGAAATAGTAAAAATGTACACATTGATTATCATAGACATTTATAATGGATTAAGCAAAGAGATGATAGATACGTATGTTATGTCTACATATTGTATAAGTTAGTTGTCTTGCTGCTGTGACAGACCACCTGACAAGATCCGCTTAAGAGAAGAGGAGTTTATTGTGGCTGGACAGTACAGTCCATCAAGGAAGTTGTGGCTGGTGGCAGGAGCTTGAAGCAACTTGGTGACATTTTAACCACACTCAGGGAGTAGAGAGATGAATGTCGCTGCTTGGCTTTCTCTCTGCTTGTTATTCTATCCAAGACGCCAGCCCATAGAACTGTGCCACCCACATTGACTGTGGATTATCCTACCTCAACTAACCTAATCTAGAAGAACATCTTTACACGAATTCCCAGAGATTAGTTTTCATAATAACTCTAAGTCCCATCAAGTTGACAATCTAGATTAGCCATCACATAGATACACAAACATATAGAATAGAATGTCATGGAATTATATTAAATGGTTCTAACATTTACCTAAATTGTGCTAGTATTAATAACAACTCAGAAGTCAGAAATTGAGATAGAAAGGTGATAAATCCAAGGAACAGCAGAGGGGCAATTGGCTGAACCTACTGCCCACATTTCCCCAATCTGAAAGCTCCAGAAGTCCCCTTCAGCCCCTCCTTCTCTCTTCCTGTCCCTCTCTATTCAACTTCCTCAGTCCTCCAACATCTCTATGTCCAATCCCAGTCAGTCAACCGCTGACTTTGTCTTTGATTCAAGGTAGCTTTATTGGCACAGAGGATTGGCAGTGTGAACAATTCTCCACAACATTTCCCCCTTTTGGTCTCAACAAAAAAGAGGAGTTTTAACTCTAACATAGTAAAACTATATACAATAAGAACAATTATCAAGTAAGAAGTACATTCACAATGTCCAGTCCATTAGTATTGGCAAATTCAAAGAAAATACTCCATTATCTATCTTATCTTGGTGAGTCCAAAGTTTTGTACCTGATTTACTTTCTATCAAAACTAAGGAAAACTGTAACTATAACTATCTAATCTTCAGCCCCATCAGAGCTCTGAGAAGGATATAGTATTACCTGATTAAACAGGAAGTGCAGAACAAGCAACTTCCTAAACTAAAATGACAGAGATATCTGGCTGTATGGACAGTCACCCAAGGTTTGTCTGCAACAATGGGGCATCCATCTTCAGCCTACAGGCCTAGAATATCTGACAGACTTTTCTGTGAAGCAGGAATTTTGAAGGATTACCCTACCTTGTCTTGGCAAAGTTCAGCAATTGTCTTCCTTAATGTCCTGCTTGTCCAATTTGGACAATATTCTGCCAGCAGTCGAAGCAAGGGCAGTTTCTTTGACCAGTGGATAACCTTGCCACAATAAAAGCAGATGCCTTATGGAGGTTCTTTGATGCCCTTCATCCTCTTTTGAAGTAAATTGGTGCTGCCAGGAGCAGATGTGTCTCATTGTCATGAGAAGCCTTATGTTATTGAAACTTTTTTTTTTTTTTGGTTTTTCGAGACAGGGTTTCCCTGTTTAGCTTTGCGCCTTTCCTGGAACTCACTTCATAGCCCAGGCTGGCCTCGAACTCACAGAGATCTGCCTGACTCTGCCTCCCAAGTACTGGGATTAAAGGCGTGCGCCACCACCGCCTGGCTATTGAAACATTTTAAATGTCATAGTCCATATAGTTCTCTGAAGTGTTTGAAGACTATTTAAAATATGTCTATTTGACTTTGAAAACATATCTAACATTACTATAAGTTTGATTGTTACAGAAGACTAACTACTAGCCAGGTGGTGCTGGTGCACGCCTTTAATCCCAGCACTTAGGAGGCAGAGCCAGGTGGATCTCTGTGAGTTCAAGGCCATCCTGGGCTACAGAGTAAGTTCCAGAAAAGGCACAAAGCTACACAGAGAAACCCTGTCTCGAAAAACCAAAGAAGAAGAGGAGGAGGAGGAGGAGGAAGGTGATAACTAACTACTAGCCTGTACTTCTTTATTATCCTAGAACTTTGCATTACATTTTTAAATGAGCTGCATAGGTACATTAAACAAAAATACATTGAACACGAAATAGAAACAAATACAATATAATAAAAGTAACCTTGAATTTGTATCAATATACAAAAATCCATACTAATGTAAAATATTTGAGACTAGTAGTTGCTTTTTTAGTTTGAAAGTAGACTCAATAATCTACCCTTTTATCTGATCATTTCTAAATCCGCCCTTTTTTTCTTTTCAGAACAAGATCCCTGAATCTAATTTCCTTTGCTTAGTTTCCTCCCTGACCATGACCAGTAACATCTTGTAACCAACCCCCACAAGCGATGACAAACATCCATCAAATGACCAAAAATTACCCACCCCACCTCTTGGGAATGTTGGCATAATGTTCTTAAAATTACTTCCTGTTGTTTAGGGATGACCACATCTTTATTTACATTTGAAGTCAGTATTTGTAAAAAAAAAAAAAAAAAAAAAAAAAAAAAAAAAATCAGTGAAGGCTTTGTTTGAGTTGATTCAATCCTCTTTCCTGATTCTTCAACCCTGTCCTAAGCATTCAAAGCTGCTATATGACATAGAGCCAGGGTGTGGTCATCAAATCTGAACTGTCTTTGCAAATCAGCATACTGGTCTTCACCAAGAAGCCGGTCTTGGGAAATTCCCATACCTCTAGTCCTACCTCATTGTTCTATGGACCTAGCTTCCTCTTTCCATCATGTTCTCCACTGTAACTGAGGCCAGCTTCCAGTATTGCTGTAGCTAAGTCTTTCCAGTCTTATGGAATAATTCTGTTCCAACTGCCCATGAATTTAACATCTGGTTCACATAGGAGTGCATACTATACAAAACAACTGCTACTTTAAATATCTTCAAATCTAAAACTTCTACAGGATTCCAGTCAACTTCTGCATAGTCGTGGGGATACCTCTCATCTGGTGGTCATTCTTGTTTGGTAACTGGATAAACTAAAGTTGGTTTTTTAATAGCTTTGGGCTGCTCCTCTTCAATTTCATAATGCAATGGTGCAGTAGGTTCTGCTCTAAATTCTTCTGTCTGTGCCTGAATATTTTTCTTATTTTCATTAATAGATCTTTCTAAAGTTTATATCTTATCAATAGTAAGTCTTTCGAAAGCTTGCATTTTATCAATAGTAAGTCTTTCTAAGGTTTATATCTTATCAGTCAAATTTTCATATTTGGCATACTTATCAAACCATTTTTAAGGATATAATATGGATTACCAAACTAATAATAATTAAAATTGGTATTATGTCAATCTCAGCTAAGTGGTTTTATCTCATTTATTTTTTCCACTTGCAAGCCGTCCATCGCAGCACTAAACAGGGTCCTAATTCCCAGCATTGTGATATTTCTGATTCTTAACGTGGGAAATATTTTTCCCCTCTTTTTTTTTTTTTTCCTAATAACAAAAAAAAGCCCAATTCCCCTTTTAAGAATCCCCAGGTATCTCACCAGATCTGATGACTTTTGAGTTTGTCCACAGCACAAACACTATAGTGCTGGCAAAGCTGTAAAGGGGGTGGGTAGCCCTCCATAGCGGCTCGCCTGGCTAAGGGCCGCCCACAGCTGCTTTCACGTAGCTGTGCAGCCAGGGGCTGAGCGCGTTCTGCAGTGGCAACAGCAGCAAAAACGCAAGCAAGCAGGGGTGAGCGGGTGTCAAGGCAGCCAAGCTGGCCAAGGTTAACCCAGGGAAGGGATCCAGAGAAAGCCTTCGTGGTGGGAAGTGAGAGCACAGGCTGACGGTGGGCGGCTAACCCCAGAGGCATTTGGGGCTGGAGTGGACAGCAGCTGGAGGCTGCTGTAGAAAGACTTCCATGGAAAAACTCAGACAGAGGGCTTGTGGGGAGGGAGACTCACACAGCCGGCAATGGCGATGGCAGCGGAGAGGTGGTGGGTTCACTGCCTTGGCATGGTTTACTAATGCCGCTCACTGGACAGGAGATACAACGTTTACCTAACTGTGCTAGTATTGATGAAAACTCAGGAGTCAGAAACTGGAATAAAAACCTGATAGATCTAAGGAACAGTGGAGGGGCGATCAGCTGACCCTACTCTCCACATTTTCCCAACCTAAAAGCCCTGGAAATCCCCTTCAGCCTCTCCTTCTCCCCTCCTGTCCCTCTCTACCCGGCTTCCTCAGTCCTCCAACATTTCTATGGCTACTCCTGGTCAGCCAATCCCAGACTCCATCCTTGATTCAAGGTGGCTTTATTGGCACAGCAGGTTGGCCGTATAAACAATTCTCCTACAACAAATGGTGATGAGAAATAATTTATATAAGATTAAGAAGAATATAGCCTGTATATTAACAACATATAAGATGTGAATAGACAGGAAAAGACTAAAGGAAAAATAAAAAATAATAAGGTGAGTGGGAAAGTCACACACACACACACACACACCACTCAGGATCTGTATCCTCTTCCTCTCCAATACCTCTAGAGGCAGGTCTGCCTCTCCACCCGAGGGTGCCCACTTTCTCTCCTTCCCAGAGGAGATGCTAACATCAAAATCTTTTCTCGAGAATCTGCTAGTTAAGTCCCTTATTTTAATACTCTGTCCCTCCCTCCCCCCTCTCTCCCTTTCTGTCTCCCCTCTCTTCCCTCTCTCTTCTCTCTCTCTCCCTTCATAATCCCTCAGATTTCCTGGGTGACCATTTCTGCCATGGTTGTTTTATCTTTGGAGTCATTCTCTCAATTTCCCTTTGGGGAATAATGCCTGGGGACCCTATACTAAGAGACTAGTACACTTGGCGAGGATGCTCATAGCCCCTTGCTTCAGTGGCATGTCAAAGGCAACATGATTCCCTTTCATCTTTTAATAAATAGTCATTCTAGGAAAAACAGAGCTGTTTGAAAGGATGCCCATCAAAGGGAGACACGGCTGTAAATCCTGGCTTAATGTGATGCCGACTTGAGCTTCTACCTCACTCTGTATTATTAGGTACCAAAGATGCTTTAACCAAGGAAGTAAATGTTGCTGTGAATGACTGTTTTAACCAACAGTCCTATGCTTAGAGACCTCCTCTCCTTTAAAGTCACGTCCTCAGGAGGGTTATGAGAACAGAGTAACCAGCATTCTTTGCAGTGAAATCTGGTAAATATTTCACAATTGACTTTTTTTTTCTGCACTGTTAGGAAAAAAAACTGATTTGGAAATTGCCAATTTCTGTGATGTAAATTCTCTTCCTGTACCATTTCAAGTTACCAGTTTAAAATCTGGCTTTTAAAAATCTGTGAAACCTAATCACCATCCCTTAGGCACCCTTTACACCAGTGTCAACGTTATCACTGAACAGCTTATGACAGATTCCCTGTGCTGTGCAGATGCTCCTGATGAAATACTAGCTTTCAAGTGGAGAGATCTGTATGGTAGCTCTACCTTTTTACCAAATGGCAGAGAAAGCATTATGCAGAAGACATCATGTTCCTTGTGTCCAGGCCCAGCACTAGCAGCATATGGGTCCATTCCTATAGCAATGTAGTAGGGTCAACCTGTAGCAGTCCCCTATGCATCAGAGCATTGGATTTACCACAGAGCACTCTGGTCCACCTAGTGCTCTTGTGAACATTTCTACTTTCTTTAATAGTCTCTTTCTCCTCTTCAATAAATCCCTTTTGTGTTTTGATTGAGCGAAGTAAATTCTCTTAATTGCAAACAAGAATGTCTGCTGATTATAGAGGACCCTTCTGTTTCAGGCAGAGAGATACCCACAAGCATAATTAAATATGACTGCTAACACTCTGTCTTTAGAGCTTAAGCTTTTTTCCATGAGAGTAAAGTCGGGCTTCATTCAATCCCATGTGCTTCCCACCAACAGTAGTGCCAAAAAGAAACAACCTCATGCTGGAATCACTCTGCAGCTCAAGATGTAGGAGTGATATAGCCTTATGTGTACAATGAAGTATCTCCTCAACGTCCTTAAGACCCTCTGAAGACATCAGTCATGGGTCTTCTGATAACTTCTCCCTGATAATTAGTTCCATGAACTTGGTTTTCTATTTATTTTTTAATCCACTTCTTCCCATGGTCCCTGAATTGCTTGTTAAAAATTATTTCTTCCTTGTCAGAACTGAATCAGAAACTCTGCAGTAACTTCTAGGAGTGTAATTTTCAAATTGCACTCAACTTTTTGTTTGTTTGTTTGAGATAGTTTTACTGTGTAGCCTGGAATTCAGCATCATCCTGCCTCAGCCTCCTGAGTGCTGGGATTATAGGCATGCCCCAACCACCACAAACAGCTTATAATTTCTGAGAACAAAACTTTCATATTATTATCATCAGGTAAAGTATTTTCTTCTCCTCTCAAATATGTGTGCGTGTGTATGTGTGTGATTTTAGTAGAAACTCCTAGGTTTTTAACACTAATTACATGTTTAGACATGGCAAATATAACATTCATGAGCAGTTCAATAACATTTTTCAGAGTTCCAATGGATCTTTCTGAAAGTCGCCATCTCCTTCCTTCTTTCTGGCCACTGTCAGGAATTTCCTGTCTTCCACAGGATCCTTGCCTCAGAGGAGGTATGCCAACACCAGCTTTTGTAGCTAGAGTTTTCCTGCCTTGCCCACAGTCAGACAAATCTCTGTCTACCGCCAGTCCCGCAGCCACTCAGACCCAACCAAGTAAACACAGAGACTTATATTGCTTACAAACTGTATGGCCGTGGCAGGCTTCTTGCTAACTGTTCTTATAGCTTAAATTAATCCATTTCTATTTATCTATACTTTGCCACGTGGCTCATGGCTTACCAGCACCTTCACGTGCTGCTTGTCTTGGTGGCGGCTGGCAGTATCTCCTTCCGCCTTCCTGTTCTTTCTTTTCTCCTCTCTGTTAGTCCCGCCTATACTTCCTGCCTAGCCACTGGCCAATCAGTGTTTTATTTATTGACCAATCAGAGTAATTTGACATACAGACCATCCCACAGCACACTGCCATGTGATTGTGTTCATGGTAACTCCCCATCTCTAAATGCTGTCATGCATGCTGCTTATCAGGGCCCAGACACAGAAGCCTGTCACCTGAAGAAAGAGAACAGGGCCTCAGAGGCTATGTTAGAAGAAAGGTGTTGTTGCTTTACTAAATGCCTATGCTGACAAATTGTTTTCTAAGTATTTATGCTTATACCCATATATTAATGCAGCTCTCAGTCTTGGCCAGAGAATCTGTTTCTGCAGCTGGAATCGGTCACTACAAAGGCTCATACTGGTCAGAGTGCTAATAAGTTACAGTTGAGGTTGAGTGTTCAGGCCTAAAGAGGACATCTATATTACATACAAGCATACAGTCGTGTGCACACACGTGGGTTTGGGTAATGTCACAGAAGAAGGTACGAAAAGGATGTAGGATCCAGAAGATGGAGAGGAGTGCCATAAAATGCTGCGTTATGGGCGTGGCATGCCCATTGCACTTGGGAACTCACTGAAACCATGGCTACCTGCACAAGACCTGCATAAGATCAAGCCAGCTAGAACAACCAACATTCCAGCATACAGAACCAATCAGACTCAGCTGGGTTACAAGAGAAGCAAAAGGAGAAAACATGAAGATGGAGGGGGAACATGTGGAGGAATAACCACAGGAAATAGGAAGGGAGAGTTGAGGATAGATATTATTAATGTGTACATCTCTGAAATTGTCAGATAGCTAAAAGATTATTTTTAAAGAGTGTTGTCAACAGCTATAGGAAACAGGCTAGAAAATACCTTATTACAACCTGTCAGATCCTATGTCCCCATGACCCCCGCCACTTTCTCCTGGACAATAGAACTGATCTTGTCAAACCTGGCGTTTAGCATTGGGTCCCATCATCATCAGGCAGTAAGCCCTGACTGGACAGCACTGCCGTCTCTACGAAAGCCAGCAAGTCCAGATGACCTTGTGCCTGTCACCCCTCTGCCTTCTCTGCCCCTCTGTCCATGTGGCACTGTCTTGAGAATCTGCCTATAACAGAGAAGGGCAAATCAGAGCCACATCCCAAAGCTACTCTGAGGGCTGAAACAACCCTGATGGAAGGCTGTGCCTGTTCTGATGGCAGATCCTTGAAGAGGGCTGAGCTCGCCTTTCCGAAGAGATGTTTTATGGATTTCACTTTTCAAATGGCCTCTAGTGCCTCTCTGCTCAGCTTTCTTCATGTGTTTTTGACAGTTATTCTTATGAATAAATGGATTGTTTGATCATTCCTGGATTTCTTCTCAGCGACCAACATAGAAAAGAAAAAATTCAAATGAAAATGTTAAGCCCTCAGACCGCTACTTACAAATGGTCTTAAGAAACAGGCTTCTCACACAGCCTCTGACTGATATGTTAGCCATTTTTCTTATCTTGCGTATGTAGCTCCGCACTCTCATCTGACAAACTGCAGCCACTTGCCAATCTCAGCACAATGGACATTTGTAAAGGGATAGTCACTTGGTACGGGCAGCTGTCCTATACATGGACAGATGTTTAGTGATGGTATGTGGCAGGTATCATCACTATAGCCCATCCCAGGGTACTAACCAAAACGTCAACTGATCTACAGATGGTAAACTTGCCCCTTGATTCAGAACCACTGACTATACTGGGCCGACACAGAATGGATTCCTGGAAGGCCGTGAGGAGGGGAGAGGGAGGAGGCAGGATGCTGGAGAGCACAGAAATCTCACTCTGATGGGGAAAGGAGGACATGTCAGCAGATGTAACAATTGACCTAGATTTAAACCGAGAACCTCTGTGGTCAGAAATCACGGCCTGTTTGTCACTCACCCCATGGAGCCTTCCCACCCAGTGGCTCACAGTCTGAAGTTTCTCGATGGATCATTTGAAGCTAATAAATGCACCATCCAGTCTTCTGTAAAAGATTCCCTGGCTCACGTGGCACTGTCCGCATTCGCTGCCGTGGGCCCTGCACTTGCAGAGAAGATGCATGGGGAAGAGCTTCAGCCACTGTCGGTCGGTGAAGAGGTCTGAAGAGAGCTGCCACTGGGGTCTTCTCTGCCCCGGAGCAAGTTTGCATAACATACAAGTCTGTACAAGAACTTTCAAAGTCTAATGTTTTTCTACTATGAGATGAATCAGAAGTGAATTGTAGGATCTGGAAATTTTTTCTGAAATTTCATGGACTTAAGATAATCCACTTTACTTGCCCTGAACTCCTCTGCACTAAAGCACTGCTGTTGACTGGTGGGGTTCACTTTCTTCTTCCGGCTCTAACCGGTTGCCCGTTTCCCGTTTCCCCGGTAAGGAAAAGCTCCAGCTGGGACATCAGCTCACTGTGCAAGCTATTCCTGTTGAGTAGCCACACTGTGCCATTGTCCACTGTCTTGGGGCCACTGGGTACACAACCATCTTTCTGCTCTCTCTTTATTCCTCTCTGGCCCCTCCTTTGGGAGGTGCTGGGGATACACAGGGTGCAGCCCAGGGGCTTACACATGATAGGAAAGCACTCCTCTACAGAGCTCTGTCCTGGCTAATCCAGTCTCAACCTGTTGCTGTGATAAAATACCCTGACAAAAGCAGCGTGGGTGGGGGAGGAACGGTCCTGGAATTACAATCCCAGGGAAGTCACAGTGGGAACCTAAAGCGTCACATCACAGTCCAGAGTGGAGAGAGACACACACAGGTTCCCTCTGCCTACTCTGCATGCGCTCAGCCGGCTTATTTCTCCCTTAAGTAGTTCAAGACCCAATGCACAAAATGGTGGTTCTCCCACACAATTAGCAACTAAAACAATTCTTCCACAGACATAACCACGGGCCAACCTGATAAAGACAATTCCTCAATCGAAATCTCTTCCCAGGTAATTACAGGTGGTAATTTTTTTCTTTTTAAACATTGAATTACTTTGTAATTACTTTTAATATTTTTATTTATGTGTCTATGTGTGTGTCAATATTATATGTTTATAGATGCCCAAGGCAACCAAAAGAGGGTATCCTAACCCTTGGAGCTGAAGTTACAGGAGGTTGTGAGCTGCTTGACATGGGTAAGAAGGAGTAAGCTCTCCTAACCTCTGAACCACATCTCTACCCCTGGCTACAAGTTAGCATTTTAAACTAACTTCAAGTTAATACCTGAAAGTAACCATCAGCCTTCTTATTGACTTTAAAAAAAGAAAAAATTCTACTACATTTCTTTATTTTATAGGGGAGGGTGTATACATGCCATGTGTTCTTGTCCAGGTCAGAGAACAATTTGTGGGAAGCTGCTTTCTCTGTTCTGTGGGTCCCTAGGATCAAACCCAGGTCATCAGGCTTGCAGAAAAATGTCTTTAACTGCTGAACCATCTTGCTGACACTCGTTGACTTTTATTACTGATACGTGTGTGGACTGAAATGAAATAGAGAGAGCTCCTTCCAGAACAGTGCAATGAGCATCTCCAAAATTCTCCCTAAGAAATTTCAATTAGAACAATGAGCACACTAGTTTAAAAAAAAAATCAAGGAAGCCAGTAAGGGTCCATGGGAGAGGAAGGAAAGAGGCCTTCAAGAGGAAACAGGGCAGTAGGACCCATGTGAGATGAAAGCAGAGGGGGATATTAGGGTTCATGTAGTGAGGGGGTAACAAAACTAAAGATGTATTAAAAAGCCTTACAGACACTCACTACTTTGTAAACTAGTTTTAAAATATATATTCTAGAGGAGTTTGAATAGAGGTAGGCTACATGGGTAGACAATGCTGTTCTCAGAATAAATGAGTTATTACAGAAAAATCTCATAACCAGACATGAGATACCTCCCTACCAGCTACTGGTCAGGCAGGCCCCAGAGGCTCCCAAAACAGCATGGGCTATTGGCATTTCTTGTGTGTCTCCACCATAACTAGGTGGTAAGGCCCTATTGCTGAAGATAACACACACTTTGGTTGCAGCACATAGAGAAACCAGTCTGGAGCTGACCTGAAAACTTCCTCGTTGCTGGATGTCTTTCAAAGAGCCAGAAGGTGCTGTGCACGCTGCTGGGGAAGGAAGGCAATTAGTGGTATTACACAACGCTGGACTCTGCATGCTACAATACCGACCTGCCAAGCAAGATGTGCCCACGGTGGTATGAAGGTTACTGGGATAATCAGACACTTTTAGAACGGATTTGAAGCCTCCACAGAAGGGAATTCATGGCTGATACTATAAACCTGGTCAAACGCCCATGGCTAGGGAGATCACAGACTCTAGCAGGGAAGCCTGCTATTGTTGTTTTGGCAAATGGTCATATTGGAAAACTGCCTTCTAAACATTTAAGTTTATCTCTACAGCGCTTTGCTGCTCTCAACCTTGGTCACTGACCTTTGTTGCTCCCACAGCCTTGCAGTGGGCATCAGTTAATACAGACTCATAACTGGGCAAAATACTGAGAATTAGTGATGGTTGAGTGCTTATCCCTAAATGGGACATCTTTAACAACTGCCCCCACCCAAGGTTCAGGGATGTCCATAGATGAGGAGGCAAAAAGAATGTAGGAGCCAGAGGATGGAGATGAGTGCTGTGAAATACTGTCTTCTGGATGTGACAAGCCCATTGTACTCTCGAACTCGCATTGGTGGTTACCTGCAGAAATCCTCATAAGATCAAGCGAGTCAAGATTCCAGCAGGGATAGAAGAGGAGCTCTTGAGACCTCATCTCTCACCAAGGAGCCATTGCTGAGGAAGGAGATTTTTCTTTGTTGGAGGTATAACCTCTAGTAGGTTGCCCATGATCCAGTGGGTTGCCCTACATTATGCACGTATAGGCAGTGATAAAGGTTATAGGGAAGAAGAAAAGAAGGGAGAAGAGAAGGAAGGAGGAGTTGGAAGGGTGTGGCAGAATGTCATCGGACAGACCATGCCCACTGTAGAGCAAGTGTCCACAACAGTGATGGGAAAGAAACCATCATCTCCTAAGAACCACCTTCTCCCCTCAAGTGGCTAGGACTTCTTCAGACCACCTTGTAGAAACTGAGTAGGGGTGACCATCACAGCTACATCAGCACAGCCTTGTTATGACTATCTCTTGCTCTATCTCATACTCATCCTTATTGAAAACAGTAGCTCTTTCCAGTACCCCCAAGATGGACTTTATCTGCTCCTCTTTCCAACATGGCTGCATTGATCATTCTCCTTCCTCTGTTTGTCACCATTAACTTTTTTTTTTTTTTTTTTTTTTTTTTTTTTTTTTCAAGACAGGTTTCTCTGTGTAGCTTTGCGCCTTTCCTGGAACTCACTTGGTAGCCCAGGCTGGACTTGAACTCACAGAGATCCGCCTGGCTCTGCCTCCCGAGTGCTGGGATTAAAGGCGTGCGCCACCACCGCCCAGCCTACTTAACTTTTTAATTAGTGTAATAGCAACAGAGGGCCAAACCTAGCCTGTTGAGGGCCAGGGGGTACCAGCCCAGCTTTTGCCCTAAAATTTCAGTCATAAAGTTGGCCATTAAGCTAGCTCAACAGAGATTTCAGTGTCACATAGAAAAAAATGTATCAAGTATGCACAAGTAATCCTGAAAATTATTCTTCACAAAGCAGTATTTTCAACATGTAGTACAAAGACAACTTAAGAGCCACACTGGGAAAAAAAAAAAAAGAATGAAGTTGAGTCTCATCTCATGCCATATACAAAACTTTACTCACAAGGGATCACAGATTTAAATGTAAGAACTCAAAGTATAAAATTCTTAAGAACATTCTGGTGGTTAATTTTAGGTGTCACCTTGCTGGATTAAGAGACACCGGGATATCTGATATTATTTCTGGCTATGCCTGTGAGTTTATCTCTGGAGTATATGGGCCAGCAAAATGGACAAAGATCTGCCTTTTATCCACAGACGGAAATTCCCATTCATCCTCCCCCTCCCCTTCCTCTCTTCCTCTCCCCTCCCTCTCCCCTGCATCATGAACATTATATTGGTATATGATCATGTGTTCTTTAAACTTGCTGACTGCAGACACTCGGTGATTGTCCTAGATTCCATCAGGCTCATTTCAAGTATTCTCCAAGACCTCTTGTCCTGGGATGGGCTGTCCCTCTGTGTCATGAGTGACTGTTCTCCAAGCCAAGCACCCACTACCTTGGGGGGTTCAGCTGTGCCCTGCCTTACAACAATCTGGGCCTGTTGGTGGTTTACAGCCCCTTGCACAGAGGCACAGAATATGACACAAGATTCTCTCTGAGTATCCAGCTGCCCCCTACCACCTGGCAACCTCGCCTGTGGCCTGGGGGAGGAGCTAGTGTAGAGTAAGGGCTCTATC
Source organism: Peromyscus leucopus (assembly GCF_004664715.2). Lineage (NCBI taxonomy): Eukaryota > Metazoa > Chordata > Mammalia > Rodentia > Cricetidae > Peromyscus > Peromyscus leucopus. The sequence continues at coordinate 51,802,256 of NC_051064.1, forward strand.
CATGTGGCTACATGGAAGCCCTCTGCCCTGCTGGGTAAGGCTTTCCACGTGTGGACAGTTAGTTGGTGGAGATGCACTCGCACCCCTGTAAGTAACCTCTCACTTAGGCTCTGTAAGGAAAACTAATAAACTCATCGGTACCCCAGAGTGAACTGTGACGGAATCGTTGCCTCCATTTGTCATTGGAACCTCAGAATGTGGGTAGACATTGCTTTATGCCCCCACCCCAGAAGGAATTTCAGCAACACCCTGATGCTCTGTAATGTGGAGCGAGAAGAACAGAACAGCAAAACGGCCTGTGCTGGTATTTGTCAACTTGACACGAACTAGAGTCACTCGGAAAAAGGAAACCTCGATTGAGGAATTGCTTCCATCAGAGTGGCCCAAGGGAATGCTTGTGGAGGCATTTTTTCATTAGTGAGTGATGTGGGAGGGTCCAGACCACAGTCGTTAGCGCCACCCGGTGCTAGTGGTCCTGGGTTGTATAAAAAAGCAAGCTGAGCAAGCTGTAAGGAGCAAGCCAGTAAGCAGCACTCCTGCATGCTTCCTGCTGCTGCTGCTGCTTGAGTTCCTACCCTGATGTGTCTAGATGTGTAACAAAACCCGTTCCTTCCTAAATTGCTTTTGGGAGTGATTTTCACAATAGGAAGCAAACTAAGACACAGCCCAAGAGTAAAAACATTGTATCCTTGAGAATAGCTAAAAGATGAGCTATTTCCAATCGTGGGGAAGTGAAGGCAGAAGCTCATCCAGAAAGATAATGCTCTGTTCTGCCTGGAACTCCAGCAGAAACTCCAGCGGGAGGGTCTCAAGGTTTCCCCCAGGCATTTCTGCTGGATAACTGTAAGCATCCTTTTGACTGTGCGCTCTTCCTTACTTGGGAGCCTCACCAGAGAGAACACTGCTGTACCTGTGACTCTTAATCAGAACTCTAGCTGGCTGCTTCAAAGGGGCTTCCCGAGTCAGTCTCAACTAAAGTTTGTAAGCAGATGATTGGCAGACATTGCCCTTTTGTTAGCGCCCTCTGTTGGGCTACTACAGTAGTCTCTCCTGGATGTTGCAAGCACCCTAGTTGATGATATTTTGTATCTGGGGCTTCTGTGTTGTTGCTGTTTGTTCGTTCACTTTCGCTTGCAATGTGCTTAATAAACTAGTTCAAAACTGAAGCACAGCTACCGTAGATCACTCTCTGTATGGAACAGACCAATATCTCCCCACCCGCATTCCCACGACTGCCGACCACCTTTCTCTCTTCCTTTCTTGGCCTCCCAGACCAAGATACTTTTATTCTCCCATTCTTAAACATTGAAACTCCAGGCTCTGCAGCCTTTTGACCTGGAAGCTTCTGTCAGAAGCTCTCTGAGTCCTGAAGCCTTTACCTCAGACTGAGTAAAGTACCCAACACACACACACACACACACACACACACACACACACACACACAATTTTTGAGACCTTTGGACTTGGACTGTGCCATAATACCAACATCCTAAGTTCTCTATCTGCCAGAGAGGCTGAGAAAAACATCTGAGTAGAAGTGGAAACAAAGATAATATGTACTTGATGATACTTTTACATATATAACTCTAGAAGATACAAACTAAACTAGAAGACAGTTTAAGAACATATTTAAAAGGTAAGAATGTGCCTACCACACAGCCTGCTAGTCTTCCCCCAAAATAAAAACATACACAAATACTTTTATAGCATTTTTTCATTGCAGCTTTATTTGTAATAACCCAAAGGCTTATCAAGGGATAAAGAGATAAACAAGTGGGATATATCTATGCAATGGTAAGCTAGTCGGCAATAGAAAGGATGGGTGTTCAATACACACAGTAATATGGAGATAACTATATTATGCGAAAGGAACCAGGCATAAGCAGTAATGGCTATAGGATTCTTTTTTATTGAATTCTATAAAGTGCAAACTAATCCATAGTGGCAGTAAGTCAGTAGTCACATGAGCTGCAAGGGTTCCTCATGCCCTACTTAATCTGTTGATCCACATTCAAAATAAATCTTGTCACTATTTCAAGCCAATGAATTTTGGGATAATTTTTTGCTCCACTGTATAAACTGAAGCCATTCTGCCCCTCAGTGGAGCCTAGAAACCAAGTGTTGTGGTAGAGTTAGTCTTCCACTGTGGGGACTAATGCCTTCATTTGTCCCTCTCCATCACAAGGCTCCAATGCTGCCTGAAACAATCCTCAAATCCCCACACCTTCCCAACTCCTCCTATCACAATGTACTATATTCTGCGAAATACCCTTGGGTTCTTCTGAGAACTGAACATGTGCTCAGCCTACTTCAGGATGGAAGTTCAGTATCTAAAGAATTAGTTTGCTTCCACCAAAGAAGTTGGCCGTATTTTAAATAAGACCTTCTGAAGACACACACCTTATCCCAGAAGTGAATTAAAGCTGGGAAATTAGGAGGAGGCAGGTCAACCCTTCCCCTTGCCTTTGATTGGATAACCTTTGATATAGTCCAGCAGCAATTACCAGACAGCAAGCTAATTCCATGTAGTACATTCTATTTCTCCAGTTGTTTTGAAGCAGAAATGTGGTACCACTATTTATTGGATGGATGGATGGATGGATGGATAGATGGATGGATGGATGGATGGATGTCGCTTTGTTTGATTAAGCATCCGCTGAGCTATAATACAACTAAAAACAATCTATCAACAGCACAGCAGTTCTGCCATCCACAAACTCAGCCTTAACAGCGAGGATTTTGCAAATAAGGGAACTGACACAGTAATTTTTCCTGTGACCAAATAGCATCCACGTAGGTCTCAAGAGATAGCTTTCTCAAGGAGGGGACTGGAGCTGACAACACACAGTACACACTGAGTTCTTTGTAGGTTCTTGGGATGTTCTCATTACCACTCTTTCCATAATAAAACATATTCATACAAGTTAATGTGGGAGAACTCTATGTGATATATATGAATGCATACATTGGGTATATGGTGTATGTCTTAGTTATGTTTCTATTGCAGTGACAAAACGTCATGACCAAGACAACTTATAAATGAAAGTGTTTAATTGGGCTTCAAGTTCCGGAGGGTTACAATCCATGGTACTGAGTCAAAGGCATGGCAGCAGACACAGCTGAGAACTCATATCTTGATCCATATGCAGAAATCAGAAAGAAAGCACTGACTGGGAATGGCATGAGACTTTTGAAACCTCAAAGTCCACCCCCACCCTGTGACATACCTCCAACAAGGCCACACTACCAATCCTTCCCAAACAATTCCACCAACTGAGGACCAAATATTCAAAAATGTAAGCTTATGGGAGCCGTTCTCTTTCAAAGCGGTAACAGTGCGTATGCATGCACATGTTGGAATGTGTGGTCTATATGCAAGTAAACGTTGGGGGTGTGCATGCATGTGTACATGCATATTGGAGGCCATGTCTTTCAGGTCAGGTGTCTTTCTAAATCACTCTCCATCGTATTTTCTGACCCTGGAGCTGGGTGTTTGGCTAAACTAGCTGACCAGCAAGCCCCAGAGATTCTCCTGTCTCCATCTCCCTGGTTTTGGATTACAGGCATGCATCACCACACCTGCATCTCTTCACTGATGCTAGGACTCGAACTCAGGTCCCAGTGCTTGTGCAGCAAGCCCTTTACCCAGTGAGTCAGTTCCTTAGCCCCATCCTTGGGCTTCTGACCAGGCATCCTCTGCTGAACTTAGAAGTCTAACTAGAGGTGTTATTGAAAAATCACAAATACTCCTCCACATGCATGAAAAAGAAAAAGTTAAATTGCCTAGAACTGTTAGTGACTGTTTCAGTATTTTTCACACTTTCTTAAAAACACATTTTTGCCAAGAGTATAAGTCACTTTCGCATATCTCTGACTACATTAGTTGCCATGGTTTTCTAGCTTTCACTACTTCTGAAATAAACAACCCATTAGATTTATGTCACTGTTAATTTGTTTTTTTTGTACAATGTGGACAGGTGGTTTGTAGCCTAAAAACCAGCGTGAGTTATCCTAAGAATCCCATAGAGAAGAGCTGGCACAGTAAAGTCTTAACAGTATGTAGAACAAGATCGGTTCTATTTGAGAGGCAGGGTCTCGTGAGAAGGTAAGTCTTCTTTCTAATTAATCTGTCGATTGTATGTGCCCCTTGTTAAAGAGACTTGGTCCTATTAATTGTTTGTCGATGTTAGTGTCGTCTTATGTACAAGTCCCTTTTCTTTCACAGATAATAGAAAAATAAAAAATAGCCAAGTGTTCTTTCTCCAAACCCACACATTCTGAATCAAGGTCATATTCTCTTTCAATGTCATGGATAACAGCTGCCCAAAACCTTCATGCAGGAAACACACACACACACACACACACACACACACACACACCACCTCCATTTCTAACACAGGCCTGACATGTAATTCTTGCCAGAACCTGAAGGCAGAGGTTCCACTTATCCGTCTTTGTAATCCAGCACCTACCATAAGGTAGGCATACAGACAAGAATTCTCTCTTAGTATGAAATAGGTTAATACAAACTTTCTACACACTAGCATATAAAGGTTTTAAATATGTTGATGTGAATGCAACTAAAATATTTGTCAGATGAATAATAACTAGACCATTGTTATTTTTTCAGTGTGTAGTGATCATAAAGAGAAATTTTAAAAGTATGAAAAGGGAAGAACCAGAAGAGATATTCTCTACTCAATTTTATATGAGGAAGAAGAAGAATATGCAAAAAGCTATTAATAACCATCTTTCAAATCATACTTATAAAGCAAAATCTTGTCTATGACTTTTTAACTCTTCGCTCACCGTAGAAGGGAATTTCCAAGTGTGGCTCAAGTGGTCCTCTGCTCAGAACACTCATCGCCCCCGCCGGTTCTCCTTGTTTCCACACTCCCGATAGAAAGTGTGTTACTTCCTTTCCTCATGCTCTCACAGATCACCTGACTGGAAGCAGCTTAAGGGAAGAAGGACTTATTTTGGCTCACAGTTTGAGGGGACAGTCCATGATAGTGGGGAAAGCATGTTAGCAGATGAAGGAGAATGCTGGTCCCATTGGAGCCACAGTCACGATGAAGAGCTGTGGAGGCCACTGCTCAGGTCCCTCCTTTTCTTAGTTCAGGACCCCAGCCCATGGAATGGTCCTGCCCACACTGAGGGGGAGCCTCCCATCTCCATCAACCTAATGCAGAAATCTCTTCACAGAAAGACCCAGAGACTTGTTTTCATAGTGACTCGAAAGTCAAGTCGACAATCAAGATTAACTACAACAATTTGCAAACATTTCCTCCAGAAGATGGTCCTTGTCACTCTCAAGGGCCGAGCAACAAGCTACAAAGCACCAGAGACTTCCCTTGTCAGAGCACTTAGTGCACTAGACACTCATTGTCTGCTTAATTTTCTGTAGCCCTGATTAAATTAAATCCATGAAGGCAGAGATGCACTTTCGGTAAGGTGAATGGCTGTTCCAGGTTTGGTGCACAGGAGGCATGCCGTGAATGTTCTATACACACTTATCTGTCAGCCAGTCCCCACCCCACCCCGAGCACATTTGAAGAGCAAAAGGCAAAGTAGAAAACCTCAAGTACCAAACTGCTTGCCAGTCCAGTTAGACAAAAAGATAGATGGGGACACACACACACACACACACACACACACACACACACACACACTAAGATGGACACAAAATCTCCTCACTAAGTATTTAACCCAGGGTCATAGACTGTGTCCATTGTGTATGGAAGGAGCGCCGTTGGGCCTCAGCGATAAGTCACAGAGAACACAGAGGTAAGGAGATGACAGAAGTTTTGTTCCTACCACTTGTTTCCCACCCCCATGATACATTTTAATAGAGTTGCTAACAGAAGAAGCAGCTGCCTGACTTTCCTCTCCCTCTCCTGCCTTCTGCCTTCTAGGCTCCTCAAGAGGAGCTGACAATAGCCAGAAGAAGAATGAAGAAAGGGCATGACTAATGCCTGCTTCAGCTTTCAGTTGTCAGTGGCTGACACAGGATCAGAGTCATGCCCGAGGCTCGAACAACCCGGGAGGCCAGCACTCAGGCTCTGCAGCTCCAATCCTAGGCTCCCTGCTTGCATCTCCACCTAAGAGCCGGCCTGTTATGGGGCATGAGGCCCCACATCCGTCAGCATCACTGGGTGTCAACATACCTGGACAGCTGCTGAGTGTGACTCTGGGCTGCCAAGTTCCTACTGGGATGCAGGAAGATAACCAGTGGTGCACTTTTCAGTGGAAATGCCCCTGTTTGATCTGTATCAGCAAAGACTCCTTTTTCTACAGGCTTTGTCACGGCATGTGATGCCTCTATTACACACACAGCCTCTGGCAACATGGGCGAGGCTGAACCTTTGCCCAAAATCAAGAGGAGCCAAAGCAGATCAATATAGGAAGCAGTGCTTAAGTTGATGCAGAGGTGGTTACTACACAAATGTCTGACTTGATACTTCTATCAGTAATTCCCACCTCCACAGAAGACCTCAATGGATACCAATGCCACCATCCTTTTCCTTCTCAAACTCCACCCTCATCTCTGATCACCAAAAGTATTTTTTCCACCAAAACCCACCCTGATCCCACTACATCGCAGTACTGATGGAGTATGGATTCTGGCAGAGAAGTGTTGCAAGCACCCCATGACAGCTCCCGTTTCCAGAGAAAGCAGCACTGGCTGGCAAATGCTTGCATTTAGGTACCCTCAGCTACCTCCCCCCTCCCCCGGGTGCTTCATATGTACACTCAGTTGGAGAGTGACGCTTTGCCATCTAAAGCAGCTGCTCCACTGAGCCCCCCTCAGAGGAGTGTCTCTGCTAAAAGCCAAAGCGTTGTGGTCATGCCTACAGACTTAAAAAGCACGCTCAAAGAGACAGCCTTCCAAATAACAGGGCTTCCGATTTCAGATCTTGGGAAGTCGTGACGGAGCCAAGGCCGCCTGCAATCCTCGGCTTCTTTATTCAGCACAGTTGTGAGAAAGTCTTTTGTTACAAACATCAGGTCCCATTCTTCAAGCACAGGTGAGACATCTAGGGTAGAGTAACTTGCTTAGCTCTTGCCAAGAACGTAAGTGTGCTTCTCTCTCTGAGCAGAAAGACGCCGGTGGGTGGCCACCAGCGTTCCCACCTGGCATGGATTTACTCGGGGACAGTTGGGGAACGGACTAGTGTTAGACCCTATTGAATTCACACTTGGGAAGCTATGAAAAGTAGGGATCATAATGGACCTTGTTAGGACTAATTCAGCTTTCTAAAGAGTAACATGTCTTATTTCAAAAGGTAATTTAGGCTCTCTGTAGAAATATAGTCGAGCACAGGAGAAAAGGAAAATCTATTCTCCCAAAGCAGTTACCTCTCTCCCTCCCCACCCCTCTCTCTCAGGAAGTACAGTGTGTGTGTGTGTGTGTGCATTTCAAGTTCTGAGTACTGTTTTTTAACTGGCACTTTAATTATTAAAACTGTTCTGAGTTGATATTGTGTGCACTTTGTAAATACAAAAATAGCATTTTTTGAGTAGATCCTTACTATATTACTCCCTTAATCATCACAAAGACTTAGTTAGTTAGTTAGTTAGTTAGTTAGATAGTTAGTTAGTTAGTTAGTTGTACTGTGTGTAAAGTGTGTATGGATGTAAACATACCCTAGTGCATGTGTGGAAGATGGAGAAACATCTTTCAAGAGTCGGTTTTCTCCTTTCACCATGTGGGATCCAGGATCAGACTCAGGTCATCAGGCTTGGCAGCAATTACCTGCTGAATCATCTCACCAGCTCCCCACGAGGACTGTTTGGGTTATTAGATTTATTACTAATAGATCCACTATTAGATTTTACCATTTTATAAATGGAGAGATAGAGATGTAGGGGGATGGATGCTCATCTTCTGCTTCTCCCCTCCTTATCTTCCTGTTCACTGCTCTCCCTCCAAGCAAACAGAACAAACCAGCCCCGGCCTAGGCACTGAGAGAACAGCCCTGGGGTGGGGGTGGGGCACGTGTAAGGCTCCCTCTGCCAGGGCAGGGCAGGTACCTAACCACCACTTCTTGCTGAGTTGTTACCCTGCTGCCCGACCCAGGGTTGGACCCAGGTCGGGTTCACGGGACTGTGGGACATATAACTGACAAGGCACAGCCACTCTCTGAGTTTTATTAGGACCAGAAATTGTGTTAGCTACATGTTGTCTTTAATTGCCAGTGTTTGGTTTCTTTCTTGAATTCTGGCCCTCTTTTCTTCCCATTTCTCTTCCCTCCTAGTCTGTTTTTCATTTCTGCTTGCCTCTGTAACAGACTGTTTGTTCTTCTTTCTTCAACTCCCTTTATCCACTACACCTCAGTCCCCATCTCACCCCAGTCTCCTCCAATCATGAACCATTTCTCAGCTTCATTTTCAGTGGGTACCACGTGGGTATAATAGGTCCTCTTTTTCCCTTGATCTAACATGCTCATTAGAAGTTAGTCCTGGCACATAGAAAAGCCAATGATACCCAAACTGGCAACTAAATCCCACTCCGTGTAATGAGGGGGTGGTGAAAAACCATCCCATCTGGAAGAATCTGCTAGCTACTGCTGACACACACAAGCACACAAGCCCCCAGCCAAGTTAGAGCCATCTTCCTGACTTCCAATCTGTCCACATTCTTCCGCCATGACTCCTGGCTCTCATTTAGCCCAGGGTAACAGAAACCAAGATGATGATGCTATGCTCTAAGGTCTTCCATAGGGCCTTTTGGGCAGTGTTTAGTTTCACCACATGGGTTATACTCCACAAATGCAAATATAAGTAATGTGTGTGAAGAGATTGCAATGTGCCCTACAGATACCATCTGGTGTCAGCTCTGCTTCTTAGCTTTTAACAAAGGCCCAGGTATTCCAGAGAGACTCAGTGGCAATCCAACCTGCTACCTAGAAACAAGGCTGCCTCATTTCACTTGTTACAATCAAAGTTTAGGGGTTAGGACACTGTTGGTAATTTAGAGAGTGAGAGATTTTGGGGGACCAAAATGCGATTCCTTTTTTCTTCTAGGGTGACTCTCCAGCAAGGCTTTGGGGGCTCCTTTTCTGTTTATTGCATTCCCAATGTCTTTTCTTCTGTTTTCCTGTATCTGGACTGACCCCTAATTTTAGACACACAGAGAGATGTAAATCCAAAATTCCAGTGATTTTCAAAATATAGTCACTAATACTGGTGATTAATACTAGCTGACAGCTTGACTGGAATAGGAATTCCTAAAAAAACATGGGGAAGCAGGATTTGGGGTATGTGAGGGCATTTTCAGAGAAGGTTAGCATGTGAGTTTGTGTGGGCCAGGGAGGTAAGACCTCTCTTCAATGTGTATGGGAACCATCCAGAGATCTGGGCCTGTAGAAAGAATAAATGCAGAAACTGAGTTAGTCCTCTCCTATCCATCCTGAGAGCCAGTATACTTAGGCTCTTCCTACCTTGGACTTCAAGCTACAGATTCCAGTACTGTGACCTCTCACTGGGTCCTCAGTCTTTCGGCCTCACACTGAGTTGTATCAGCCTCCCTGGTTCTGAGGTCTGGAGACTTGGACTGAGCCACACTACCACACCGCAGGGTCTCCAGCATGCAGATAATCTGTGGTGGGACTTAGCATCTGCCAGATTGTGTGAACCTATCTCCTCATACCCCTTCTCATACATCTACGTACACATTCTATTGACCCTGACTAATACGCTAATAGACAGAAACAGGGCATTATTTATAGTGAGCTTTTGAAAAAAAATCTTTATTTTTACCACAACAGAAACTAGTAACAGGGCCAGATAGCCCCTGTGAGACTGGCCAGGGCTTGAGGCTTCCCAGCCCTGGGAGGTTGGCAACATCGCCTGAAAATGGTGAATGAGTCAAGGCTCCAGGCTATGGGCTGCCCGCAATTTTGGTCTCCAGGAGTTGTCTCCCACCCAGACCTGTGCACCGGCAGTAACACAGACATCAGCATTCTGGGGAAACCTAGCGTCAAGCCGCCCGCACACATCGTGCCACCGCCTCTTCTCACAGCCTCTGACTCAAGACAGTGACAACTCCGCTTGCCCTGAGCTAGGGGAGACTTTCAGATGGTATTCTCAAGGATGACAGCAATGGATGACAGCAAACTATTCCAGGATGCAAATATCTCACTCAAGTCTGAGCACACACCGGGTACAGGCAAAGCCTGGCGAGAAATCAAAAGAGTCGTTGATTTGGGAAGATCTCAAACAGGTCAGAGTAAGAGGCAACATCTTAAACAGCCAGCACCAGCCCTAAAAATAGGACAAACTGTAAATTTTTCCAGATGTGGGTCTCTTAAAAACAGCAGAGATAGAGATCTTTCTAAAACCCTCATACATGAAAAGTCACTCAAATAAATCCTTCTTAGGGGATGGGATGAATGGAGGAAAAGCATTTGCAGGCTAAAAGCCCATAACACACAGGGGTTGCTTCCTGACAGGGTACTTGTTAAAAGAATCCATTTGCAGCTCCAATATTCAGGGTCAGTAATTTCTCAGAGAAAGGTTAATGGAAACAAAACAGAATTCAGGGCATATGTTTTTTTTTTCAACCAGCATGCAGAAATATAGGCCAAAATACACCCTGTTGGCATATCCTCAGGTGATAGACTACATAATGTTTGAGATATTCTTTCTTGTGTTGGAATGGATACAGTGGAGGTGAGAGGAGGTCTGGAGGAGGAGGGACCTTTGTGGGGGGGTTGAGAGAAGGACTCAGTAGCTTCCAGTCACGTCTTGCCTGGTTTGCAATGGTCCTGTGTTTGAAGGCAGAAAGCTTAGGTGTGCATAAACCCAGCGGCTGGAAAAACCTTCTCAGGTCAGCTTCCAGTCCCAAACACTGTGCAGGAAACAATGTATGCTTGTCACAGTAGTGGTCTGTAAAGGCTTGGGACAGTAAGACCCGGCTGATGCTTCACGGCCCAGAGAAGCCATGCCCTCTGGAGCTTGGGAGACAGTGGAGAACCAAGCAAGATGGCAAGAGAGAGGCTGCACGTACCACAGGATGTCGACGCTTTGGAGGTCTGGAACAGTCAAAGAGTAAACAAGGCTGGAGTGAGTCTGTCCAGAAGGGAATGACAAGGTGAGCTACTTAAATGACTTTTGAAAAAGGCACCAGTGTGCCTTGCAGATTATACACAGAGGTCAACTTGGGTCAACCACAGCAGCCATCCTGTGTCAGTTGGCTGAAGGTGTTGATAGTTTAGGGTGACCATGGATGGCTTTTATTGATACAGGTTCAGGGCTAAATGTTGCCAGGTGGTATGTTCTTCGGTCCTCATAGCATCCCTCTGTCCCTACCAAAACCTCAGTTAAAGAAGTAGTATCAAAGGTTATGGAGATTATTCAGTTGGAATAATAATAATAATAATAATAATAATAATAATAATAATAATAATAACATACTTGCCACACAACCATGAGGACCTGAATTTGGACCCCTATCACATATATAGAAATTTTGGTATAGCACATGCCTGTAATCTCAGCACTGGGGAGGTGGAGAGAGGAGAATCCTGGGTCTTGCTGGCCAGACAGTCTAGCCAATCAATAAGCTCCAAGTTCAAGGAGAGAGCCTATCTTTAAAAATAATAGGTGCAGAAGTGATTAAGAAAGACACATGATGCATCTAGCCTCCACACATATGCACACACATGTATGTACACAAACACACACCAATGTAAGGGTGGGTGGGGAATTTATCAAGAGTTGATGGATTCCAAATTGGTTATATCAATTAAATTACAGAATCAAAATAACTACACAAGCCAAGTAGCTGCTTAGATCATCATGTCTACCTCTTAAAGAAAGTGTTTGGGGTACCTGGTGTTCATCTGTCCCTCTATCTGATCCCCTTTAATGAACAACACTGTGGGGTTCACACCAGCTAAAACTGTAGGAGTCAGCCATGAGAAAAGTATAAGCATGTAGAAGGACCTTGTTCATTATATCACACCCAATATCTTCTTCATGATTCTAAGGGATATAATTTCTAGTCTTAGTATACCAGTGGTACCACTGCTTGTCTTTATTTTACAGACATGGGGCTATACAAATGATGCTGATTCCCCCACTGACTTTCAGGAAGTTCCAGGACATATTTGTTGCCCAACTTTTTTTTCTAAACTTAGTTATTTGGTTGTATTTTATCTTTATTTTAGTATAAAGGTTTTTTGTTTTTGGGTTTTGGTTTTGGTTTTGGTTCTTTGAGACAAGGTTTCTCTTTGTAGACTTGACTGTCCTGGAACTTGCTCTGTAGACCAGGCCAGCCTTGATCTCACAGAGATCTACCTGCCTCTGCCTTCTAAGTGCTGGGGTTAAAGTTGTGTGCCCCCACTGCCTGGCTATAGTATAAAAGTATGCACATTATTTTATATCCTTTTTGTTTAAGGCCAGGTGTGCATGCATATATACATATGTGCACACATAGTTAAAAGTAGAATGGCCAAATTTCAAAAACAGTATAAGCAGTAAGAGTTTCATGTACACTTAATTGAAATTAGTGAAATTCTTGTCCCTAGTTAATACTACTTCTTGTTAAAATTTATAAGTAACCTAGTTTTTCTACTTCTCATTTTTATTAAGGAAATTCATTTCAACTTGCCAGAAACCTAAATTTCTTTATTCCTCAGAGAAGGAGCCAGGCTTTCTGATTTCTATGGAACAACTTCTCCATCTATTGGCACAATTTAATATAGCAAACACTATCTTGGAATGAAATGTTCCCTTGTAACTCTATGGAGATACATTCTTCATCATGTCTCTCAAAAAACTCCACTGTCGGTAATTAAATGCATCTCCCAGCCTTAAGCTTTCTTGCCTCCGGGAGTTTATGAATCTATAACACAAAGCCAAGGAGCTGCTTAGATCATCATATCTACCTCTTGAAGAAAGCCAAACCAGATTTCCCCCCAAATAAGATACAAAAGCACAAAGCAGGATGGTGCATAGATTTAACCGAGAATAACTTAAAATGTGAGAATTGTTTGAAATGATGTTTTAAAGGTTTAGTGGAATCCTGGAAATGTCACCATGCCAACCCTCATTTTTAGAACAGGTTACATGTGATGAAACAAATGGGGAGTCCAAAGGGCCGACAAGTCTCATGATTATGCCCCAGAAATCAATGCCACATATGGAACCTGAATCTGTCTCAACACTCCACCCCCCAACAACAAGGCTTCACCTTGAGGAACGCATTCCTTCTGACACGGTAACTCTGTGTCCTCTAAAGCAAAATTCACCACCCTTGAAAAGTATCAAACTGGAAAATGTTCTAGAAGCTCTTGTGATGATTGATGTCTGTGTGACTCTCTATGTCTGTAGTGTTATATAGGATATATATCCTCTTCAGACCTGAGATTGAAATCCAGCTCTTCAGGGCTAGAGATACGGCTCAGTGATTGAGAAAACCTGCTGCTCTGGCAGAGGCTAGAGTTCTGTTCCAACACCGATGCTGCATGGCTCACAGGGGATCCAATGCCCTGTTCTGGCTTCCTTTGGTACTCACGTGTACACACACCTCCCCCACCCTACCCCACACAAACACACAAATAAAAATAAATGTTAAAAAAAAATCCAAGCTGGGCAGTGGTGGTGCACGCCTTTAATCCCAGCACTCAGGAGGCAGAGGCAGGCAGATCTCTCCGTGAGTTGAAGGTCAGCCTGGTCTACAAAGCAAGTTCCAGGACAGCCAGGGAGGTTACACAGAAAAACCCTGTCTCAAAAAAACAAAAAACAAAAAACAAATCCAGCTCTTCCACTTATACAAAATACAAACCTTAAGGTAGTCACTTTTTTCTTCCTCATGAGTTTTTTTCTTCATGTAGTAATTGTCTTGCTATTAAGTCAGATGATATTTTGAAAAATAAACACCACTAAATAGGCACTCAACAAATGGTAGCTTTTTACTGGGGGTCATTGTCATTATAAGAAGAAAAGGTTTTGCTATGATTTCCCATAATTCCTGTCTTCACTAAATCTGTGGCCTAAGGAATCTACAGGGAACCAAAACCAGGGAGGTTCACAAACAGCAAGAAATACTACAGCTCCTCAGAAGACTCTGCAGGATAGAAGCAACAAGAATTGAAAAGGAAGTCCTTTCTTTCCCAAGTCTTTCCAGCTCCCTTTAAGCCCCACACACTATTGGCGGAGACTTGACAAGAGCAGCCAGCACAGCAGAGCAGAGAGGAGAGCGATGGCTCCCGGTCACCGCAAGGCAAGGCAGAAGGGTGGCCCTGCGAGATAACAGGTTTGTTCCTACAGAAAGACCAATAAAATATACCTGGAGACTGGGTGGATCACGTGAGGAGCTCAGAGTCACGACTCTTTCCTAACAGGAAGCTAAGAGTGTCAAAAGAAACAACTTCAATATCTCTTCTTAGCTCACCAGAGAAATGAGGTCTCGAAGCAAGCCATCCCCCAAAACTAGAGAGATGGACAGGAAGACTCAGAGAACTGCAGCTTGTAAGAACCAGAAACTGGCAAACTGAAACCTCCAGGGGAAGCAGCCAAATGGGAAGCCTGAACTGTCCATGTTGGTGGCTAGAGCTTGAGAGGCCTGGGACTGAGTTACAAGCAACCATGGAGTGGAGTCTGGTGTCAGGGGTCCCCAGTTCTTCACTGTGATGGTCAGTGGACATACCCTGCATTCTTCCAGCAAGGAGAAGGAAAAATTAACTATTTTGAAATATGCCAAGATTTGCCCTCAATGGAAAAGATACCAAGATATTACCAGATTCTAGACTGCTTGTAGGTTATCAAAGCCTAACCTTTATAGAGAAGAGAAAAAATTCCCAAGCTCAGCTCTGTCTAACCATCCAACCCCACTCAGTGCAGAAAATCCTAAGATGCCCAGTCCAAAGGCACAGATTTCCCAAGAGAACAAAGCCTAACCATGAGACTGCAGAAGGCTTCCCCTCACGCGCACACTACCAAAGTCCTACTTACTGCAAGTTTTTAACCCAGTCTATCAGACTTGCCTTTCAGCCAAAATGAACAGAGCATGTAATAAGTCAAATAAAATACAACTTGAAGACATTTTAAAAAAGTGTGAATCGGTTGAGGATTTGTAATCAACAAACAGATTCTAAAGTTTGTATAGAGTGATAAAAGATCCAGAAGCACCTACTACATGGTGAACAAAGTTGGAAGCCTGACATTACTCAAACTCAAAAGATACTATAAGCAACAGATAACAAAGACAGTGGGGATGAATGTGCAATTGAAACAGCACGGAGAGACCAGAAACAGACCTAGATGCATCTATTCAAGTGATTGAGACCAAGGAGCAAATGCAAATCATGAAATAAAGGCAGTCTCTTGAAAATAGTGTCAGAAAAACTGGACATCCATATGTAAAACATGACTGTAGACACACCTTAGAGCTTCAACAAAAATTAACTCAATATGGATCATAACAAGAAAACCAAAACACCTTAGGTATGGTGATGACCTTTTAGATACACCAAAGTCATGGTTTATGAAATAAATAATACAGAACTGGACTTCATTAAAATTAAAAAGTCCTTCTCTGTGAGAGATATTGTCATGATAATGAGAAGCCACAGACTGGAAGAAAATATTTGCAAAAGACACTTTGATAAGGGCTATTAACAAAAATATACACAAAATTTAATGATAAGAGAATAACTTGCTTTAAAAAAAAAAAAAAAGAAAAAGACCTGAACACTCAGGAATGAATATGAGCCAAATGCAATGGTATACATGAAAACAGCAAAATGAAATCCATTATTTTGTACTAATAATTATAAAAAGAATAAAAAGACCCAAACATCACAGAACATACACAAACAGAAACCATACAGGCATGTTCAACAATACATGTCATTAGGAATTACAACTTAAAACAAAATGAAACACTATAATACAAAATACAAAAATAAAATGGCCCAAATTCAAAACACAGCCATCACCAAATACTTGCAAGGATGTGAATAGCTGGGATTTTTCATTCTAAATGAGATATAAAATGATAGTTACTTTGAGAAAAAAAATGTGACAGTTACTCATAAAACTAAACATACTCTAAATATTCAATCATAATCTTTGGTACTTGCTTAAATTATTCAAAATCTTATATATACACAAACACACACAAATGTTTACAGAAGTTTTGTCTATTGCCAAGTCTTGGAAGCAAACCAAAGTAGACTTGACTGTGGTATATCCAAGCACTGGAATATTACTCACTTCTAAAGGAGAATGTGAAATCAAGCCATGTAAAGACATGAACGAACAGACATGCAGATTACTAAATAGAAACAAAAAGCCAATTTAAAGAGCTGGATAGAGTGTGATTCCACCTGTTTTAGCCTCTGTAAAGAGAAACAGTAAGGATCCATAGGGACTGGGGAGAAGAAGGGGACACATAGGCAATGTTTGGGGGATTTTTTAAAGCAATGCGAATTGTTATATGTGGGATGTGTAACAATGGATATATGTCATTATGTGTTTATTCCAAACCCATAGAGTGAGTCCTGATATAAAGTGTGTGAACTGTGCACCCACTGATGTGTCCCTGTTGGGTCATGAAACTGCAACAAAGGCAGCGTTGTGGTGCCAGATGTCAGCAGTGGGGAGGGAGTTAGGGGTGACACATGACAGCTTTCTGTATTTTCTCTTCAATTTTACTGTGAACCTAAGTTACTCTTAAAAGTTCATTAATTTTTTTAAAGTTCCTGTTTATTATTCTGAAAGGTGATAGTAAACCAAAAAATCTTTTTTTTTTAATATTGTGAGATGAACCATGAGGGAAATGACAAAGAAGTTATATAATCAGTTATGCCAGGGAGCACACTGGAGGAAAGAAGAGCAGAGCCTGCCATGTGAAGAAGAGCAGAAGCCTCAGGGGGGTGGGCTATGAATCTGGCAAGAGTGAGTATCAGTGAGACAGGCAAAGTCAACATGCCAGGAAGAACCATAGCATGAGATATATCAGAGGCAAAACCCAAATGTTGTAAGAGCTCATTGAAGATGAAGTTTTGGGATTGTATTCCGATACCATGTGAAGCCATAGGGAAGACTTAATGTAGAACAATGCAGCCTGATTTATATTTTAAAAGGAAACTCAATATTTTGTGGATTGTAATGGGAAATGACTGGAAGCAGATGGACCAGATAGGATGCTATCAAGTAGGTAGAAAGGAGTTGTGGGTGGGCTAAGGGAAGAACGTAGCTGTAAAGATGAGGAGATCATTTGGAGGGGAAACTGACCATCCTTAGACAAGACTCTAGGAACAGATGAGCCAAGAATGATTCCTAGGGTTTCAGCTCAAGCAAAGGAGGGTCATGCTGTTTCCTGAGATAATGAAGGCTGGGGAGAAGTAAGAGCAGGCTCCTGAAGAGAGAAGGGGTGAAGTTTTCCTCTGGACCCATTAAATTTGGATGTAATTTGAGTTCCTTCTTGTGAGAAGAATTCAGTTGGAAAAAAATATCACATGATTTTGGATATTAAGAGAGTCTAAATTGGAGAGGTAGTTTTGGAAGTAATCAACAAATATTCTGGGTAAGATCACCAGGGAAAGAGAAGAGAAGTCCCACAGAAGAATCCCGAGGCTCTCCAACATTAGGTCAAGCAGATGTCAATCTAAGTAACAAATGAGGGAGTCTCCTAACATGATTCATTTATTTGGGAATGAATCTTGTAATGGAAATACATGTAGAAATATCCAAGGAGGCAAAATAAATCAGGGGTTTTAAAGATAAAACAATGTGGTACTCTGAATGTAATTGGTCCCCATAAGCTCACAGGGAGTGGCATTATCAGGAGGTGTGGCTTTGTTGGAGGAAGTGTGTCACTGTGGGGGTGGGCTTTGAGGTTTTCTATGCTCAAGCTATGCCCAGTATCTCAGTTCACTTCCTGTTTCCTGTGGATCAAGGACTCTTAGCTCCCTCTCAAGAACCATGTCTTCCTGGACACTGCCATGTCCCACCAAGATAATAATGGACTAAACCTCTGAAACTGTAAGCCACCGCATTAAATGTTTTCCTTTATAAGAGTTTCACCAGGCGGTGGTGGCGCACGCCTTTAATCCCAGCACTCGGGAGGCAGAGGCAGGTGGATCTCTGTGAGTTCGAGGCCAGCTTGGTCTACAGAGTGAGATCCAAGAAAGACACAAAGCTACACAGAGAAACCCTGTCTCAAAAAAACAAAACAAAACAAAACAAAAAAAAAAAAAGAGTTTCCATGGTCATGGTGTCTCCACATAGCAATAGAAACTCTAACTAAGACAGAAGTTGGTACCAGGAACTGGGGTATTACTATGATAGGCCTGACCATGCTTTTATTGGGAGGAATTTGGACTTTGGTACTTTGGGTTAGGAAAGCACTGGAATGCTTTAATTATGGGCCACACCAGCTGTAGAATCATGGAAGACAGTGCTGAGTGTGATTTGATGAACTGTGAGGGCCTTGCTCAAGAGATTATAGAGGAGAAGAATATTAATATGTGGCCCAGAGATCATTCTTGTGATATTTTGGTAAAGAATGTGGCTGCTTTTTGCCCTTGTCCAAAAAGTTTGCCTGAGGCTAAAGTGAAGAGTTTGGGATTAATTCCATTGGCAAAGGAAATCTCAAAACAGCCTAATATAGAATCTGTAATGTGGTTATAGTGGTAACTCTAATGAAGATTTATAATGAAAAGGAGCAAGGTGAACAGGGTAAATTACAAAATGTAAGATTTAAGGAGAAAAGAAACACCAAAATGTACACTGGAACTAAGTCCTGTGTTCAAGGAGGTAAACAAATTAAGACAGGGGATAAAGAGAGGGGTGATCTCAAGGCAAAATTCCACCCAGCTAAGTTTCCAACTTGTGAAAAGGAACTAAAGAAAAGCTTACAGCTGGGTATGTTGTTACACACCTTTAATCTCAGCACTGGGAAGGCAGAAGTTGACAGATCTCTGAGTTTGAGGCCAGCATCATCTATAGAGCAAGTTCAAGGACGGCCAAGCTTAGGTAGTATCTTAGTTTAGGTTTTTATTTCTGTGAAAAGACACCATGACCATGGCAACTCTTATAAAGAAAGCATTTAATTGGGATGACTCACTTACAGTTTCAGAAATTTAGTCCATTATCATCATGGCAGAGATCATGGCAGCATGCAGGTAGACACGGTGCTGGAGCTGAGAGCCCTACACCTTGACTCAGAGGCAATAGGAAGTCAACTGACAGTCACACTGAGGGAAGCTTGGGCAAAAGAGACCTCAAAACCCATCCCCACAATGACACACTTCTTCCAAGGAGGCCACACTCTTAATATTGCCACTCCCTTTGTGGGACATTTTCTTTCAAACCACTACAGGTAGCAAACGTAACAATCAAAACCAGAAAGCTGATGAAGATATAACTGAACAAGGGGGTCATGTTTCAGCCCCAGTAAGAAGCAGAACTTGGCAGCTTTGGCCACATGATTTTGGTTTTAGAGTCAGAGAGCCACTAAGGAAAGCCACTGAGACTGGGCATATGTCAGGGGTGTCCCAGAATGGAGGCCTAGAGAGGCTATTGTTTGAAGCTGAGAAGTTGAAGCCTGGATTCCCTTGGAGACCTCAAGATGGTAGAGATGCCAGAGCCATGAGATACCTACCAAGGAGAACTGCTAACAGTAGAAACAGCCAAAGACAAAGAAGTGTGTTGCAGTCAACAAAGCTGAAAGGAGTTGGAGATCTGAAGAGAATTTTAACATCAGACATGGAGATGCAGAGTTTGGAGTTTGCCCAGCTGGTTTCAATCTTGCTTTGGTCCAGTATTTGGTCCACTGTGCTCCCTTCCCATTGTTTTGGAATGGTAATGTATATCCTGTGCTATTATAGGTTGCAAGTATGTGATCTGCTTTTTTATTTTGATTTTATAGGGGAATACAGTTAAGAAATTGTGTGAATCTCAGAAAAGACTTGGAAATTTGGACTTTCAAACATTGTTGAAACTGTGATAGACTATGAGGACTCTTGAACTTGAACTAAATGCATTTTTGCATTATGATATTGTTACAAACTTATGGGAGCCAGGGAATGGAATGTGGTAATTTGAATGTAATTGGCCTAATAAGCTCATAGGGAGTGGCATTATCAGGAGGTGTAACCTCATTGAAGGAAGTGTGTGTGCCACAGTAGAGGGTAGGCTTTGAGGTCTCCTATGCTCAAGAGTTGCTGTGGTCATGATGTCTCTTCATAGCAATAGAAACCTTAACTAAGACAGACAAAGAGAGTTGTTTAGATTGTTTTGTAATAATTATCCTTGACTACAAAAATCAATAACAAAGATGGTATCAATCTGGGAGGGACAGACAGCTGTTGGGCAGATGTTCTTATAGGAGTACTTGTCCTGTAATACTATAGCCTAGTGCAAAGTCATGGTTCTGGTAGTCTCTTCTGATATTTCTTGTTGTCAGCTCGGGATGACCTTCTGCCTTTATTTGTGTTATTTTGCTGGCGTTTGGTACATATCACTCCATTTTAATTCAGACAACATTTAGAGTGTCTGAGAAGAGAAAAAGGAACTGATGAGTACAGCTAATGAAATAAATGGAATATCCAGAGGTAGTGCCGCTGATGTAAAAGGAAGAATGCAATTAGAAGGCAAATGAGGCCCCTGCTGTCAAGAGGCCAGGAGAGCCCACTGTTGGCTTGGCAACGTAAAGTCATTGTAGCCTTGACAACAGGAGTTTCCAAGGACTGTTGACAATAGAAGCCAACAGGAATGCTGTGTGTAAATGTGAGCTTCTGTCAGAATGGTGAAGTGAGAAGCTTTGAATTCTCTCACTCTGAATGCCTAGACACATTGCAGTGGGTATGGGAGCGGGATTCTTTCAAGCTTGAATCTGAAGAAGTTCTAGTAAAAAGAAAATGGAAGATCTCCAGGAACCCAAAATGAAGAGTTGAGCATCATCTGAGCATCCAAATCAAATTAGCAGCAGTCTCCTGAGAGAGTGAAGTGCCTTAGGTGATGGCACTCAGAGTGTAGCATGCTCAGTGTGGGGGAATATCAGTCTAAGAAATTAGCCCATAACTTCTGGGTACTAGCGATAATTCTATGAAACCAGCGTATGCAAGTACGCCCTTATGAGCTCTTCAAGAAGTCAACTCCCATGAACAGCAAGTGGGAAGGAAGTCCACTCAAGGCACACAGTGGAAAAATTATGAAGACAATGAAGGAAAAATCCACTGAGGACTTGTCATCTGAAATAGGACTATAACTTTTTTAACCATTGAAAAAAATGTTCATACAATATATTCTGGTTATGGTTTTCCTCAACTATATCCAGATTCTCCCCACCTTCCCACCCACTTAACTCCATACCCTTTATCTCTCTCTCTCTCTCTCTCTCTCTCTCTCTCTCTCTCTCTCTCTCTCTCTCTCTCTCTCAACAAGCAGGCAAACAAATAAAAAAAACTCAGCATCTTAGAGTTTTTATTACTGTGAAGAGACACCATGGCAACTCTTATAAAGAAAACATTTAATTCGGGTGGCTCATTATCATCATGATGGGGAGCACAGCAGCATGCAGGCAGATATGATGTTGGAGCTGAGAGTGCTACATCTTGCGGGCCACAGGAAGTCAACTGACTGTCACACCGAGGAAAGCTTGAGTAAAAGAGACCTCAAAGCCTGACCCCACAGTACACCCTTCCTCAAACAAGGCCTCACCTCCTAATAGTGCTACTCACTTTGGGGGCCATTTTCTTTCAAACCACCACATTCTACTCCCTGGCCCCCAAAGGCTTATAGCCATATCATAATGAAAAAAATGCATTCAGTACAACTTTAAAAGTTCCCATAGTCTATAACAGTCTCAAACTTGTTTCAAAGTCCAAAGTCTCTGGAGAGATGCATGGCAATCTCTTAACTGTAATCCCCCTGTAAAAATCAAAATCAAAAGGCAGATCACATATTTCCAACATATAATGGCACAGGATATACATTACCATTCCAAAATGCAGGGAAGGGAGAATAGTGAGGCAATACTGGACAAAAGTAAGACCAAAAACCAGCTGGGCAAACTCCAAACTTTGCATCTCTGTGTCTGATGTTAAAACATTCTTCAGATCTCCAACTCCATTATGGTTTGAGTGCAACACATTTCTTTCTCTTGGTCTGGTTCCACTCCCTGTTAGCAGCTCTTCTCAGCAGGTATCCCACAACCCTGGCATCTCTAACATCTTGGGTTCTCCAAGGCAATCCAGGCTTCAACTTCACAGCTTTAAGCAATGGCCTCCATTCAGGGACATCCCTGACACATGCCTGGCCTCAGTGGCTTTATTCCATAACTCCTTCCTTCTTTCCTGAACTCTAAAGCCGGAACCACATGGCTGAAGCCTCTAAGTTCTGCTGATTACTGGGGCTGGGACATGGCCCCCTCATTCAATTACATCTTCACCATCTTTCTGTCTTTTACTACCTAAGCTTAACTGTCCTGAAACTTGCTCTGTAGACCAGGCTGGCCTAAGACTCAGAGATCTGCCAGCCTCTGGCTTTCCAGTGCTGGGATTAAAGGTGTGCCCCACCACACCTGACTCTAAGCTTTTCTTTAGTTTCTTTGCACAAATTGGAAACTTAACTGGGTGGGATCTTGTCCTGAGGTCACTACCCCTTTTATTCCATTTCTTAATCAACTTATCTCCTTGAACACAAGATTTAGCTCCATTCCACTTCCTGGTGCTCTTTTTCTCCTCAAAATTTACTTTTTGTAATTTACCCTGCTCAGCTTGCTACTTTTCATTATAAATTTTCATTCAATATTCACACTAATACTCACACGATAGAGTATATACTAAGCTGTTTTGAGAGTTCTTCTGTCAGTGGAATTAATCCAAAACTCTTCACTTTAGCCTCATGCAGACTCTGGTCAAGGGCAAAAGGCAACTACTTTCTTTACCAAAATATCACAAGAATGATCTGTAGGCAACATACTAAAATTCTTCTCCTCTGAAACCTCTTGAGTGAGCCCCCAACAGTTCAAACAACTCTTGGCACCTCTGTCTTCCATGCTTTTACTATTATGGCCCATTAAGCAGTGCTTAAAGCATTCCATTGCTTTCCAAACCCAAAGTACCAAAGTCCAAATTTCTTTAAAAAAAAAAAAAAAAAAAAAAAAAAAAAAACTTTGTCAGGCCTATCACAACAATACCCAAGTACTGGTACCAACTTCTGTCTTACTTAAGGTTTCTATTACTGCAATGAAACACTATAACCAAAAAGCAAGTTGGAGAAGAAAGGGTTTATTTTGCTTATACTTCTGCATTGCTGTTCATTACTAAAGGAGGTCAGGACAGGAACTCAAATAGGGCAGGATCCTGGAGGCAGGAGCTGATGCAGAGGTCATGGAGGGGTGCTGCTTACTGGCTTGCTTCCTTCCCATGGTTTGCTCAGCCCCACTTTCTTATAGAATCCAGGACCAACAGCCAAGGGATCACCATGGGCTGGGCCCTCTTCCATTGATCACTAAATGAGAAAATGCCTTACAGCTGGATCTCATGGAGGCATTTCCTCAACTGAGGGTCCTTTCTCTGATGACTCTAGCTTGGTCAAGTTGACTCACAAAACCGACCAGTACAGTTGCTTTTTTCCTCTAGTAGTCCATGGGGTGAAGGCTCTAGATAGGCACCAGGTCAACTTCTCCTTGTTCAATAAAATATGTAAGTGTTGTCTTCAGCAATAGGGCCAGGATTATAACTTAATGGAAATTAAAATAAGCAACTTAAATTTTTTTAGAGATTATAACAAAGTAATAGACTCTATATGCTTGTTTTTACTAACAGTACTAGTTAGGTTGTCAACAGGACAAAAATAGAGTCACCTGGGAAAAAGGACCTTCAATTGAGAAAGTGCCTCTATCAGATTGGTCTGTGGGCATGTTTGAGGAGGTATTTCCTTAATTAATGATTGATGTGACAAGACTCAGTCCATTATGGGAAGCACCACCCCTTGAGAGGTGGTCCTGGGTTGTATAAGAAAGCAGGCTGAGCAAGCCAGGGAAAGCAAGCCAGTAAATAACATTCTTCTATGGCCTCTGCTTCAGTTCCTGCCTTGAGTTCCTGCACTGATTTCCCTCAATGATGTCTATAATCTATAAGCCCAATAAAGCCTTTCCTCTCCTTTATAACCAAAATATAGGACAGGATATTACTTATAACTGCAAACTAGGACAGAAGCTGGTACTGGGAATGTGGGGCATTGCTGTGATACACTTGACCATGTTGTTTGGGGAAAGACTGTGAAGCATTTGGAATTTGGGGCTGGAAAAACTGTTAAGTGTGCTGTGCTTAATAAGCTATCCAGTGGGAGCTCACAAGGCAAGAATTTTTAAAGAACTACAGACAATAGAGGCCCAGTTTGTGAAATTTCAGAAAGAAGTTGAGTGCCTCAAAGACTCTATCAGAGTTGTTTATGGTATTTTTAATTAAGGATCCCTGATTTCTTCTCAGCTGAAACTCAAGAAGTAGCTGAGATTAATAAGATCTCATCATCATTGAGTTGAACTCTTCTAGAAGTATTTGCTCAGAATCAGAAAGCAAAACACTGTGGTCTAAAGGAAAGCTAAGGCTGCAGTAAACTGACAGCAGAATGTGGAAAATAACCTACTCCACAGTCGTTTTACAGGTGTGAAGGGGTCATGAATGGGAGCTGACTTTGACATTCTGTGTGCAGAGTTGGACTCTCCCAAGAGAGATCAGGAGAAGTCAATGGTGCAGGTGAAGCCTCAGTTTCAGGGGAGAATCCTGAATACTGAAGATGCCACCAAGGGCAGTAGTAGGTGTGGATGGAGCCACCCTGAGCCTACAGGACAAGCTGTGGATGTTGTGGATGGCAGAGCCAGAGAAGTGGAGCTACTCAAGCCCTCAGGTGCTCAAGAGACTGTGAGTGAATCCCAGTGATAGTCAGACACTGGACTATCTATACTGTTGGATATTTGGTTTTGCTTTGATTTGATTGTAACTGTTCCCTTGTTCTCCCCTCTTGGAAAGAGAATATAACTAATTTTTGTATTTTACAGAGGCTTGCAGTTGAGGGACTTTGAACTTTTAAGGTGTCTGAACATTTTAAAGACTATAAGACGTTTAAAGCTATATTGTGTTTAATAATTTGATCTTACAGATAGACAAGGAAAATTATGGTTTTAATAGTCAAGTATTTGTGTATCAAGTTGACAAGGAGTCAATTGTGCTGGTTTGTTTTTTGTCAGCTTAACACAATCTCAAGTCATCTGGGAAGAAGGAACATCAATTGAGGAATTGTCTCCAATGACAGACTGATGTATAGGCAAATTTTCTTGATTAATGACTGATGTGGGATGGTCCAGCCACTGAGTGTAGTGCCATCCCTACACAGGTGGTCCTGGATTACATAAGAGAACAAACTAAGGAAGCCTTGAGCAAGTCAATAATCAGCATCCCTTCACAGTCTCTGCTTCAGTTCATGCCTACAGGTTCCTGCCTTGAATTCCTGCTCTGGCTTCCTTCAGTCATGACCTCTAACCTGAGAGTTGGAAGCTAATAAACCATTTCTTCTCCTAAGTTCATTTTGGTTGGTGTTTTGCCAAACTACAAAGAAACCTGACTAAAACAAGCACCTACACAGTTTTATGAAAGTGCATAATCAAAACGATAGATGTATCACTCACCTCCAAAAACATTTTCATGACTCTTTGAAATTCCTTCTTCTGTTGTGTTGTGGTCCCCCAAATACTCCAGATCAACCCATTGGTGCTGTTACTACAGATTAATTTGTATTTCCTAAAATTTTATATAAAAGAATCACACAGAATGTACTTGTATGGAACTTTTTTACTGAATAATTATGTGGTAACTTATTCATGTTGATGCATGTATTGACAATTTGTTCCTTTTCGTTGTTGGGTAGTATCCTATTATGTGCCCCATACCATAACAATGCAAAAATTGTGTTTTCAATTAGCTTTCCATCACCCAAAGTTTCTGATGCTATGTGTGGTGGTTTAAATAAGAATGACCCCCATAGGTTCACATAGTTGAATGTTTAGTCATTAGGGAGTGGCACTATTTGGGAAGGATTGGAGGTGTGGCCTTATTGGAGGAAGTGTATTACTGGGGGTGAACTTAGAAGTTTCAAAAGCCCATGCCAGACCCAGGCTTCTCTCTCTCTGCCTACAGATCACCATGCTGCTCCCACGTACTGCTCTAGCACCTGCCTACACGCCACCATGCTTTCCACCATGATAATAATGAGCTAAACCTCTGAAACTCTAAGCAATCCCCCAATTAAATGCTTTCTTTCATAAGAGTTACCTCAGTCATGGCGTCTTTTCACAGTAATAGAACACTGACTAAGACATTATGTTTGTTTAAAACTATCTATTACATGCTCCTCGCTTACAGAAACAGGTTGAACCACTTTTTGGCAGTCATAAGTCATTGATGGAATATAGGATTGTGTGTAGTTTTGAACACTGTGTGTGTGTGGGGGGTTGTTCAAAGTATTTTTCAGTAAATGTGTTTTACCCTTGCAATTGACAGAGTGCTATGCAGAATTGCTCCTAATTTTACCTCTGTTCAAACCTACTTTTACTTACTACGTAACAACAAATGTCTCCTTCAAGAGTACTTCATTTTTGCTCTTTCTAAAAGTTGCAAAAACAACTAAGATAATGAGCAGTTTAATTGCAGTAATAATGTATTGGCTCCACTTGGGGAATTAGCTCACAGAACTTTTCCCTGTGGCAAAATAAAAATGCCATGCACAGAGGCATCATGGTGCTTATGCTAACTCTGGCATTTTACACATTTGAGCTCATTATTGGTCTCATTAATTTTGTGATTGTTAATAACACTGCTATTTATATGTAACCTAGTCCTTACAGATTTCCATCAAACATGGCAAAACCCAATGGGTAATATATCTAAAATGTAAAGTATGTGTCTGAATAATTTTCCTCAGCAGAAAATATTCTTTGAGATTTGATACATATGAACTACTGTGAGGCCTAAGAAATGTTTTTTTTTTATTTATGTTTTGATTCTTAGGGAAAAGTCTGGCAAAATGCATTGATTTCCTCAACTAAAAATAAGAAAATATATATTTTCTAAAAGGATATCAAATTGAAGACAAGATAGTGTATGAGTTAATTTTCCTCCTGTAATTTTTTTTTTAAACCTCAATGAAAGCAATTTAAGGTGGAAAGGTTTGGTTTTCCCACAGTTCAAGGTTACAGTTTATCAGCTAGTCATGAACCACCCAACATGGGTACCGGGAACCAAACTCAGACTCTCTGCAAGAGGAGCAAGTGCTCCCAGCCACTGAATCATCTCTCCAACCTTCAGTTTGTAAAATTTTACAGAGATAAAAAACAAAGCTTCTGCACTTTTTATGTTGAAAACAAACAAAAGTTTAAGGTATTGTTCCTATAGAGATCAGCCTGAGAGCAGTGAATTCCACAGTGCTCAGGCTACTTACTGTCTCTAAAGACCATGTCCTACTAAGGGGAAATGGGGCTTCATGGAGAATTGACAGGTTCTAGGTCTGGAGAATACATCAAACAAAATGAGTGAGTAAAGGAAGTTATCAAAAGGACTCAGGAGCCAACCTGAAGACAGTCCCACAGTGTAAAACTAGATGAATTGAAGCCTCAATCAAAATAATGGTGTAGATATTTGAAACCAACATGTCTAGATTCATGAGTTCATCATGCTAAGAACAACACATTGGTCTTTTCCAAAACTCACAGGGATGCGGCTTATTATTCTGAAAACTAGCAGTAATTAAGTAAATATGATTGATGACAAAAGTAAAATGTTTATTTTCTCTTTACTAGAAGAATTAGACTGAAAGGGAACCAAGTAGTTAATAAAGACAGGTATTCAAGCATTGATGAAGGAAGAAAGAAAATCCAGATGCCCACCAATACCAGGTTTGGTATTTTATTCACTTGCAGTTGATTAAACCTGTTATTATTTCATGGATCTTGAAGAAGATGCAAGATGCCTGAGTCATGGGAGTCTCTACATGCAAGATTAAAAAAAAAAAAAAAGCAGCATGGGCACCCTAGAGCACTGGCTGCCTTTGCCCATGGTGAAGTGGAGGGATCTAAAGAAGCACAGCACATGCAATGTGTTTGTGTCACAGCAGGGACAACTAAGCTGACCACACTTACCATGGCCAAAGGAATCGCGCAGCTGTGACTAAATTACATCAGGAGGTGTGAAGAATAAGGATAATCTCCCTGGAGTGGGTCCAATATAATCCCAGAGAGCCTATGAAAGGGCACCAAGACTGCACAGATAGAGCACATGTGTAGAGATGGAGGTCAGAGGCGTGGTGATGGCCACTGCTGGCTTTGAGGCTGGAGAAAGGGGACCCGGCCAGGAACACGTGTGGTTACCTGCGGCTGAAAAGGAAACGGATTCTCCCTGCACGCTCTAGATGGAAGACGGTTCTGCCAGCAGTTGGCTTCAGCCCATTGGAGCCATTCACATTTCTGTCTCACCAAACATAAGACAAACATTAGTACTGTTCTGAACGTCTAGGTGCCTGGCAATTCACTGTAGCTATAATAAGAAACTACTAGAAAGGATTTTTTTAACTTTTGAAGAATCATTGTGTCTTGTCCCTTTAACCTAGGAAATGTTAAGCAGGCCATTGTTGAGAACTCAGCAAGCAGTGTATCCAGCCAGATGTCCACTGTCTTCATGTCACATAAAGATTTTTGTTTTGTTTTGGTTTAGTTTTGGGTTTTTTGAGACAAGGATTCATCTATGTAGCCATAGCTGTCCTGAAACTCCCTTGGCAGACCAGTCTGGCCTCGAATCACAGAGATCTGCCTGCCTCAACCTTCTGAGTGCTGGGATTAAAGGTGTGCCCCACCATGCCTGACTATGAAGAAGATTTTTCAAACCTTATGAATATTATCATAGTTAGCTTTTGTCAACTTGACATGAACCTTGATATACTTGGGGAAAAGTCATCTCAGTTGAGAAACTGCTCCCATCAGAGAGGCCTGTGGGCATGTCTGTGGGTCATTTTCATGATTGCTGATTGATGTGGTAAGGCCCAGACCACTACGGGCAGGGCAATTCCTGGGCACTTGGGCCTTGGCTGCATAAGAGAGGTAGCTGAGCAAGCCAGAAAACAAGTCAGTAAACAGTATTTCTCCCTGGTTTCTGCTTCAGGCTCCTGTCTGGCCTCCCTCAGGAATGGACTATGTTATGGAAGTGTAAGGCAAGTAAACACCTTCCTCCCCAAAGCTGCTTTTGGTCAGGGCTCAACCACAGCCACAGAAAGCAAACTAGGACAGGAATCCAGCAGAAAAATTAATAAATTCTTAGAAAAAATCAAATTAAACAGAAAAATAAGACAACAGATTATTAAAAAATATCCACAGAAATCAACCCTCAGAGAAGGGAGATTTAGACTAACAGAGGATTTCTCAACAAACACTATGGTAGCCAAAGCTCTGGCCATTTTTAAGAGCTGGAAAAAAATATTTGAGGGCTGGAGCTGTAGTTCAGTTCGTAGAGCACTTGCCGAGCATGCATGAAGTCCTAGGTTTGAATCCCAGCATCACGTATATTGGGCATGGTGGTGCACGCCTGTGATTCCAGCACTCGGGAAGTAGATACAGGGCTGGAAGTTCAAAGTCATCCTCAGCTACATGTTGAGCACAAGGCCAGCCTGGGCTAAAGCCTGTGAACAGAAAAAAAGGAAGGGGCAGAGGGAGAACAAAGATGAGCAGAGGAAGCAAGTCAGAAGGACATTTCCCCTCAAAGGAATCTTGTGGGAAGATTGTCAGCAGTAAACAGATATTAGAGAAAATATTCAGAAATGTGATTAACTGAATAGGAGGAGCCCAGAACCTCTGAAGAAAGCTGGGCATGAATGAAGAACAACAAAGCCAGAAAGTGTATGTGTAAGTCCAAATAAATACTAACCACATGGAACAATAATAATGCCTTGAAGAGTTAGCAGCATCTAAGAACATAAAATACAAGACAATAATGGCATAGGAGTGAAAGCAGGAGTAAAGTGGCTAGTGTTTTATGAACCGGATATCACCAGGAAAAAGCAAAAGTCACAATCAACAGTAGATTTTGATATGCCAAAGATGAACACTCTCCAACCTTGGGTAAACATTAAAATGATAAACAAAGGGCTCTGGGAAGATAATAACAGCAATAAATCCCACAGGCACCCCAAAGTACTAATTAATATAATCATAATCATTCTGGGACACATAATACCAAGCTCTTAACAAAGTCTATTTGCTGACCAAATGTTTTTATCTCTACTCTGACCTTTGGGACAGTCAATGAACACAGACTTAAGGGACAGAAAGTTCATTAATCTGTTAATATTTATTCTTTAAAAAAAGATTTATTTTATTTTAGTGTGTGTGTGTGTGTGTGTGTGTGTGTGTGTGTGTGTGCTTGAGTGCAGTACTCCATGGAGGCCAAAGATGTTGGATCCTCCCAAGAGCTGGAGTTACAGGGGTTTGTGAGCTACTTGATGTGGGTGCTAGGAACTGGATTCAGGTCCTCTGCAAAAGCAGTACACACTCTTAAGCATCCCTCCAACTCCCATTAATGTTTTGTTTAACTGTTACTCTCTTGATGCTAAAACCACACTCAGCTTTTCCCCATGACAATGTGGTTACATGTTCACATTCCGTCAACAGAGGGCAGCAGACGACCGCTCTCCTGTTCACTTAATCTTGGTACTTCCGTGGATGAATTTGGAATAGACAAGATGTTTTATTCTGAATTGTCGTTTGTTGCTGCTGGTCACCAAGAATGAGGGGAAAGTGATGACAGAGGCTCTTCCACATTAAAAATCACCCTGCTAACTGAACTACACTACCAGTCCCCAACTAATTTTTCCCAGCACTTAAACCTACATGTGGAAGCCATTTTCATGAACTGGAAATAGAAAGGAGCCAAGTAAGCAACAAATTTGCTGGTTTTTCTCTTTTCATTTGTCAATGCTATCAAATCATTTAATTGGAAACATAAATCAGCAGCAGCTGCCTTGGGTCATGGCATTGTATTTCAGCGCCTGTGTAGATTTGGTAGATCAATCCTGACATTTTCCTATTCACTTGAAAAAAAAGAAAAAGGCATTGCATTTAAAAGGAATCTAGAAAATTAATATCCATGAAGGACACTGGACATTTAGTAATTGTATAACAATCCTGAGATTCACAGGGGAGCTGCCCTTTGTTTCCAACACCCCACCACCCAGGAGGACTATTTACCCTGGTGCTTCTAAATGACAGGACTATGGCTAGGAGCGCTGTATGACAATCAGAGAGAACAGACCTGAAAACGGCTTCATAAGGTATTGTAGGCCACATGGGGACTGCAGTTCATTCCAGAATATCAAATTCCTGCCTCTTTCTGTAAGTAACAGTAGTGATACTTCATAATGTCAGCGCATCTGACTATTTTGTTTCATAAATGTTGAAAGCATGAGTTCTGTAGTTAGCTGAGTCTTCACACAAACCAAGATCACCATTAGGAATTTGGGGACCTGAAGAAACTAACATGGCCACTCTGAACCTCAGTTTTCCTTGTGAAACAGTACTGGTAACTTACAAAGCACAAACAATTGTTTGGATGGGCATTTAATAAGAATTTTTTTCTATATTGAGGGAAATTCTGCTTTATTATCAGTGGCTGACTGGGGGTTCTGGGAAGGCTTCTTGAGGTACTTATGCAGTATGAAAGAACAGGAAATTAAGTACATGGCAGATGGGGGACAGGGTTGAATTTTATATGGTGCAAAGATGATACTGAGCCCTGCCTTTCCTTATGACTATAGCTTTTTGGGTTTTAGAAGAATAAACAAATATTGATTTCAATTTTTTCTGGCATGGAAAAAGACATACATATAATGAAAAAAGTTAGATATTTAAGTCTATTGGTGAAATTATTAAGGCCACTCCACGTAGTTAAAAAGGAGGTTTATTTAGTGGTGTAACTTACAAATGAAGGGATAGGTAGGTGGCAGGGTCTGGTGAAGACGTAGCGCAGTCCGGCGGTGTTCTCTGGAGAACTCTGCTTGGTCTACCTCCAGCATCCAGGGTCCAGGAACCAAGCGAGGCGGTGCATCTGGATCTTGGGTCTTCAGGGTCCTCTCTTGGCCCTGCCTTGTAGGCATGACAGTTACCGAAGCCTCAATGGGGGTTGGAACTTCCAGATCAAAGCTACCTACTACATCTCCTCCCTTTGTCTAAATAAGAAGGTTCTAACCTAATACAAGACTATATACAAAGGAATGGTTATCAAATATTGTCCAGGAGTAATGAGGGATAATGACCTAGATAAGATGGAACTACAACCAATGCGAACAATATCAAGCAAGAAACACATACTAAAATCCAGAGAAGTCTGGAGCATAGGTAAATGGCATGTTACAAAGATTATTCCAAAAGGTGTCCTATCCTAAAGAACCTGAATCTAATACTTAATATGTTCTATCTAAGATATTATATATATATATAATATATATATTAAGTTGTAACTATAACTGCTAATCTTCAATCCCATCAAAGACCTGAGAAGGAATATAATGGTACCTGAGAAATGGTAGATGGATGCAAGCAACTTTCAGGAATCTTGTAAGAGTAGACCAAGACAGCCTGGACAGTCACCTAATGTTTCTCAGCATTGTTGGTGCATTCAAATTGGCTAGAGGCCTAGAGTATCTGACAGACCATTTTTAGAAGCAGGAATTCTGAAAGACCATCTTACCCTGTCTTGGCAGAGTACAGTGGTCGCTTTCCTTGTGTCCTGCTTGTCCAGAAAGGACAGCATTCATACTGTCAGCAGTCAAGGCAAGGGCAGTTTTTTGCCCAGTAGGCCATTTTGTGCCAAGAAGAAGACAAACTTCTAAATGGAAATGTCTTAGAAGCCCAATGTTCTCTTGGGATCAAATTGGTGCTTCCAGGAGCAATTGTGTTTCATGTCAACAGAATTCTAAGTTACTTAAATGCCATATTCTCTAGGTCCATGAAGTGTTTGAAGATTACCTGTCCATCCAACCTATGTATCTATAAATCTGGATAACCTAACTAACGTAACTATAGAGATGACAAGCATAGGTGACTATAAATCTATGTCTTATCTACCGAAATAACCTAAGGACTAATGCTTCATGTAAACAAGGTAAACAGTCTATAAGCAAATTATGGTAAAGAACAATGACTTCAAAATTGTGAAAATACACAAAATATTTATAACAGAGGTAGGTATATATAGTGTGATATGCAAAATGACAATAATCTTAAATATATATCAGTAGACAGAATATACTAAACAGAAGTAGAACATACATACAGTATGACAGATATAAATTTACATTTGTATCAATATACAAATATTTCAAATAAGAGTAGAAATATATGTACATTATAACAAATATAGTTCTGTATTTGTATCAATATACAAATTATCTTAAACAGGAGTATAAAAATAGTTTACATTTGTATCAACATATAAGAATCCATAACAGTGCAAATTATCTAAGGCTGCCATTTTACTAAATTTGTTTACTAGAATATACAATAATCTACCATAATACCTTATACCTATCCATTCCATTTCTTCTTTTCTCTTTTTTTTAGACACTTTTTCTTTTCTTAAGGAGAATACTGAGTTTAATATTTTCTTCCACCCCCCAACTAGCAGAGAGGAGAGAGCAAAAGGAGAGGAAGGCAGAGGGGAGGAGGCATGCTTCCCTGCCCTTGTGGAGTATATCTTCCCAGGTAGCCAGACCCTGGTGCCAATCTATAGAGATGTATGCTAGAATAGAATTGTGTGTGGCAAAATTTTAGCTTCCTCAGAATCTGAGTACAGATTCCACCCCCAAGGTAATGAGTCAGACGCATTAGGACAGAGTACCTGGGAAATGGAGGAGACGCTGGCCTGCTGTCCAGGGAGCATCATGTAGAGGCAACAGGTAAAGCCACGGAACACATGGCAGCATATAGATTAACAGAAATGGGCTTAGTGTAAGAGTCAGAGCTAGACAATGGTAGGCCTGAGCTAATGGCCGAGCAGTTTAAATAATATAAGAGTCTGTGTGTTTATTTTATAAGTAGGCTCCGGGACTGGAGGGGTTTGGCGGGAGCTGGAGAGAAATTGTACAGCTACATAAGTCTCCTCAAATAAGGAATTCAGGAGGACGACTTTATACTTTATTCATTGGCAAACACATTTCATTCCTCTGTGTTATGCAAGAGAAACTTGAACAATGTAGAGGCCAGCAGGAGCCAAAGAGCAAGCCCTGGAGAGCTGGTGACAGCAGGCCAGAGTCAGCAGACCCATGCTGCCTCGTGACAGGTCAGGCTCCTTGCTCCAGGAACAAGACCAAACTGGCATGCTTCCCTACCCTTGTGGAGTATATCTTCCCAGGTAGCCGGACCCCGGTGCCAGTCTATAGAGATGTATGCTAGAATAGAATTGTGTGTGGCAAAATTTTAGCTTCCTCAGAATCTGAGTACAGATTCCACCCCCCAAGGTAATGAGTCAGACGCATTAGGACAGGGTACCTGGGAAACTATATTTTTAGTGTGAACTTCTAACTCAGCCTCTTTATGAGTGTAGCGTATATGTTTTCAGGGCACTCTGAGGCTTGCGAAGTAGTGTATACTGTCTTTCTCTGATGTCCCTTCTTTCCTACGAAAGGGCGGGAAAGTACACTATAAACGACAAAGCATGATACAAAGTCAGTTAGATAGAGTTCTTAGGCTCCTTCGGCAAAGTGAGTAAGTCCAGGTTATACATGACCAGTAATGCACCTTGTGATGTTTTAATCCTCCAGAGGCTGCCATATAACTATGGCTGCATACCATTCTAGCACCTACGTTCAAGATATCTTGATGCATTTTTCAGAATGTGTCCCCAAGCCACACATCACTGCAATGAAGTCAGTGTATAGTTGTTTGTTTTTTACTCTTTTGGCCCTTTTGGGGGCCCCAACACCCAACTCCCAAATAAATACACACAGAGGCTTATTCTTTCCTATAAATGTCTGGCCTTAGATTGGCTTATTTCTAGTCAGCTTCTCTTAAATTATCCTGTCTACCTTTTGTTTTGGTTTTTTTTTTTCCTTTTCTTACTTCTGAATATCTTACTTTCATTCTAACTCAGTGGCTGGCTGGGTGGCTAGGTGGCTGGCCCCTCGATTCCTCCTCTTTTTCTTGTTCCTAGATCTTCTCTTCCCCCAGATTTCTCCTCCTATTTATTCTCTCTGCCTGACAGCCCTGCCTGTCCTTTCTCCTGCCTTGCTACTGGCCATTCAGCTCTTTATTAGACCAACCAGGTGTTTTAGACAGGCAAAGTAACACAGCTTCACAGAGTTAAACAAATGAAACATACAAGTATACAACACATCCTTGCATCATTAAACAAATGTTCCATAGCATAAACAAATTTAACACATTGCAAATTAATATTCTACAACATCAGTGTGGAACAGAAAGAGGCAATCCTCCTAGCTTCACAGGCCTCCAACTGTTCTAGTTAGTTTTTTGTTAACTGGACACAAGCGAGGTTCATCTGGGAAGAGGGAATCTCAAGAGAGAAAAAACCTCCATCACACTGGTCTTTAGACGAGGCTGTGGGAGCATTTTCTTGATTAATGATCAATATGGTTGTAGGGAGCAGCCCACTGTAGCTGCCCTAGGCAGGTGGTCCTGAGTTGTATAAAAAAAAAAAGCAAGTTGAGCAAGCCATGTGGAGCAAGTCAATAAACAGCATTTCTTCATAGCTTCTGCTTCAGTTCCTACCTTCAGATTCCTGCCTGTCACCTCAGTGATGGACTTCTACCTGTAAGTATAAGATGAAATAGACTCTAGCCTGCGCAACTTGCTTTTGGCCAGTGTTTCCCCCAGCAACAAAAACCAAACTAAGACACCAACAAAAAATCTTTATTACTCTTCTCATATAGAAGGTTCTGGTTTCTAGATCAAATATGGTAACCTCTTAAGGCCCTTCTACTGCTGGCCAATAAAGCAGAACTGAGCACTCACCACACTTGAGTAGTTTCATCTCGAAAAGTCATAAAACATCACATTCTTCTATGGTACTAGAACTTTTTGCACCATGACAGAAATATTTAGTAGGCAGACTCTATGTAATAATGGTCACAAGGTTCTCAAGCCCATGAATGTTCAGCTTTCTCAACCAACCATGAAGTTTAAATTCAATATATAAGATCCAGGATGACATAGAAACTGGCTGGATAAACAGAGAGTAGAGAGGACACTAAACTCCCATTTGAGATATAATGAATGACAGGTGTGCCTTTGGGACATCCAGGTGATGATGCTACGCATGATTAGAAATAAAGAGTGTGGAGATCTGAAGGTTGAGTAACGTAAGTGAGTAGGGATTCTAGCCTGTATGAGGAGTATGGGGGTTGAAATTTATTTCCAATAATACATTTAATATGGTGGAGACATAGCAGACTCCAGCTGGAGGTGGCAGGGAGCTTGCATAGTAACAAAGGAAAACTTACCAGCTTACACAGTAACATGTGACCCAAGGCGAAGAAGAGAACAGTGAATGAGCCTCAAAAACAAAGGATCCCAAAATGAAGATGTGGATCATGAAAGCACAGAGTTGGAAAAGCCTATAGGAAATTAAAATTTCTAAGATTAATCACCCCAGTCAAATACCACAGAGTAGCTACAAGGATGGCAATGGAAGAGAAGCCACTCTGTTCCCAAACACCATGTCATTGATGGCATGTCAAAGAGCAGCCAAGTAGAAGGGTATGGGAACGATTTCCTCTCAGGCTTTGCCAGGCATATTTATTTGTCTCCTTTCTCTTCATATCTGTGATTATTTTCTTCACTGGTAATCAGTTATGTCCATCTTGTTACTGAACCTCAAGATAGGGCTGCCTCAAGACAAGTCAGCTGGACTTGTCCTCACCCTACTCCCAGCATTCCACACACTGTTGTCTTAACTCCCAGGAGGACGCTAACATTTTCTTTCAGGGTTCATGATGAGCATCTAATATGGTGGGCACTCAAGAGTTTGGGAAGTGGGTGGAAAGTGTCCTCTTCTGTTGGAATACAATAAATTATATCTCCCCTTCAAAATTAAAAACAGTATGGGGTAACTGGTTATCATGATGGGAGAGGCATATATTGAAGCATGAAAGTCAGATATACTGAGGACTGAATCCACTGTGGCATATTTCATACCTGCCAACTCTTCATTGATGGTTAGAAGAATTGAATGACACATAAAGATTCAACCACAGGGCTCTATTCCATTGGAAACAGTGTTACTGAAGGGACACCAGCCCACTTGAGCATGTGGCTCTGGCAGGCCTTGCCCTTCTCCCCAATTCCTTCTGCTTTGCTAAAAACTGTTAGATTACATTCCTAAAGCTAGCCACCAAGGTCTATTCCCTTATTTGGCCACTTCCTCCACCTGAGGCTGACTACCAAGGTCCAGCTATCATGGGGTCCAGCAATCAGAAGCCCCCTTTGGCTCACCTAATTAACATACCCAATTAAAATTAAACACCTCATGCTGTGGGATGTCCTGTATGCTGTGAATATATGTTGCTATGGTTGATTGATAAATAAAATGCTGATTGGCCAGTAGCCAGGCAGGAAGGATAGTGTAGGAGGGACAAGATGAGAGGAGAATGCTGGGTGGAAGAAGGCTGAGTCAGAAGATGCTGCCAGCTGCCACCATGAGTAGCAAGATGTAAGTTATTGGTAAGCCACGAGCCACATGGCAAGGTATAGATTAATAGAAATGGGCTGAGTTTAAGTGTAAGAGCTAGACAGTAGTAGGCCTGAGCTAATAGCCGAGCAATTTAATATGAGCTCCTAAGTGATTATTTTATAAGCAGTTGTAGGGTCCGTGGGGCTGGACAGGACTGGAGAAAACTCCAGCTACCACCTCATCCTAACACAGGGGTTTCCCCCTTTACCTTTATAAACTGCCATTTACCCATGTGCCACATCTGTCTCTTCTCTATCCAGAGGCACCACATCTGTCTCCTCTCTATCCAGAGGTGGTCCTTTGTCTCTCCAGGACAAACACCCCTCCCCCTTTCCTCTTTCCTTTTCCCCTTCTCCCTCATCCCCTATCTCCTCTACCACTGCATCCTGGTCCATTCTAACACAGACCTCCCCTCTTTTTTTCTACTCTTATAAATTACACTTACAAGGTCATTTTCTGCTGTTTTTCTGCCAGACTCAAAAAGCAACCACTTTAACTTTTCTTCCTTGCTTAATAAAAGATCTCTCTGTGAGAACAAGTGTTTGGGTATGGTTTGTGCCTAATCCAGGGTCTAGAAGGGAGCTCCCACTGTGCAGGAGTCCCTTTCAATTATTATGTAGACTGGCCAGACAGATGAGAAAAACCAGCTCTTCCCCATGGACTTCAGGCTAGAGACTAAGCATGGTTAAAGACAAACACTATGACTTGATTGCAAGCACATTTCAAATGCTTACTGTCCCTCCTAATAAATTAAGCTGTTGGGGGCCAGACAGGTTTGGTCTTTAAATTTACAGCTGTCAAACATGTTCCTTGTATCCAGCTGCCTTGGGTGGGGATCTATCTACTAAGCAGCTCATCTTAGCAGCTGGCAAGACTATCATCAGGGCACTGTGGCTGCTTTAAATGCACAACAGATGCCATGGGAAAATGCTGAGCCACGATTCCTCAGGAGATGTGACCAAATGGCTACTCACTCAGGACAGGAAATTGATGAGAGAACAAAGTACAGATACTGTCAAAGTCCAACTTGGTGAACCCATGAGTTTTATTTGTGTTACTTACAGAAATATGTGTGAGGGGTCACTTATAGGAGCAGAAAGGACTCAAAGACAGTTGCATCACCAAATCCCACCCTAACACAGATGACAACTCATAAAAGCTAGAGACCTGAAACACAATGCACAGTGTACAAGCAATTCAGTGGTTTGGAAAGTGGCGTGTCTAGGTGGCACAGTTGGTCTGAATCTCCTCCCGGCAGCTCTGCTGGTCTGTTTCTTCTAGGCAGTTCAGCTTAGCTTTGCTTCTTCCAGGCAGCTTGGCTTGTCTGAGAGTGACTCTGAACAGTTTTTACTGCTTCTGTATGTTTGGTGTGTGTGTGTGTGTGTGTGTGTGTGTGTGAGAGAGAGAGAGAGAGAGAGAGAGAGAGAGAGAGAGAGAGAGAGAGAGAGAGAGAGAGAGAGAGAGAGAATCTGGTCGGTTTCAGAGACTTCCTGAAGTTATTTTGAGTACTTCCTGTCCCTGCAGGGTGGAGAAATAGCCTGTCTTAAAATATCCTGCTGTTTCACCTTCCTTTTTCTAGCTCATACGTTAAGAAGTTACCCCAAAATGCGAGGTTGGGAGGACACTGCTACTCAACAGGCAGCTATTCCCAGCATCGAAGAGCACTGCAACCACTGACTGGCTTAAGCTAAAACTTCTGCTCTGGGAGCCCCTGCTCCAGCCATGGCCTCTTCAGCGAACTGCACCGGCTTTGGAAGACTGCTCTCTGCAAGACAAAGCCAGTAAACGCTGTGATCCTGCTCATTGGGAAGCTGTTCTTTCTCCATACTAGAGACGGGAGTAACTCTCTACTGACTCTGGAAAAAAACAAAACAAAACAAAACACTGTGATTGGTGCACTGTGAGGCTTGTGATTGGTTTGCAAGTGAAGCCTGTGATTTTGTTTATTCAGCACTTGGGGTTGGTAGAGCTATGCACAGGCAGGGCTGTAACTGGTGGGATTACAATCCATTTGCAAGCAGGCCATGCCGGTCTTCTGGTTATGTAAGCAGGCTGTTTCCCCTAACTGTCTCATTAATCTGAAAGGATTCTTTCCGGTGTCCTGCCTCCTGGGATTTCCATACTAGGCACAGTAACAGCACCCCATAAATAATCTCTTTGCCTACCTACGGTCTTTATCAAGCTAGGCAGGTTGTACTGAGGGAAGATAAGACTTTGAGATGTCCATATCTGATAGCGATGGCAGCAGCATTGGCATTGGCTGAGAGGAGGTAGCTGAAGAGTTCCAGAGAGTCACCATGAGCCAAGGGACTCAGCCGCCAAAGCTCAGAGCACTAACACAGAAGGCAGCTAGGAGTTCCAGAGCCCTCCAAGAGCTCCGAGCTGTAACCCCAGAGAGCAGCTAAAGGATTTCCAGGACAGGGAGGGACTCTGGAGAACAGAATGTAGGGAGTGCATACAAGAGACCAAGAGCTTGATCTCTTGGACAGCAAGGGTCCTTACACGTAGGTTCAAGAGTGGTAACTCTACCTGCTGCATGCTAGGCACTCTAAATCCTGAGCAATAGGCCTCTTCCTTGAGTACCTGGAGCAATAATAAGCCTCAGGATTTGACAGCTTGGAACTGCAGCCTAGCCTATGAGTAGAAATCTACATTGATTTTTCCAAATTTGGACAAGAAAACCTTACCACCTTTCATCTAGAGCTAATCATGTCTTTGAATTCACATTGACCTGAGAGGCTAAACTGCATGTAAAGTACATACGGAAGGCCCACCCAGCCTCGTTGCTCGGACTAGATCAGTGGACATGTATTATAAAGGGTCGCTATAGGTTAAAAAAAAAGTTTTATACATAGAAATTTTTGCCTAGGTAAGCCATAGAAATGGTGAGAGTCTATTTCTAGAGAATATTCCTGATGTCCACTTCTCATGCCTTGTCCAAGTAAAAACAGGGAAACTGACTTTTTTAAAAAGGCTGGGCATGGTGGGGAACACCTGAATCCCAGCACTTGAAAGGTGGGTGCAGGGAGTTCAAAGTCAGACTGAGTTCCACCGAACAGTGAGCTCTAAACCTGCCCAGGCCCCACGGGATTCTTTCTCAAAACTATACCAAACCCCTAAACAACTAAAACCCCACGAAGGACCCTAAACAAAACAATAATTGGGGTGGGAACAAGAAGAAAAGGACAAGGTGGAGGGACAGACCTGGAGGCACGGAGATGGTTGATTGCGTAGTGTACTGAGGCACTCAGAAAAAGAAGCCTGTACCTACCGTCAAGCTTTTTAAAGAAAGGCGGGGAAAGGATGCCTGTCTTCTTCGGACTCCCTGCACCAGTCAGGCAGTTACACATCACACTCTGCGCCACATGACAGACAGTCAGCCTTCCCCGATGCAAGGGAAAGCCTACAAGTCAGCTATCCACTTCCTGGGACTGAGCCACTAGCAATGCTGGTCGCAGCCCAAGTCTAGTTTCTCCCGCCTATGGGGCGGAGCCGAGGGGGATCTAGGGCCAAAGCTCCTAGGCCTTCAGCTTCCGGCACTCCCGCCAGGGCTGTACCGACAAAGCAGATCCTAGGCTCTGCCCCAGCTTGGGGCCCAGATTCTCCCGATCTAAGAACTGGGCCTGGAGAGCCCAGGCTCCGCTATTCAGCCTCAGCCTCCAGGGCCCGCCCTCGGGGCGGGGTAGATCCCAGGCCCTGCCCCTCGATCATGGCCTGCCTTCAGGTTCTGGAAAGAAAAGAGGAGGCGTCCCAGGCTCTGCCCCTTGGCCGCAGCATCAAGTTCAGGCCCTTGGGGCGGGATAGGTCCTCGACTCCGCCCCTCTGCCTTGGCTTGAAAGTTCCGAAGGGTGGGGGGTCCAGGCTCCGCCCCTCGACGATGGCCCGCCGCTTCTGAATGGAGGAGGTGTTCAGGCTCCGCCCCTCTGGGCATAGTGAGGCTCAGACCCCGCCCCTCTCCTGCTGCAGCTGGTTCCGGCCCGCTCACTCACCGTCCCGCCTTGCTTTAGGAGTGTCGGGAGGACCGCTCATCGGGAGGATCGCGGAGTTCGGCCAGGGTCCTTGGTAGCACCCGACTGTGTGCTCGTGGAGCCCCATAGTGAGCGGTGAGTACCATGCGCCTCCGGGGCGTCCGTGCAGGCCTTTACACGCTACAGACCGCGGGGACACGGGACGAGCTGGGGGAGGCCGCGGAGCTCGCTCCTGGGGTGACCTCTCCGCCCGCTCCTCAGCCTGCGACGCTTTGGACTGGGAGTGGCTCTTCTCGGCGCCCCGGGAGTTCTCGCCTTGCCTGTGAGGCCAGGCCTGGCCTACGGGATAGAGCAGGCTGCGACTGTGGCAGGCAGATTAGGGAGTCTCCACTAGGGCCGATGGGAAGTGGGATGAGGGCGAGAGACCCCCTCAGTGGAACGGTTGGGCTCAGAGCCCATGGTGACTGATTGAGAAACCCAGCCTCTAAGAAGTTGCTGAACTTTTGGACTTAGGACCGTTTGCGTGCTTAAGGAACCTTTGTTATGTGGGTTGTACCTATTGATATTTGCCGTGTATAAGTAAAACTTATAGACAGACAATATGCTTAATAATTCAGAATAGACCAATTATATTTATCATAACATTTTCAAAAATCTTACATTTTACAAAACAAAGTTATTAAGAGTGGCATTGTTTTACATTTCTGCAAATCTCTGCTTAGAAGAAGAAGGTGCATTTTTCCCCCAAGACAGGGTTTCTTTGTGTAACAGTCCTAGAACTCGCTTGCTTTGTAGACCAGGCTGACTTCGAACTCATAGATCCACCTGCCTCTGCCTCCAGAGTGATGGTATTAAAGGAGCGCGCCACCACCGCCGGCTGACAGGTGGATTCTTACATCTGCTTCTGCATTCAGTCTGTTGCAGTATGACATGTGGTGTCGCTTCTGGAGACTTTCAAATATATTCCTGAAAATGTAACATCTTCGTGTTGTTTGGAAGTGTTTTTGACCTTGCAGATACCTAGGTGTTCTCTGCACACACTTTAGAACTATTGAGGTAGCGTATGCTTGGGAGGCATAGTTCACTGGGTTGCTCGCTGCCTTGTTTATGAACCTTCCACCCAGCACCATGGAGAGTGTTAAGTGTTACTTTCTGACATGCACGACCACTCTTGACCTCACTTGGGAACTAAGTCCTAGATCCCCACCCTTGATGGTGGCTGCAGCCTTCTGCAAACTCAGTAATGTTCATGTGTGCCTTGG
Source organism: Peromyscus leucopus (assembly GCF_004664715.2). NCBI lineage: Eukaryota > Metazoa > Chordata > Mammalia > Rodentia > Cricetidae > Peromyscus > Peromyscus leucopus. Next base: position 51,845,231 of record NC_051064.1, read on the forward strand.
TTGTTTTTGTGCCTGCTGAGTTGACCCACATAAGCATCAGGATTGCAGGATTGATGTGACAAACCGGATCTGTGGGTTCTGAGAAGTGTGTATAGAGAGACCATGCCAAATGTATAGGGGCTGGTGTAAGATTTCCAAGTAGTTGAGAGGTCATTTCTAAAATATCAGGGTGGTGAGCCAGGTGGTGGCAGCGGTGGTAGTGGTGGTGCACACCCTTAATCCCAGCACTTGGGAGGTAGAGGCAGGAGGATCTCTGTGAGTTAGAGGCCAGATACTAGGTACGGGATGTGTTATTCAAGTCTTCCAAAATGTTTGAGAGAGGAAAAACAAAAAACTGTGTTTAGAATATACTAATGTGGACCAGCAAATTTCTTGTGTAAAGGAGCAGACAACAAATGTTACAGCCGTGCAGTTCTTACGCTGCTGTGTGAAAGCAGCCACAGGCATTATACCAGAGCAGCTCTGACCTACAGAGCGAGTTCCAGGACAGCCAGGGCTACACAGAGAAACCCTGTCTCAAAAACCAAAATAAATAAATAAACAACAAATAAATAAGTAGAATATCAGGGTGGCATGCGCCTGCCTCCCGCCTCCCCATGTTCAGTTCTGTTTGGAGTTTCTGTCTAGACTTGGCTTTGTTGAGATTTGCTTTCCCGGCTTTGAATTCTTTCACTTCCACCTTCCTGGCTATCACTACGAGTGGTCCTCTGTTGTTTTTTCATTAAATTGAGTAGCTGCCCCTAAAGCAACTGCTGTCCTAATCGGCAGTCACAACTCCACAGCTACCAGGAGCAGTTCGGCTGCACTGGCCATAGCCAGGCAGGAATTCTGTTCCCTCAGGCCCCGGCTCTATCAGGGCCGCTGAAGGAAACTTCATCTAAATCTCTGTCCGTCTATAGAACTCAGGATTCAAAGGTTGAGGTGCAATCCTGCTCTCTCAGAGAGACTGAATAGCAAGTATCTAACCTTCTCTCTCAGCTCACGTCTCCCCCCAAAACAGGGTGTCCTTCTGCCCAGCCCCCACTTAAGAACCCTAACTACACCTGGCTCCTCCCTGCCACTTCCTGTCAGCTAGTTGCTGACTCAGTCTCCTGACCCAGGTTGGTTTTATTTAATCAAGCAAAGGTACCATCATTAAACAAATACGCCATAGCATAAACAAATGTAATGCATCTTAAATTAATATTCCACAACAATGTTTTCTGCCCCCCCCCCACTAGAAAGCAATCGTCCATCGTGTTTATGTAGTAGATGGGATCCTTTATTAGATTGTTTCCTTTGGTTTATGTTCTGTCTATACAAATTTGAAATACAAATTGTACACATATTATCAATTACATATATCAAAGCAAACAAACTTCTCTATCCTCTGCCCAAAGAGGCTATCGTGTTTTTGTAGCTGGAGTTTTCTCCAGTCCTTCTCTGGCCTCCGCAGTTCCGCAGCCCACTTATAAAATAATCACTCAAAGCTCATATTAGTTAAAATTGCTCGGCCATTAGCTCAGGCTAACTATTGACTAGCTCTTACATCTTAAATTAACCCATTTCTATTAATCTATAAGTTGCCACATGGCTTGTGGCTTACTGGTACTTTTACATCTTGCTTCGTCTGGCTGGCGACTCCTGACTCAGCCTTCCAGTTCCCAGCCTTCTCTTCTCTCTTTGTCCTGCCTATACTATACTTCCTGCCTGGCTACTGGCCAATCAGCATTTTATTTATACAGAAAGACATCTCCAGCATGTTTTGATGGAGGAATTTAAGCCCTTTGGCTGATGGAAATGATCTGTGCATATGCTGTTGTTCCCACAGGTGGGAGAAGGGGATTAGGATCTAAACTCTGAGCACTTGTATTCTTTGCCTATGACTCCACTGTGATGGTGGAGCCTCCCTTAATTATCCCTTGAGAAGGTGTTTAACTCATTTCCAATTCTTCTGGACTTTGGGAAATTAACAAGTGTAAATGATGTGGGGCCTGTCTGGGACTTTGGGTCAAGAGCATAGGTAACGACTGGTCAGTTGAGACAATTCCCTGTCTGCATGTATACATGAAACATGGTCCTATCAGACGAGAAATACCCCCTAGTAAAGGGTGCTTCAGAAGCATATGTGAAGGAAACCAGAGGCCCACACAGTGAAGATGACAGTTAAAACCAATATTTATTACCATGTGCCTGGCAAATATCTTTTGTCATGTTTTGCCTGCTCTGCCTTTTAGGAGGAAATACTTCTTCATGAGGCAGCTAGAGTCTGGATGGGAGAATCCCTTCCAACCTGACATCAGTTCTTAGAGTAGCCTTGTAGAGGACACTTGATCTCTCAGAACTTTAGTGTCTCTGTCTTCACAGTTAAGCTATTGTTAGCAGATGTCCCAAGTACCCATGGTTTCCTGAAAGGGATTTATGCTAGCATTTGTGCATATGTCTTCTCAACTCTGTGTTCAGCAGTGTTACAGTTCTGTAGCTTGAAATGGGCCATGATGAGAATATTTACACTGTGGAAATCATCCAGCGCTCCATGTCTGAGCTTTTTCTACCTGGGGAACAAATTGCTAAACATTGACCAGCACGCTGCTACTGTTGTCAGAGCCAAGGTGCATTTGATTTATTTGGCTTCTTTTCTGTTTTCTTTTTTAAGCAAAACCAGACCCCTTAGCCTGAGCAAAGATACAGGGTATGGGATGTGTTATTCAAGTCTTTCAAAATGTTTGATGGAAGAAAAACAAAAAAACTGTGTTTAGAATATACTAATATGAATCAGCAGATTTCTTGTGTAAAGGAGCAGACAGCAAAAATTACAACCGTGCAGCCACAGGCAATATACAAGCAAAGGAGCATGGCTGTGTTTAAATAAAACTTTATTTACAAAAACAGATGCTGGACCATAGTTTACAAACCCTTGTACTAGAATATAAAGAGGAACCCTGTTTCAAAGATACCTTCTTTATAAGAAAAGAAGATTCTTCAGGAATTCTGGGACTAGAATCTCCAAGTTGGATATATGTGGAAGTAGGAACTACAGAGGGCTTAGAATCAATCATAGAAAAATCCAAAGTAGGTTGTTCACAGAAGGACCATCTGGCATGCACAATAAGTGGAAATCCTTACTCCCAACTCCTTGGAGGTGTCTCAGGTTTACACTGGGGTGGATGGACCTGCCTTCTAATACAGTGTGGATTTTGACTGTAGGCACAAAACAGTATCGTCTCTAACAGTTACCCTCACTTCAGGGGCAGGGACAAATCTTCCTTATACATGTGTATATTATAACTATTATTATATGTGATATATATGTACATATTTGTACACATACTGTAGATACATGCATATTTGTTACCTGTATACATACATAAGTTATATTCATATGTGATCTCACACCTGTGAGAATTTGTGAATTTGAAGTTGCCTCAGAAATGTAAAACAGATATACTAAACTGTTAAGAGGAGCCATTTCTGAGTAGTGGAATCATGTAAAACCAAGCCTGGAACCTTTTCCTTCTTTTTTTTTTTTTTTTTTTGTATTAGATACTCATCTATCCTATAACATTCTTTATATGTTGTTTTTGCAACTTAAAAAGAAAAACTAAATCCCAACAACCTATGCCTTTAAAGGGAAATGGGTGATTTCTTTGGTAAGAGAGCGGCAACCCCTGCCCCCTCATATCTATTCTTGTGAAAAGGCACCGTTCTGGCAGCTTCAGAGGTTCAGTCCGTTATCATCATGGCAGGAAACATGATGACACTCAGGCAGACATGGTGCCGGAGAAGTAACTGAGAGTTCTACATCAGATCCTCTGGCAGCAGGAAGATAGAGACAGTGGGCCTGGCTTGTGCTTTTGAAACCTCAAAGCCCAACCCCGGTGATACACTTCCACCATCAAGGCCACACCTCCTAATCCTTCTCAAATAGTGCCACTCCCTGATAACCAAGGATTCAGATATATGAGCTTATGGGGGTCATTCTTATTCAAACCACCACATCAAGTGATATTGTCACATCACGTTTCTGAACTAGTATCTGTAATACTAGTATATATTAACTCAGAATATTCAGAGCAAACCCTCTCAAGTAAAAACATTTCATTATTCTTTCCTAGTGTTTGACTTAAGCTCTTGCCAGAGGTTGGAGGTCCCAAAATCGAACTATTCTTTGATGGGCCCTTATACAAACCCTTGTACTGGTGTTGCAAAAATCTGGTGTGTGGTTTTTAAAATAAAAGGTCTCAAAAGACTATTTACCTTTGATTCTTTGTTTCTGAGGAGGGAAAATGTGAGTGTGTGCATGTGCGTGTGCGTGTGCGTGTGCGTGTGCGTGTGTGTGTGTGTGTGAGTGTGTGTGTGTGTGTGTTCAAGTGGGTGTGTGCATACACACACACCTGGGTAAAGAAACTAGGTTCACCACAGTATTGAGTGGTTTTCTCTTAGTCGTGTGGTTAACTTGGGTTTTGGATTTTCCTCAACCCTGCTTATCAGTGCTTTCCAGCACAGACTCTCGACTTGCTTATGATTAAACCAACCTCTGCAGTTGTTTAACACAAACACTGAGGACAGAGTTGCTCCGTTCTTAGGCTGAGTTACCGACAGCCTGCCTGGCAGCAGAGCTTTGCAATCTTTTTCCCAGTGGGAAAAGGGGAACTAAGAGAGCCAGGCAGGGGAACTAAAAGCAGGCCCGCTGACAGCTGGAGTCACATGTGCTCCGTGGACTTCCCCCTGGAGTCTCCTGTGACCCTTTGTCCTCTTGACTGAGAACCTAGAAGGTTCTTCCTAGGTTTAGTGCCATCAGCTGACCATCTTCCTGTCAATCAGCCTCTCTTCCCTCCCCTCCTCCTCCAACCCCTGTCTCTGCCTCTGCCTCTCCCCGCCCCCCCTCCCCCCATTAACTCACTCTCTTGTATTTAACTATTTTATTAAGAAATTTGGGGCACACAGCGCATGGAGAAGAGAGTGACTTGGCATCGCAGGATCCGAACATGGCCTGCCGGCCAGTCTCGTTTTCAACCATGGCCCCTTCTACCCGCCTCTCTTCCTTTTCCTCTGCTGGGAGTGGTCATCTCCATTTTCAGCTACTTAAATTAACAACGGCAGAAAAACACACATGTCTCTGTTATGTTTTGTTGCTGTCTGTTTGTTACTCTCTTTAAACTGCCTAGTGTGAGCCAGGTGGAGCCTCTGGGACTCCTTGAGCCCTGCTTGCATTTCCCGGTGTCTGCCTTTGCTCTCCCTCTGCCCTAGTCCACTCTGGCTTTCCTAAAGCCTTCCTCAAATCCCAGTTGTAGCTATTTTTGTCTGCTGATCTTTCTTCTTCCCCTTATCTTACTGTAATTAAACGTGTGCATATGTTAGTCTTTTCTCTTAGGTTGTAATCCTTGTACAAGAGGCGTGTCTTTTTATCTCCCTTTCTCCTGTGGTACCTAGTAATTACCACAAAGAAGATCCTCAAGAAATACATGCCAAACTGAGTTGATAAGACTCCTTGGAAGTGCTGGAGAGATGGCTCAGCGGTTTAAGAGCACAAGCTGACCTTCCAAAGGACTGGGTTGTTTCCAGCACCCACATAATGGCTCACAACCATCTGTAACTCCAGTTCCAATGCTTTCTTCTGGCCTCTCCACCTGTACCAGGCACCCAAATGGTGCACATACATACATGCAGGCAAAACCACTCATCTGCATTAAATAAAAGTATTCTTGCAGTGCATTGATAGCATAGGCTTCTAATCCCAGCACTCGGGAGGCAGTGGCAGGCAGAGCTCTGAGTTCAAGGCCAGCTTGGTCTACAGAGGGAGTTCCAGGACAGCCAGGGCTACACAGAGAAACCCTGTCTTCTAAGTAAGTAAGTAAGTAAGTAAGTAAGTAAGTAAGTAAGTAAGTAAATAAATAAATAAATAAATAAATAAATAAATAAATAAATATTTTTAGAAAGAATCACTGGAGGGAAACAATGAGTATAAAAGATACATTTTTGTACATTGCCCATGGCTAAGTAAAGTTTCCCTTATCTGCATAGAGTTTTGAAAGTTTTAAAGAGTTGTGATGGACCAGTTGTTTGCTTTGCTTGTTTTTAGGAGTTTTTGTTTTTTTGTTTATTTTTTAACATATATCTGGAGCCTTTAAGTCTATCTAACCTTACAATGCTTCTTCCCACCCCAGGAAAAATACCTAAAAATACATCTTATGGGGTCACTTTTACTTGATAAGAGTGCTTCTTGACTTTGCTTAATAAATGTGTTTTAAGGTATAGATTTAAATCCTTAGTAAGAGAAATAATGTACTTTACTTTTCTAGCCTACCAAGCCCTATAAAGTAAGGGGGTAACAATCTCATCAATTCTCTTATGTCATAGGGCTCCCAGAATGCACTGTGCTAACTGTGTTAACTCAGTTATCCCAGCACCCCTTGCCATGTGGGCAAAGATGTACAGATAGGCATTGTGACCTTAAACATGCAAAAAAACAAAGTGGGGTTTAACAAGCTAGAAAGAATTCTTGTCTATAGCCCTAAGGGGCAGTTGGACTAAAGTGCAGATCAGAAACCAAAGAATCGGGATTAAAGGTTACCAACGTGCATGGACATGAAACCGCCTTGCTGGGCCCTGTGTGTCAGAGCGACCCAGCACCGGTTCTTACCTCTGAATGCATTTTAACTACAGAACGGCAGCTCATTCTCTGAGCCGACTGTTTCCCAGACTTTGCTGTCAAGAGTTTACCCAAGCACTCTGACGAGTTTGCAGATGTATGTGAATGTCTCTCTTCCGGTTCTCTCTCATTCTCTCCCGACCTTTGAGCAAATGGGGGAAGCTTGTCTTTGTATGGCTTGCCTTGGACCGTTGCTCCAAGTGACTTGTATGGAACACTTAATTATTCATTGACCTCCTCGTCCTTCCTGGGACTGTTATAGAGTTACAGAACAGGTTACAGGTTGTGGCATGGTTCAAGAAGTTGCGTCACCCTAAGTTGGCCTCTTACATGATTGATTCACTAGTTTGAAGAGGAGCAGGGAATAGACTTGGTCAAGAACTGCCCAGAATCTGCCATGGTTGAGAGCTGCACCATGGAGACGTAAGGAAGGTGAGAGTCCGTGTTCCATTCTCCAGCCTTGGCACTCAGGATGGTGTTGCCTGCACCAGCTGCCCTAGTGCTGGTGGCGTTATTATTTGCGAGTTTCATTTTTTACGCACTATTCATTTGGATATTTGTATGTGAAATGACTCTGCCTGTCGGAGAGAGGTTGCACCCTGGGTGTGAGAGAGTTGACTGTAGCTGAGTTTAACTCCTCGCTAGGTTACCACCCAGAGGCCTCAGCAGGTGACCTGCCCCTCCTTACTGTCTTGTCACCTATAAAATAAGAGAGTGGTGTCTTTGTGGATAGATTGCTTAAAGATTTTGTCAGCACTCGTTGAGGTGTCTGGTGCTGCAGACCCACACATCCTTGGGGGGCAGCCACTTCTGGTCTCTAATGCCTCATGCTGTTACTGTTCTTCCCAGCTTGGGTCCTGGCCCCACCCGCCCCTGGGCTCCTGGCCTACCGAGCTGACTCTGATGCTTCAACCAAAAAAGAGACAGTAATAACCTTAGACCCCTCAGTCCACCTCGCCTGCCCTGGTCTACTTTTAACTCCCCTGGATCTTTCCTTCCTGCACTTCCTCACCAACCCCGCCCCCATTTCCAAGCATGGTGACTGTAAAAGCACCTGCCTCCCTGACACCAGTCTAGCATCATGGCCGAGAGGAGCTGCCTAAAAGCCTCGAACATTGCCCCTTGTCTCCAGGGTAAATTTGAGTGGGGTCCCTCACGACCTCGACCTTGACCATCCCTTTCTCCTAGTTTTCCCTCCTGTGCCCCATACTTCACTCACCCAGAAGAACTTGTGATTCGGACGACATCACTTTTTTTATGTCTTTAAGTCCAGTGTTTCTCTGCCAGTGTGTTCTCTCGTCAGTCTGCTACTTTGGTGTGATTCGGAAAGGTGCATGGTGGTGTCCCTTGGAGCCTTTTCCCATGATGGATGAGGTGCTCTGCCTAGATGCTTCTTCATCACCTTGTGCCCACTGCTGCCGTGTGGGAGGCGTGAAATTCTTTTCTGGCTGCTGTGGGTATTCTCCAGCCTCTTTTTGAGTCCAGGAGTAGCTGAGAGTGGGGACTTCCTCACCCCTGTAAAGCAAATGCATGAGTGAATCCCGCCAGTTCCGTCTCCATACCAGGAGATGTTGTAATATGGTGGCGTTACCTCCAAATGTATTAGGTCACATTCGTAGCTATCCTAAGACACATGTGACCCATAGGCCACAGGTTAGTTCCTTCGATAGTCCAAAGAGGCACAGTTACCAAGATTTAATGTCACTCTATTACTTGTTACATCTTTGAAGGTAGATTTTCTTTGGGTCTCCAGCTCATAAAAAATGACATGGAGACTTATTAATTATGAAAGCTCAGCCTATAGCTTAGGGTTGTCTCACTAGCTCTTATAACTTAAATTAACCCGTTTATATTAACCTATGTTTTGCTTCATGGCTTTTTATCTCTCTTCCATGTTGCACCTCCTGTTTCCTCTTCGTGTCCTCTGGCATGTCTCTCCTGCTTAGATTCATCTCTTCTCTCTCTCCCTGGAAGTCCTGCCTAACCTCTTGCTGCCTAGCTATTGGCCATTCAGTTCTTTATTAAACCCATCAGAAGGCACCTTGACAAAGACACATCTTCACAGTGTACAAAAACATTATTCCACAGTACATCTTTGACCTAATGAAGTGGGAGTCGTGTGTAAGCCATGCCACATGTGATTCACTGAGCTGGAACAAGAGTCTGAGGGACTACCTTTTGCATGGCAGTCCCTATCTCAACATGTCTGCCTCTGGCTTCAGGGTACCCACCCCTCTTGCTGTGATGCTGCCATTGGGGCAGGAATACGAGGGTCAAAGAGATAGAAGCCTCGTGGAAAATCATTGAGATGGGGGTTTATAGATAGTGAGCTTCCGGGAACTTCATTAGCATGAGTCATCATCTCTGAGTCCAGACAGTTCTGAGGCCCTGACATGACCACTTTGGGCCTCCAAAACTGGTGAATGCCAAGGTAAAAGTGGCCCTGGGAGATCGCTGGAGGCTGCACATGTAGCCTTTTGTGATGACATCCTCTCTCATCCTAAAATTTAAGTCAGAAGTTCATCCCCACATAAACTCAGGGGCTTGAGGAATTCAGGTTTCTTAAAGAATGAGTCTCAGCTGGTCCTGCTATATGTCGTGCTCTCCTCTGCTCTCCTCAAAATGTACCTGCAAGCCAGGCATGGTGGCAGGGGTGCTCAAATTCTAGCGTTTGGGAAGCTGAGGCAAGAGGATTGAGAGTGAAAGGCCAGCCTGGCCTGTGCATCAAGACCCTGTCTAAAAAAATACAACACACGTACACTCGTGCTCCTCTTTCTCTCTGCTCTCTCTCTCTCTCTCTCTCTCTCTCTCTCTCTCTCTCTCTCTCTCTCTCTCTCTCTCTCACACACACACACACACACACACACACACACACACACACACACACGACTTAGATGCAGAAGAGCGTGGTTGGAGTCTCTGCAGACATCACTTCCTAAGCCCACTGATGACCGTAAGAAACTACAGGGTGAAGACCCACATACCCAGAGGGATTGAAGGTGACCTTCCCAAGCAGAGGATGAGGCAGGCTGTCTAGAACCTGAGGAGCTCTGCCTCAGAGTCTCTACTTTCTGGATGAGTGGTCTACATCCTGGGTGGCTGTTGTTGCTAGGTGTCTCAGGAATCTATAAATGCTGAAATTCAGCAACATGTTGTGAAAGAAACTGTTATTACCACCCAGTGATACTGAAAGGAAAAATGAGTCTTCTGTTGTCTTGATTTGCTTCAACTAACTTAAAATACATTAATTGGGTTAATTTATATTCTATGTCTTTGAGATCTGGGCATGAACACTGCTCCCTCCGGGATTGGGAAGCCCTCAAAAGGAGAGAGCTTGTCAGGCACTGCTGTGGCTTGTCCCTGTCCTCCAAATCCTGACCCTACTTGTGAGCCTGTGCACATGTGCTAAGTAAGACACGATCATTTCTGTGATGTGTCCCAAGAATTTCCAGAGTTACTTAGTAATGAACTTAGGTTCAATTTAGGAAATAGCCACATCTTAATTATAATCTAATATTTTCTTACTGAGTTCGTGTCTCATCAAATTTTAAAGAAGTCTTATGTTGAAAGCCTGTAATTTAAACCAGGTAGCCAGCCGGGAATGTATAGTCTTTATCAAAACCCTTGCAATGGCTGGAAACCCTCAGGTAGCGCCGCCGCCGCCGCCGCCGCCGCCGCCGCCGCCGCCACAGTCCCAGCTTCTGTGCCTTCCTTCTGTCCTCGCTCACCATGGCCTCCATGCTGTTCCCTCGCCCCACCAGAGGCCTCTCACAGGGCCTTTGCATGGGATCTCACCCTCTTGCAGACTGCTCATACCTTGAACTGGGAATTGCATGTAGAAACTGTGCCTTCAATTCTCTGCTTGCGTGGCTTCCGTGAGGAGTCTTGGGTCACCTGAGCCTCCTTCCATTGCCTCTGAGCTGCCTACCACCCTTGCTTTAGTCTACCAAGAACAGTATTGGTATCCCCACCCCACATTCTGTTTGTGCACTTGTTTACTTGTTCAGTCTGTGTGTGTACTGGTCTATAAGGGTGGGAGCTTTGTCTCTGTCTCTTTGCCTGGGACCTGCAATAGTCCCTGACATGCAATAGATAATTAAAAGAAGTATCCACTGAATGCACAAGTCAGAAATTGTTTTTTTTTTCCCTTAGAGATGACTTTTTAGCCTATTGGCCAACCTTATTTTAGATCTGCAGTCTACCTTATTTTATGCATTTTATGTGAAAGCGAAACACAGGAATGTTAGCTACCTAAATAAAAACTAATTCTTTAACATCCACTGAGAAGTCTAGAAATATACGGCTCAATCTGGTCAGGTATCTAGAATAGACCAGAAGACTGGAGGAAATAGAGCACTAACTTCGGAATGTAGCAAGAAGAGAGCCTGGGGGTGGAGCAGGCTTTCTGAGAGGGATGCTCTCACCTCTCCCAGCCACCCTGCACCTAGCATATAGTTAGTGCTCAGGAGAAAGGTGCTACCGGAGCTGCTGACTGTTTTGTTGTTGTTGGTTGGTTAGTTGGTTGGTTGTTTTTTTTTTTTTAGGGACAGGGTCTCACTATGTAGCTTTGACTGTCCTGGAACTCACTATGTAGATTAGGCCGGTCTTGAACTCATATATAGATCCACTTGCCTCTGCATTCCAAGTGCTGACATTAAAGGTGTGCACCACTACACCCAGTATTTTTTTTTCAAGATTTATTTTTAAGTGTGTGTGTGTGTGTGTGTGTGTGTGTGTGTGTGTGTGTGTGTTGGTATGCAAATGTGTACATTGCCTGCAGAGACCAGAAGTGAGCATCGGGTCAGCTGGAGCTGGAGTTCCAGGTGGCTGTGAGATGAGGTTGCTGGGACTCAAACTCGGGACCTCTGGAAGAGCAGTCAGTGCTCTTAACCGCTGAGCCATTGGCCCTGCCTCAGAGCTGATTGTTGTTATGGAGCCATTGCTTTCTCCAAGACCTTGTCTGCTCCACTGTGGTCTTCTATTCTCTCCCAAGAAGACAATTGTGTTGGCCTCTTTTTCTAAGTTACTTAGTTATAAATGTCCTACAAGACCCCTTTTTTTAGTTGTAAGTTAAGAGGTTTTTATTTGGTTGAAAGCACTTTTACAAATGGCTGGAAGGGTCAGAGTTGCCATCTCACAAAATCCATTTCCCACAGGCACCCACGGCACGTGGAACAGCAAAGCTTTCTAGTGCTTTGCTTGTGGAAGAGCCGGGGACAAACCATGATAATTTTGCCTTCTTGGAGACATCTGACCTCTGCTAATTCTTACATAGACATCCTTGGAATCTTCCTTTTAACAACAACAACAACAACAAAAAGTTGTTTATAAGTAGCAGAACCATCAGTTTGGGAATAGGACCAATCATCTCTCTTTAAATAGAAAGAAGAAGCAGCATCATGGCTGTCTGTCCAGTGAACTGAAGCAAGCCCTAAGCATTGTGACTCTGACCTTGGAGTTGAGAGCTGTGAACATGCAGGCTGTATGCGTTTAAAAAGGGTTAGGAAGAGAGGAGCCGCATAGCGAGACATGCTGAGGAAGCCTCTTCCTGTCATCACACAGATGTTAGTAATCTGTAATCTGCTCTTGTTTTCCTCTGGAAGTCCCAAGTGAGCAATCCCTCAGGTACGCTGTCTGTGCTTCAGACCCCAGAGGGGTGATTCCTGCCCTCTCAGGCTTGGACAGAACGCGCAGTTCCCAGGAAGTGATCGCACTGCCCCAAACAAACCCCAAAGCCCCAAACTCTGCCCTCACCCAGTGCTGTGGGGGTTCTGTGAGGCAGGACCACCCCTCTGCTTCTTCCTGTGAGGGTACAAGTGCAGTGTTGACTGCAGGGCCTGTTTAAACATGAGGCAGCTTGACAGGATTCAGCTCTGATAGTGACGTATAACATAGGCCTAGTTAATCTGGAGGCTGGAGTCAGAGCGAGAAGAGGCAGCTTTTTTTTTTTTTTTTTTTTTAACCCTGACCACTGGCCGTTAGCTGATTTATCACCTGTTCCAAACAAATATGCCTTTGGTGGACAAAATCGGCAGGCAGACACTCTCTGGCACTTATGCTCCCTAGAATAGGGCTCAGCGTGCTTTTCAAGCAAGAGAGATGCTCTGGCCTCCGTTCACAAGCAGCCCTCGGTCTTTCTCATACAGCCCTCTTGTAAGAGTGCTGCTTGGATGTGGAAGCTGAGTCTGGGGCCGCCCAGAGCACAGCACCTTCACCCAGACGGGCGTTTCACCCACATTTTAACCTGGTGAGCCTCTTACCCTGCTCTAGGCGGAGAGGCTCTCGGGTTTTCAAGCACAGAGTCAATTGTGCAACACATTTTAGAGCTTCATTTATGTTCGGGGAAATCTAACAGAGTTTGGGTCTCAAGGCCAGAGAGAGAGAGAGAGCAAGAGCAGTCCCATTCTCTCTGAGGTTGCAGAACCGACTCTTGCCCACATTAGTATCTCACTTACATTCCTTGGAGATAAGAGCATTTGGTCACCGAACCTCAGTTTGTCACTCAGTCTGGCCTTACTGGCAGATAAGCAGCTAGAATTATTTATTTATTTATTTTTATTTATATTTGGTTTTTCGGGGCAAGATTTCTCTGTGTGTAGCCCTGGCTGTCCTGGAACTCACTTTGTAGACCAGGCTGCCCTCAAACTGACAGGGATCTACCTGCCTCTGCTTCCCAAGTGCTGGGATTAAAGGCAGGCACCACCACGCCCAGCCTGGATAAGCAGTTTGCAAATGAAGAAATTCACACATAGAACAGACAAATAGGAAATACTCAACTTTACTAGCTGTTAAGGAAATGTAAAGATTGCCTGTTTTTCTCTCAACGTGGTAAAATGTAAGAACAAGCTGGTTTGTGCAGCTCCATTCACTGCTCCGGAGAAGGATCATTACACTAATACAGCCTTTCCTGGGTGCCTGGGGAAAAGCAGAGACATACAGATCCTTTCACCTAGCTGCCCTGCTTCTAGAAACTCAGAGCCAACAATTTATTAAGTAGATTAGGGGCCTGCTAGAGTTCTGTGTACAAAGGTGCAGCGTTGTTTGGCAATGTGTGTGAATAACCAAGATCAAGGTGTGCCTAGGGTGTGATGGAGGTTAACCCATGCTGGATATGCACGAGGCAAAGCTCCAGATCCCCACACATATCCTGCACTGAGACCAGAGGACAGTTACCAGCAAGACTGTGGAGCCCAGACTCACAACTCCTCACCTGCATGGCTCCCCCTTAGATATCTACCTCAGATTCAGCTACTTGTGCCTGGTGTTTACGGTTTTTGTTTGTTTGTTTTGTGATTTCCTCTAAAAACTCGGTGTTTGTACACTCCTGTCCTGTGCAGAGTGAACTGTGAGAATCCTGAGGTGCAGTTCATGCAGTCATCACTTCATAGTAGGTTAGCTTTGAACCGCCATCCTACCAGACAATTATCTTTACTTTCAGAATGTAGGTACAGGGAAGGTTTCCCACTTAGTGCAAGCACCCCTTTATACAAACCTGTTGTAGAAGAACTCTTAGAGCTTTCAGTTGTCTAAGTAGCTAGAGGTGAGTGTTCCACAGTCCCAAGTATTCAGCTAAACCTCCAAGGAGGACAGGCCCTAAATGACTGCTGTAGCTTCGCTCCTAAGATAGCGTTATAAAGTCTTTTTTTTCTTTTCACCTTTTTAATTGTTTGCTTTTCCTCTTGCCTCTAATACCATCTCATTCTGTGAAATGGAAAAGGCAGCAGCCTAAACCTACTGCCTTGTGTGCTGACTCTTCCCACTTTCCCAACAGAAGAAACTAGAATAATGTGCTGGTCTTGCCCCCAAATCCACAGTTCACAATCTGGGTCCGTTCCTGCCTTAGAATGTTACTATATGCAGATTAGCTAGATCAAACTGAGAAGGGAGGCTGGAGCAAAGTCATGGGGGAGAGAGCACAGACAGAGAAGCAGAAAGCTGGGGCCTGTGTTTGCTCAAAAGTAGGTAGGGCCCCCTAGCCGGCTGGTCAGCTTCCTGGACAAAGCTGCAGATCTCGGGGCAGTTTGGGAGATTGTGAGAGTATGGTAACACTTAAGGATTAGGAGTGGGTTAGCGTTTGACCAGGGAAAGGGCTGACCTAGAAGGCATTGACCATGCCTAGAGTCTGAGCTAGATCTGGACCTATTCCCAAGCCAAAGGTCTTCTCCCTCGCTTCCTCCTTGAAATGTGGTCACTTGGGGATTTCTTGTGAAATTACCAAATCACTGAGGCCTTGAGGAGGTTTGCACCAAGAGTGATAATGTGGGTGGAGCCTTGGAGTGCTCCTGGATTCTTAAGTCCTCCAGATTTATGGAGAGACATTATTTCCCAACTTCTAAGCAAAACCAGTTTTTAGTTGCTTTAACACAGTTACTATTGTTTTTGACCCGTGGCTCAGTAAAGATGGGCAGGGACATGTAATAAGACATGGCTCAGAATAGGTGCCAGAAGAAAGAGTAACTCCACCATTTACTACTGAGCTGGTCCTCGAAGGTTTCTGATAGCTGTCTTCAGCTGGGGAGGATGGTAGCCTGGTCATGCCAGCATCACTGTCACAGCAGGAGTCCAAGTACCATAAAGTGGAGTTGGACAATGGAGCAGCCTGAGTTCAAACCTCATCCTGCCTTTTCCTATGATAACTATGGTGTGCCATCCCTCAGAGCTGCCTTCCTGCAGCTGTGACATGGGAATGCCCGTGTGCGCCACAGACGGCGTTCTTGCCAGGACTGTAGAAAACCGTATAAGGGCTGCTTTACACATCCCTACCTCCAGGTCCCTTTTGGCTGGGGGGATTTTACATGACCTCGAGTATAGGTGTAGAAAAAGGCGTAGACTCCAAATGTTATGTATAGTAATTATAATTATTTATATATATATATATATAATTTTGGTATCTATTAAAGAAAAAAGCAAATTTTCACACTAATGGGATGGATACTCATGTTTTGTTTTATATGGAGAATTAAATCTTGGCTGAATTCTTGGTCCTGCAGAATTAGAGTTCATTGGTATCCTGATTTTTTTAACCATCAATGCTGAAAATGCTGCTTCACATAAATGCGTAGTATAAAAAGGTAAACACGTGCTTAGGGATATTTCAGACACTGTTAGAAACTCTTGAAATCCTAATCCAAAATTCATTTAATGGTTGTTTTTTTTTAATCAAATTCAAGTTAGCAATCAATGCACTTTTTAAAGTCAAACATTTTAATACAATATAACTCAGATATACTAATTTAATACTTACAAGAATGATGGTAAAAAACATGAAAAGTCTTTGTTTTCCGTAATTCAGCCACTATGTTTCCATAAGAACAGAAAGATTTGAATGCAGTTTATAATGTACAGTAGTAGTCTTGAATCTGAGCTGAGGTCCTGGGCAACGTTGTTGGTGTGGTATGATGTAATCACATACGCAGTGCCCATGTGTGCTCAGAGCCAAGGCTGCAGAGAAGTCACCCTGTGCAGCATGGGTGAAGACTGCCAGAAACACCTCAGATTCATTACGCATTGGATTTCGAGTTCGTTTTTGGTGACTGCATTAAATTTTTCCTAACCCCCACATGCAGTTATATGACCCCCTACAGAGCTGCAGCCCACTGTTTGAGAAGCTGGGGGTACTCAGCTTGGTGCCTGCTTCTACTCAGTGGTAGGAAGTGCTTTGTTTCCCCTCTGATGTCTACAAGTGGGGTTTGCTCTGTGGCCGTAATACTACTAGAGTTACCAGCTTCCTAGAGAAAAAGGGAGGTCGACAGTTAAAGCTCTTCATACAAACCACTCTCCGCTCTTCATACAAACCACTCTCCGCTCTTCATACAAACCACTCTCCGCTCTTCATACAAACCACTCTCCGCAGGAGCCATATTTGTCACTGCATCCATCCTAAGACAGGACCTGACTAGGAAGGGTGGGCGGAGTAGCAGGAATCCTGTGGGGACTGGTGTTGCACCCAGGGCATCTTCAAGCAGTGCTAAGGAAATCAGCTGATTGGTTCTCGCCAAATAGTGGCAGGTATTGGTAATTTTAGCAGCTGATTTTATTATAAATTTTTGGTTGGTTCCTGGCACCCGGCACCTTTATGACTTGACATGGAAACAGAAATGATTCAGAACTTATGACCCTCTGAAGACATGAGTGACCCATTGCGCTCAGTCCTTTGAGTGTTTTCCAGCACTTCCTCCAGCTGCAGCCCCTGGAGATGCTCTTCTGTTGATCCATTTTTTTTTTTTTTTTTTTTTTTTTTTTGCTAGGCAGGAAAAACAACAGCTTTATCATTGCAGTTGCTACTGTTTGGGGTGAAACATTTAAACGTGAGGCCTATAGCGTGGATGACAAATCCAAAAGGATGTGGCAATGTGGTGTCTGTAAATGATGCCTTCTTCAAATTGATTGATCTCATTTTCCGGGCCCAGAGATCTGCAACCTACTCCTATAGACAAGTTTCCGTGTTTCTTGTTAAAAAAGAGTATTGATGGGTTTTTTAGACTTGGGTGGTTTGATGGTGTTTTAGAATTTGGTGGTTGGATGCTTTTTTAGACTTGGTGGGTTCCCCACTTACAAGGACTTGCTAACAAATCTCTTGCGTGTGTGTGATGTTTCATCTCACATGAACCCTCGCTAAACTAAAGCCACAAGGCTGGGCATGCCGGTGCCAGTCTCCTTTAACTCAAGCTCTTAGGCAGAGGCGGGTAGATCTATCTCTGTGCGTCCAAGCCAGCCTTAGCTACATAGCAAGTTCCAGGCAGCAAGGGATACACAGCGAGACCCTGTCGGAAAGAGCAAACAAGAACAAACACTAAAGCCATTCCCCCTGTGTGGCCTGCTCTTCTTGTACAGGTACCTTAGTGTGCACACTCGTTTTTTGTCAGCTTCATATAAACTAGAGTTAGCTAGTATACTAGTTACTTTCTCATGATCTGCTAAAACACATAACCAGATCAACTTAAAGAAAAAAAAAAGTTTATTTGGGCTTAATGCTCCAGAAGAATAAGAGTCCACGATGGCAGTCTAGAGACATGGCAGCTGGATCTGGAAGCTGAGAGCTTACATCTTGAGCCATAAACAGGAAGCAGAGGTGGCTGTGGGGGACTGGGAATGACCTGTGACTTTTAAAGCTCAAAGCTTTCCCACAGTGACATACTTTCTCCAGCAAGGCCACACCCCCTAAACCTACCCAAACAGTACCACCCACTGGGGGCCAAGTATTCAAGCATCTGAGCCTCTGGGGGACAGTCTCATTCAATCACCACATCTGGGAAGAGGGACCCTAATTAAGAAAATGTCTCTATCAGATTGGCCTGTATGCAAGTCTGTTGCCAGGTGATGGCGGCGCACGCCTTTAATCCCAGCACTCAGGAGGCAGAGACGGGTGGATCTCTGTGAGTTCAAGGTCAGCCTGGGGCTACAGAATGAGTTCCAGAACAGCCAGGGCTATTGCACAGAACCCGCCGTTGTGGGAGGGCCCAGGCTGCTGTGGCGATGCCATCCTTTGGCAGGTGGTCCTGGGTTGTATAAAGAGCAAGCTGAGCACACCATGGGGAGCAAGCCCACGTGTTCCTCTTTGTCCTCCACATCAGTCCGTTCCTTCCTTCAGGTTCCTGCACTAACCTCCCTGGATGACGCATTGTGACCTCAGAGTTGTAAGAGGAAGTGAACTCTTTCTTCTCCCACGCTGGATTTGTTCAGTGTTTTGTCACAGCAACAGAAACCCAGTCTAAGATAGTGTGCCTTGGCCCTGCCGTACTGGTGCTTCTAACAGCTTCTCCGCAGACTACCTAGTCCAATTATCAAATGCTTCAGACCAGAAGTGTTCCAGATTTTACATTATACCTGGGCAGGGTGGTACATAGTTTGTAATCCCAGTACCTAGGAGTCAAAAGGAGGATTGCTAGCGTAAGTGCAAAACTACCTACCATTGGCTACATAGTGAGTACCAGGCCAGCCAGGGTTACATAGTGAGACCCTGTGTAAAGCTACCTACCATTGGCTACATAGCGAGTACCAGGCCAGCCAGGGTTACACAGTGAGACCCTGTGTCAAAATATCTTTTCAGAATATTTCGGTTTTTGAAATATTTGCACGTGCATAATTAGATCTCTCAGTTATGAAATGAAGTCTCCAT
This sequence comes from Peromyscus leucopus, assembly GCF_004664715.2. Classification (NCBI taxonomy): domain Eukaryota; kingdom Metazoa; phylum Chordata; class Mammalia; order Rodentia; family Cricetidae; genus Peromyscus; species Peromyscus leucopus. The sequence continues at coordinate 51,863,980 of NC_051064.1, forward strand.
ATGAAATTCATTTATGCTTCAAATGCCCTTTATACGCATAAATCTAAAGCTAGTCTTAGACACTATTTGTTTGCACACCTGTGTTTTGGTTGTGCCTAGTCACATGAGTTCAGATATGAAATCTTATCTTTATGGCATCCTCTGGGTACACAAAAAGTTACAGGTTTCCAGTCAATTTAAATTCAAGATTTTTTGGTTCTGCGTACTAGTTCTGTACTGCACTCTGGATAGGTGCACAGTTGTTTCTCTTCAAATCTGTAACTAGTGATCATTCTAGAAATGTATTGATTAAAAAGTATTTACTCATATAAACCTTGAGATGAACCAGGGGAAATGCTCACTCTTTTACATTTAAGTTAAAAAATATTGGGGAGGACTGGAGACATTGCTTAGAGGTTAAGATTACTTGCTATTCTTGCATAGAACCCAAATTTGGTTCCCAGCACCCACATGGCAGCTCACAGCCGGCCTCAACTCCAGCTGCAGGGGATCAAACACCCACTCTGGCACCAGACACACATGGTGGACATATGTATATAAATATACATGCGGGCGTTCATCATACACATATAATAAAATAAAAAATATTGGAGGCTAGATTGATTGAAGGGTGAGACCCACCTCAGTGTGTTTTGCTCTCAGCTGTGTTGATGAATGAAAGCACCATGTATATGTATGGTGGACCTGGGAATAGTGTCTTCCTGAGATGGGGTAGCTGGCCCCACAAACATATGTGGGGAGTTGGAGCCTGACCTGAAGCCCCAAAGAGAGCTCCGGGAGCAAGAGAGGGTTCGCCGCTGTCAGCACACTGTTTACCATCAGATGCCAGAGCAAAGCAGGAAGGCTTCTAACCGTGGGATTCAAGTTTATTAAAATGCTGCAGAGATTTCCGAATAGAAACACATAGGACAGTTTCAGAAAACAGGCTCTCCAATCCCTACTTCCACAGTTGAAGCTTGATAGAGTTCCACCAGTTATGGCTGTCCTGAGACAGAGGCAGAAGGATCACAAGATTGATATGAAGCATAAACTCACCTGTGTGCCCTTCTGGCGTCTACTGAAAGATGAGTCCAGCTTCAAGGTCTGCTCATATGGCCAAGACTTTCTGTGAGATGCATCCTTTGTTTCCCCTTTTCCTACACGAAGTTTGTGGAAGAGTTGGAAGGTGTTGAAGTAAGAGAGAAGCTACTTGGACTGTTTGCTGTTTTGAGAAGCCAAAGCTGGCTTTCAGACATGGTAGCTTCACAAGAAACACACTTTTGAGACTGTCACTCTTTGAAAAGTTAATAATTGATTTGTTTATGTAAGTGTGTACCATCATTTCTACAAAGAGCCCAGCTTCCAAAATAAAAATTAGATTATTTTCTATTTTAAAATTTAATTTTGCATTAAGTTATAAGTATTTCATATATGAATAAAATATATTTTGATCATATTCACTCTCCCCTTAACCCTCCCAATTATTTTGTTTATCAGGGACACGTGACCATCAATAATCATGAAGAACCCATTTGCACACCTTGCTGAGCCCTTGGACCCTGCACAACCAGGAAAGAGATTCTTCAATTTGAATAAATTGGAGGACTCAAGATATGGTGAGTACATCACTCTATGATGTAATTGCTCTGTTAGCAACTGGTCTCACGTTTGTATAATTGATTATGCAACTAATTGGCCTTTGGGGGCTTGGAAGAGATCAGAGGAGACAAGAAGTGAATGTGGGTTAAACAGACAAACACACACACACACACACACACACACACTTTTTCAAATAGACATCTTATTGAATGTTTATTTGTTTAATTGTAAATGGGTCATTTTCTCTCTTCTTGAGCATTAGTTTCTTAAGAAATATTATTCTGTGTATCTATAAAAATTCATATTGCTTGTTGTATACCACACAAAGTCTAGACTGATGGTGAACTGTGATGACTTAATGGGAACTTTTCTTTGTGTTACTGAATTCAAAGTAAGCAACCATTTAAATAAATAAGTAAACGGGGAATTGTTTTACCCTAGTCTTTGAGTATTTTCAATTACTGAATGTCTCTTAAATCCATTCCCTGTACATAGTTTTCACCATTTTCCATTTTAAACTTGTCAATCACTTTTTAAAAATTTATTTATTTGTTTTTATTTTACGTGCATTGGTGTTTTGCCATGGGTGCCAGGTCCCTGGAACTAGAGTTACAGACAGTTGTGAGCTGCCACGGGGGTGCTGGAGAATTGAACCTGGGTCCTCTGGAAGAGTGCTCTTAACCACTAAGCTATCTCTCCAGCCCTAAACTTGTCAATCACTTTACCCTCTTCCCCTGTTGGAAGAATAATCCGATGTCTGGTATAAAGTTTCTCGAAAGATTGGCTTTAAAGAGCGCTCTGAACAAAAGGTGCCCTGTACTTTTCATTTTAATGCTTTCTATCTCTACTCCTAGGACGCCTACCGTTTTCTATCAGAGTTCTCCTGGAGGCAGCCGTCCGGAACTGTGATGAGTTTTTGGTGAAGAGACATGACATTGAAAACATTCTGAACTGGAATGTCATGCAGCATAAGAACATAGAAGTGCCGTTTAGACCGGCTCGCGTCATCCTGCAAGACTTTACGTGAGCCTGCCACTTCCCTCTCCTCCACCCCCTCGTCAGCCTCTCCAGAAAGTCTTTACTTAACAAAAAAACGTTGTCTCTCAATGTCCGGGAGACAAAAGGAAAGCCAGAGGCCCTAACCCCTGGAACAAGAGCAGACTGCTGAGTCTCCAGCAGTCACCCCACCTCGCCAGTGACAGGGGCGTCCAGCCTCAGAACTGAGGCCCCTGGGCCGAGCACACTGGGGTGGTAGAAGGGAGCATGCAGGAGGGCTGTGTGGGGAGTTTCGTGCAGGGTCCAGTCTCGGGCTGTTGTGCCCGCACACAGATGCGCTGTCTTTGAGGAGAGAAGAGGCACTGCCTTACCACCCTCGGCTGCAGCCTGCTGCTGCTGCTGCTGCTGCTGATGCTGCTGCTGATGCTGATGCTGATGCTGCTGGAATTCCGACTGCCAGTGACGGCGCAATTGCTCAGACATAATCTTCTCATTTGGCAATGATGTTATTCTGATTCCTTTAGTGGACCCAGTTTCTTTATGTAAAAAAAAAAAATCACCATATTTTTATACATATATATATATATATATATATATATATATATATATTTATATATATATATATAATTTTACGATCATTGGTGTTTTGCCTGCATATATGTCTGTGTGGGGGTATCAAGAGCCCTGGAAGTGGGCTTATAGACAGGTGTGAGCTGCCATGTAGGAACTGAAATCTGGAAGAGCAGCCAGCGCTCTTAACTGCTGAGCCGTCCCTCCAGTCCCCAGATTTTGTATTTTAAAGAGAGAAGGACTGGCTCAGTATAAATCTGATTGACAGCCCATTTTTCTGAATTCTAACTACTACTTCTGTTCCTTTTCAATTGTGTGTGACCCTTGCATATGGTATACATTGTTACGTAAGGGGGTTTTGGCCTAGGTACTGGCCATTAAGCATATTGTCCCCATACCTCCCACGGCCCCTTTTCTCTTCCCTCCCCGTCCTGTAATCCCTTTGCTCTCCTGAATAGCCTCACATCTACTTTCATGTGATTTACACATAGACAACTTTATATACCTACATAAGATTTAGGAACCACAAATGAGAGAGCGCAGATATTTGTCTTTCTGACTGGCGTAGTTCACTCCATAGAGTATCTCCAGTAGCGTTCATTTTCCTGCACACGATTTAGTTGTGTACTTCAGGTTTGAAAACATGGGTACTGTGTGGTGCACTACTGCTCTCATCCACTGCTCTTGCTCAGACGTCTGGCTGCTCGCATAACTTAGCTGCTGGGACACTGAAGTGCAGCGTCTCTGTGACCTGTTGACTTGGAGCCTTTGAGGAAATGCCAGGAGGGCAGAGCTGGGTTGTATGGGACATTTAAAAATCATTCCATTTTTAAAGGAACCCCTGGACTGACTACCATTGTGGATGGACTAATTCACATTCCCACCCAGTGTCCACAGTTCCCTTTTGTCCATGTTTTCAATATATAGTCATTCTTTTTCTTAATGACTTCCATTCTGGCTGGAGTGAAATGGAAGCCCAGGGTAATTTTAACTTGCTTTACTTTGGCTAGTGAGGACTTAAATACTTTTATGTGTTTCTTGGCAGTTTGTATTTCTTCTTTTATTTATTTATTTATTTTTATTTTATTTTATTTATTTATTTATTTATTTTTCTGGAGTTGAGGACTGAACCCAGGGCCTTGCGCTTGCTAGGCAAGCACTCTACCGCTGAGCTAAATCCCCAACCCCATATTTCTTCTTTTAAGAGCTGTCCTTTTGTTTCGTTATTCTGTTTATTGATTGGGTTGCTTGCTTGTTTAGTTTTTGAGACGTTTGCATATTCTAGATGTTAGTTCTTTGTCTGCTGTATGGCTAGTAAAGACTTTCTCCCATTGTGTAAGCTGCCTCTTCCCTTGATAGACTGCTTCCTTTAGTGTGCAGAAGCCTTTTCATTGTATGAGGTCTCATTTATCAGCTGTTGGCCTTAACTCCTGGGTAGACTGGAATCCTGCTGAGAGATGTCTTGCCCACACTTGCATCCTAAAGTGTTTTCTCCACTTTAGCATGTGTTCTTTGCTGTCTTCTTGATCAGCCGCTTCAAGCTCCTGCCTTGACTTCCCCACTGTACCCCACTGTGAAGGATTGTACCGAGAACCATGGGTTACAGTAAGCCCTTTCTCCCTTAATAAGTGACATTGTCAATAACTTATCACAGCAATGAGAAAAGAAGCTAAGACTCTGGGGGGTGCTTTGGCAGCCTGGAGTCTTTTGTCTGACCATGTGGATTTTAACATTATATTTTTCTATTTCTGTGAAGAATAGCATTGGAATTTTGATGAGGATTGCATTGAACCTGTAGATGATTTGGTAATATAGCCACTTTTACAACATTGATTCTTCCAGTCCATGAGTATGGACGTCTGTCCATCTTCTAGTATCTTCAGGTTCTTTCTTTGGTGTTTTAAAGTTTTCATTAAAAAGACTTTTCACTTTTTTGATTAGTCTTATTCCAAGGTATATATCCACTCCTTCAAGTCTGGTCTAAAGTTGAAGGAATGATCTGGGAAGCAGTCCATTCTCATCAGGCTTCTTGAGTGCAAACATCCAGTCTTCCCCATAGTTTCTTGTGTTCAAGTTAATTTACCGGTGGAGTTCTACAAGGACATTCTGCTCAGTCATACCACTTACCACCTGTGTTATTTCTGCTCAAGGAAATATGCTTAGAACAACTTATACTTTTCTAAGTCACCTATTCCTAATGCCTCTGATGACATGGTCCCTTGTCAGTATTAACAATGGCAAAACCTGCAAAATCCAGTCACACACACTCATGGCTGTTTTCTGCTTGCTTTTTCCCCCCTAGGGGTGTGCCAGCTGTGGTTGATTTTGCTGCAATGCGTGATGCTGTGAAGAAATTGGGAGGAAATCCAGAGAAAATAAATCCTGTCTGTCCCGCTGACCTTGTAATTGATCATTCCATCCAGGTTGATTTCAGCAGAAGGTGAGGAGGGTTAGAAGGGATTCCTTGGTTTTCTTCTTTGTGCAAAATCTTGGAATACACATCTTTTAAAAATATGTGTACATGTTGGGCCCATGATAGCTCAGCGAGTCAGGGTACTTGCTGCCAAGCCTGAGGACCTGAGTTCCATTCTTGGGATCCACATGACAGAAGGAGAGAACCAACTCCCACAAGTCATTTCCTGGCGTACACATGAGTGCCATGGCACACGCATACCCACACATACCCACATACAGACAAATAAATAAATGTAAGACAAATCTTTAACGTGCATGCGTATTTGAGAATATCTTTAAAGGTGATGCCAGAAAATCGACTTTCCAGTGAATGATACTGGGAGAAATGGATCATGTAAATGCTATCATTGCCTGTCTGTTTGCTTTGAAGAGGAGTGGTCTGTCTGCATCTAGTAGCTTTACTCTAGCTTGAAGAATGAATCAAAACACACGTGTACATTTTGCCGTGAGAGCTTGTCACCGCAAGTGCATGTCTGGCTTTAGAAGAGGTGAGGGGTTTTTCATCCACTGCAGCTTTTTTTTTTTTTTTTTTTTTTTTTTTTTTTTGGTTTTTCGAGACAGGTTTTCTGTGTAGCTTTGCGCCTTTCCTGGAACTCACTTGGTAGCCCAGGCTGGCCTCGAACTCACAGAGATCCGCCTGGCTCTGCCTCCCGAGTGCTGGGATTAAAGGCGTGCGCCACCACCGCCCGGCTTCCACTGCAGCTTTATTCCTGTTTTTATCACAAGAAACTGTTCTGTGACTGGCTCCCTGTGCATGAGAATAAGGCCTACACTAGTTCTGCCCTCCATCTCTTCTGTCTGGGCTATATCCTCATCCCACCCTCTCCTGCCAAGGTCCATGTCATCTTTCCTAGCCAGCTGAAATTCACACGTCAGAAATCCCTCATCGTCTAGCCTGTGTCCAGCCGAGTGAGTTGCTGGTTCACTGGACTGAAGCATGCATGTAATAGGCACTTAACATAACTAAAGCTGGTGACTTTGAAATTATCCCTCGGTGGAAAGAGAAGGTAAGTTAACATGACTGAGATACTTTTCCATGGGGACAAACGAAATCTCTCCTTTTCACCTGTCCCTCCACCCGGCATCCAAAGGTGTGGGTAGTAAAATGTCTTTATAAAGAAACTGAACATATGACTTTACAAAGTTGCAAACTCACAACTTAGCGATGACTTCTTAATAAATGTTTAAAAGTGAATGCTGCTTAAGCAAAACATATGTAGCATTTATAATCCTAACTTGTTTTACAGATAACTGAGGTTTGTGGTATTTTTTTAATGAACTTTTAGTCCTCATTCTCCAAAAGTCTTTGCTTAAATTGGAGTTGTTGAGAGTGAGTCTTTGGGCTAAATGAATCTAGATAGTAAACATTGCTGTGCATTTCCAGTCCTGTTATGATGCACTAGACGGTGCAGAAAGTCAGCCTGTACCACAGCAGAATCCAGGGAGTGCACTTGGTGCATCATGGACCCAAAGAAAAGTTAAGCCTGAGAAAAAAGAAACTCGTCGCCTCTTCCCTTTGACTGACAATGGATTTCATATACCCTCCAAGGAAATTAGGAATAAGCCATTCTCTAGTTCATATTGAGATATTTAAACCAGATAAATTCAACACGGAGAGAAAGGGCCTGTCTTGGAACTGACAGATGTTGGACACGGACATGACTTCTCCCCACCTTCTCCTTTCCCTTGGCCCTGGAACCATCCTTAGGTGTTCTCTCTCTCCAGTACTTCTTTAAATCACACGAGCCCGGCTTGATGGTTCCGATCTGCAAACAAGAAGTTGAGTAAGGATTTTCTAAAGTCCTATCTCATAAGTAATAATAAAGTCACCTCCCAAAGTCATAGCGACTTCACCTTAGCAGCAAGGTTTCATTGTTCCTTCCTGGAAGGTGAAGGGACTGGAGGCAGAATGCGGTGATTTCATGTCTGACCCGCTGGCCTCAAATCCCAAGTGCTCATGCTGTCAATGCCTCTGGGCTATCACTTGATTTTTTTTTTCTTCCCTTTAAGTGTTGACTTCCACTCTTTTTTTTTTTAATGGACCTTTTTCATTTACATGATCTTAATGGAAATGGTATTAGGAAAACAAATACAAGGGTGAATGTCATATACCCATTTAAATCTAGTGCACACACATAGTAGCTGTTTTTTTAAAACTGTTTAGGATGATTTATTTTGCATGCATTTGTGTGGGGGTGGGGGTGGTGCAAACGTGCAGGTCAGGGGACATGTCACCTCCTTCCACCCTGTGGACCTCAGGCGTGGAACTCTGGTTGTCAGCTTGGTGACAGCTGCCTTTACACACTGAGTCAGACCACCAGCCCCAGTTGTGCTAGGTAGGTAGGTAGGTTGGTTGGTTGGTTGGTTGGTTGGTTGTTGGTTGATTTTAATGGGTTTTTGTTTTGTTTGTTTGTTTTGTTTGTTTGTTTGTTTGAGTTTCAGCTTTGGAAGTCCTTATCCTTTAAAGGAATTAAATGAGCTGGGCGGTGGTGGCGCATGCCTTTAATCCCAGCACTCAGGAGGCAGAGGCAGACAGATCTCTGTGAGTTCGAGGCCAGCCTGGTCTACAGAGTGAGGTCCAGGAAAGGCGCAAAGCTACACAGAGAAACCCTGTCTCGAAAAACAAACAAACAAACAAAAAAACCCTAAAGGAATTAAATGTGATATGTGCTGACTGTTATGGAAGTGAGTGCTATGGGCTAACTCCCAGCTCCATTCTTGAAATGAGCTGGGAAAGCCAGGTAAAGATGTCAGGGTTGTATATTTTCAGTAGTCGGGAGCTCTTTGTCTAGTCTGAATATCATTTTCCTTGTCATCTTCAGCTTCTGAGGACCTAACCAGCATGTTGCTGTCATGTGTCCTGCATTTATCTCAGAACTGCCCCTGGCTTTTCCCCAAGAATTTCACAACAGTTTATGACCAGGTTTCATGAAAGCTGTTTTTTTCTGGAAATACTACTTATAAATTTCTAGGCTCTATTCTGTGAAAGTCTCAGACACTATAAATGTGAATTTATATCACATAATCATGGGGAAATTATCCCTTCTGTTTATGAGGCCATTCACATTCAGAGACCTCTTTAGAAGTTCTCTAGATTGGAGTGAGGCATGTTGGTGTTATGGGATAGAATCATAGAATCTTTGTTTAACTATGTAAAGCTGTGTTGCTTTTGTTTATGCTGCATTTGTTTAACTATGTAAAGGTGTGTTGCTGTTTCACCTTGCCTGCCTAAGGCACCTGATTGGTCTAATAAAAAGCTGAATGACCAATAGCTAGGCAGAGGAGAGCTAGATGGGGCTGGTGGGCAGAGAGAAAATGGGGCCCAACCAGCCAGTGGCCAGTTGGTTGGGGCAGGGAGGCAGATACACAGACATGGAGGAGGCAGGAGAGCAGGCTGGACAGTATGTAGATGAGGTAAACGAGCCTTGGGGCAGCACATAGATTAATAAGAAATGGGTTAATTTAAAATCTAATAGAAACAAGTGTAAGCTAAGGCCGAGCAGTCATAATTAATGTTTCCATGACATGATTTGGGAGCTGGTTGGCAACACAAAGAAAACCTGCCACATGTTGACACCTTTGTAATCCTAGTACCTTGAATATCGAGATGGGAGGATCAAGAACTCGAGGCCAGCCTGTCTACAGGAGACCTTGTCCCCAAACACAAAAGGCTCATTAGATTGGGCCAATTTAGGAGAGTTTTGAGTGGTAATAAAATAAATTTTAAAAATTTGAATTCTAGGTCTGTCCATTTATTCTGATAACCACAACAAGACTAATTGAGCCACACTTAGCACAATATGGTTTTGTTTTCATAGTGTTAGGTTTTTACCTGAGATCACTATAGCTTGGAACAGCCTGGGCATTTCTGGCTTCTTATCATTTTGCCTACCATGTTCTGGGCCAAGCCTTCTCGTTCATTCCCTGCTTCGACTCCCACAGCCTCCTGATGCTGGAGGGTAAAGTCCAGAAGTGCTTGTGTGGCGCAGAATAGATGTCAGCAGCCACATGAGTCAGAGTCTCGCCTGCACTGGTGGAAACGATGCTTGGAGATCTCTTCCCTGATGTTTGGTTTTCTTTTCTCTGTAAAACAGGTTTAACAGACCTGTGTTGTGCCCATATTTATTCAATAAACTAGTCAATTTCAAAGAGGAAGTTTAATAACTACATAACTTTAATGCAATTGCTCAGTGTGGTCACCCTGAGAAAGTGCAAACAACCCTGACTTGGGAGCCAGAAGGCTCTCCAGAGGCCACTCCATCAGGGTCCTGAAGCACACAGACCAAGGAGGAGGAGCCAAAAGTCCATCCTAGGAGAGGACAGAGTCAGAGTCATATGAAAGCCGCCATGTGGCGACCCTGAGAACTGGGCTGGAGAATATGGAGGGTCTGGTAAAGCAAGGTTTACGTCAGGCTGAAGAACTTGGGTTTTTGAAATAGAGGGTTTATAGTTTATTAGAATATGGTGAGCTGATAATAATCTGTGTATGTAGAAAACTCAAACTAGTGATGATATGAAAGGTGAGTTTAAGGGACTGGGAAACCAGCTGGGGGCTGTGTTTATGATAAATACTTTGGTAGCTGTAGGGCTAAATAGAAGGAGGGGAGATCGTTAGATGAGGAATGGATGGAGGAAATGATTTAGGAAGGAAGTCAGGGCACTCAGGTTTCCCCTTGACACAGATGCACCGGGGCCTGGAGAGACAGGCAGGAGGGGGTGGGCTGGAGTCCTCAGGAGGAACAGTGGAGATGCGGAGTAGCTGCATGCATCCAGAGGACCTGCTGATAGAGGTGTCTGCTTCAGCTGGGCCCCTTTCTCTGCGTCTTTCTTTGCTTTTCTCCAACATTCATTTTCTCAGTAGAATCGATACATTTTTTTCTGCAAAGTTCAGAATTAAATATTTCAGGCTTTGCTAGCCACATGCTATCTTGGTCATATAACCCATCCCCAATCTTTAAAGCAAAAATCATTCTTTGGGGATGAAGCATGTACAAATATTGAGCTGAATTCAGCTCTGGAGCTATAGTTTTAGAACACCCCCTGCCCCATGCTCGAATGTGTCTCAGAAATTGATCCCATTAAAATAACTAATAATTATTTTTGGAGAATATTCACGTCACAGTGGGGGCAGGGGGCAGTGTATTCACTAAATGTGTTTTCAAGGTAAGTAATACATGCTGGCTGTTTTTTTTTTTTTTTCCCTCTATAACACACACAGCTCTCACTTCAAAAGGAATATGATAGTTTATTCTGGCTCAGGTATAGTTTATTGTTATAGTTTATGATAGTTTTTCTGAGCCAGGTGTGAGTTCCCGTGCCTCGGAGTGCAGATTCAGTTTGCCCCTGACTGGCATGCTGCCTTGTGGAAATGGTTCCATAAATACCCTCATGAGCCGCCAGTTCATCTGCCATCGGGACACAGATAGGCAGCTAACAGAAAGCAGGGAACTCCGGTGTGCTTAGCTTCTTGGATGGTGGAAGCTAGTGGTCTGTTAATACATTCCAAAGGCTTTACTTGATAGTCAGAAGAATGTCAGGTTAGAGATAGAGGTGGGTGATGCATAGCTGTTAAAGAACTAACAGCAGCCTAAGATAATCTTAGCCCTAGATCTGCAACATCCCAACTCTGCCCAATCAAAAGTTCTAAGCAGTGGTCACTGAGCATAGCCTCAGCATTGGGGTGGCCCTTTTCAGGGAACTTCAGTTCACATCTTCTCCCCAAAGAGTGTCTGTCTGATTTTCCCTGGCTGGCTCCTTTCATCCTTCTGCCTGGATTGATGTCATTTCCTTCTAGAAGCTCTGCCGGTCTGATTTCATGGCCCTTTCTGCCTGCTCCTATGACATCTAGTGCTGTATGTCCAGAGTTGATAATAGCACTTGGTTATTGCTTGGTTCCTTCTCTTTCCTGCCAGGCCCTGAGCTCCACCCAAGTAATGAAAATGCAGCTTTTGCGTTCCCATAGCTGATTTGGAAGTGAAAAGAAGGGTTGAGTATGAAATGGAGGCTCCGGGACAATCAGACATGGGTTCAGATGACAGCTCTCTAACTGATCAGTCATCCGACTACGACAAGTTATCCAGCTTTCCTGTGCCACTGCTGGTGCTTCGGCAGGTGGAGGGAAGGGGGTGTGACGATGACATGGGGAGATGATGGGTATAGAGTTGGAGTTTGGGCGCTCAGCACCTCCTGTGGTTACGGTGGCCGTGGTTGTTGCTACGGCCCCCGTCGCCATGACTGCCTGCAGGAGGCAATAATGGAGGAGGTAAAGAGTGTGAGCTCTGATCCAGATGCCCAGACATCAGTTCCCTTTCCACCAGTTCCTAGCTGTGCAGCACTCAGCAGCCTTCCTAACTTCTGCGGATCTCATTTTGCTCGGATGAAAATGTGCGCTTTAGTAGTGCTCAACTCAAGATCTATCATTACGGAGGCTCGATGAGAAAATCAATCAAGTAGTTAGAATAGTAGCTGTTTCCTAGTAATGGCAATAGTTAATGATTATCTAATGAGTGGAGCTTGACTTGGGTCTTAGCTGTATAGTTAGTGTTTCCTTGAGCTATCATATACAGACTATGTGTGCCTTCTCTCTGCTAAACCTGCAGAGTTGTGACTATGACTTACTCTACTGAATGACCTTGAATAAACCTCAGCCTGTAATCTGGGTTTGCAGTTGTTCATGGAGAGCAGCCATCTTCATAACCCCCCGTCTGAAAGATAGGAGACTGGGATTCTGAAATCAACGGGCCCTTGACATTGCTGTCCTCTGTCTCCGGCATAAGCACATGCGCATGCACCCCCATGTGGCCCAGCAGAGAGGACTGATGGGGTCATCGAGGAGACGCAGGTGCAGAAGCAAGGCCCCTTAAGTGTCTCTGCTGCTCTTGCCATACATGGTGTTGAGTTTGTCCCTGAGAGTCCGACTTGGGCATTAACTTCCAGTGGAATTCAGCTCATGTTTTTCCACTGTCTTAGGGCTTTGGTGGAATCACTTGAAGCAGGTAATTTGTTACATGTTTTTGGCGGCTTACCTCAGTTTTCCAGCTGGTAACAGTGTATACCAGCCTGCAGCTCGCAGATACAGTGGCTGCTTGGTTGATTCATCATAACAGATTGGATGGGTGCCATGTGAAGCCTTACAATTTATACATTTAGTTTTCCTCTCTGACAGGACAGACAGTTTACAGAAGAATCAGGACCTGGAATTTGAAAGAAATAGAGAACGATTTGAATTCTTAAAGGTTTGGTTTCACCATTTGGTTTTTCATGTTTGTGGGGCTTGAGGAGAGGTGTGCCGATGACCAAGTACAAATGTCTTCACTGTGTCCCTTCTGTTGTTCAATCCTAGTGGGGTTCCCAGGCCTTTTGCAATATGAGGATTATTCCTCCTGGCTCAGGAATCATTCACCAGGTGAATTTGGAGTATTTGGCAAGAGTCGTATTTGATCAGGATGGATGTTATTACCCAGACAGCCTCGTGGGCACAGATTCGCACACTACCATGATTGATGGTCTGGGAGTTCTTGGTTGGGGTGAGTCTTCTCCCACATTCCTGTGGAGGGCACTCTTCTGGAGCACGCACCTCGTTCTGGAGCACACACCTCGTTCACTGTTTTTGTTCCCGTGGTCACAGAGGAGGGCACATTTTTGTTGACCGCTGTAGTTTTCAGTGCCTAGAAAACAAGACATTCACTCTCTATTTGGAACAATAAACTGAATTAAGTTCGAGGACATTTGCATAAGTGATATCAGCTAGGTGTTCATTAACAACGGAGCCTCCTAAATCTTCTCTCTATTAAGTGTGGCACTGAAGAGATTTTAATCGGAGCACTAGGGGAGGGCACAGTCTATAGAGGGAATAGAGAAAAATGAGTGTTCCCTAGGGAAATACAGCTGTACCAGGTACACATGCCACCTGGGTTTCCTGAGTCTGTGCCTGAGGGACACTGAGGGCTTGAAACGCTGTTGTTCTGCTGTGCCGTTCCCTGCAGGTGTAGGTGGTATCGAAGCAGAAGCTGTCATGCTGGGTCAGCCCATCAGCATGGTGCTTCCTCAGGTGATTGGCTACAAGCTGATGGGGAAGCCCCACCCTCTGGTCACATCCACGGACATCGTGCTCACCATTACCAAGGTAATGAGATCATATAGACACACACACACACGCACACAAACACACACACACATACACACACGTACACACACACATGTACACGCACACATATGTGCACACACAAAGCCAAAGCCTCTTGGAAAACCAATGACAAATAGAATAAATTTAATGGAGTGTGTGTGCTCTAGAGAGGCCAGGAAAAATTATAAAACTAAAATGAGATTAAAAAGGATTCTTGTGGTTAAGTTTAGATGGTTATCTTTATTCTTTTCCTTAATTTTTAAAGTTGTGACATAAAATACCTAGAAATTAAAGTCATGCTTCTTTTTCTTTTTTTCCCCGAGACAAGCCTATGTAGGTGGCTGTCCTAGAACTTACTATGTGACTAGGCTGTCCTCAAATTCACAGAGATCCACCTGCCTCTGCCTCTTGTCCAGCTCCTGTCACCAAGACTTAAAGAGACGATAATGTCTTGTCAGATTTGCTTCGGAGCCTGTTTTTATGGATTAGCATGTATTTATAATTTCTGAGTATCTAGAATTAGCATGTATGTATGGTTCAGAAGAGCCTATCCTTCCCAGAAGTAATCGTGAGGTTGAAAATTATTCTCACACATATTTTACACTTTTGCTATAGTTTTTCCACATGGATCTTTTTCTCTTGAGTTTTATTACATTTTTAGCTCTGGCCATGGCATGTGTGGAGGACTAAGGGTGACCTCTAGGAGTTGGTTCTGTCCTTCCACTTGTGGATTCCTGGTATCAAGTTACCAACTGAGCCATCTTGCTGGCCCCACCTGGATCTTTCTATATGTAAATAGCAACTTAGTCCCATGAATAATTTTACACTTTCTTCTCTTATTGTAAGTTATTTTATTGCAACAGATGTAGCTACAAGTTGGAAGTTATTATTAGGGCTTTTTCTTAAACTCTTACAAGAATCCTGTGTGTGTGTGTGTGTGTGTGTGTGTGTGTGTGTGTGTGTGTGTGTGTGTGTGTTTCACTTGCTTTACAATAAACGTACTTTCACCTGGGCTGTGTGGTGCACGCCCTTAACCCCAGCACTCAGGAGGCAGAGGCAGGCAGATCTCTGAGTTCGAGGCCAGCCTGGTCTACAGAGCAAGTTCCAGGACAGCCAGGGCTACACAGAGAAACCCTGTCTTGAAGGAAAAAAAAAAGTAGTTTCATGGTCTTTGTTTTTAAGTATTTTTTTCCTGTTCTATATAGTATAGAGAGTCTTTGTAGAGACCCCATGCTGAAAAAGCCAAAAGTTTGTCTTCGATTTAATTGTTATGGAATTTAGAATTGGATTTATTGAATGCCACAGATTGTCACAATCATTTTCAAAAATGGACTAACAGGGCTCACCCCAAAAGTTTGGTAGAATGCATGTAGCTGAAGGACTTTTTCATGCACTCAGCTGTCTGTGAGGCTGGCATCCTTGTACAGTTAACTGACCAGTGCTGGAGCCTCAGCCCTGGCTGATGGCTTATGTGGGCAAGACAGGAGATGGGCAGAGAAGACAGGAGATGGGCAGAGAAGACAGGAGATGGGCAGAGAAGACAGGAGATGGGCAGAGAAGACAGGAGATGGGCAGTCTGTGGGGTTTGTAGTAGCAAGAGCTATGCCTTACGTCTTTAGAAACAAATCATTTATTAAATACTGTGATTATATAAGAACTAAACTTACCTAGGTTGAAAGAAGGTAATTTTTGAATGCCTTCAGTGTTTCCTTCTGAATGTCATTCAGAACAACTTATCTGGTGTAATTCATAGTTTGGGCATTTCTTTTCTCTCTCTTTATAAAATAAGAATTATTTGGTACAATCTCAGATCTACAGGAGGGTTGGTGGAGAACTAGTCGAGTCCCTGCCCACTTCTTTCCAGTTCCCCAACGTTCACGTCACAGTGGCCCTTTTAATGTTGGTACAGTACAATCAGGGATGTCCCTTTGCCATCCTGGCATCCAGTCCTTCTAGGGAGCATTGCAAAGAGATAGTTCTGTGTTTTAAACACGGCTGTCCAGCCTCAAACGTTCCTGTTGTTTCTACTGTATAGCACCTCCGGCAAGTTGGGGTTGTGGGCAAATTTGTGGAGTTTTTCGGACCAGGAGTGGCCCAGCTATCCATTGCTGACCGAGCTACGATTGCCAACATGTGCCCAGAGTACGGCGCGACTGCGGCCTTCTTCCCGGTCGATGAAGTCAGCATCGCATACCTGCTGCAGACAGGTAGGGGAAGGGCTGAAAGCAGAGACCCTGAGAATCCCAGCCCTGCCTCCTCCAGCCCACACGATGCTCTTGTGTTAGACTTATTTCCTCTCTGTGGAGACAAAGTATGTTGTGGATTTAAGGAGATGTGAGCTGGACCTGTGATAGCCAAGAACAACAAGTCTCTCTGGTACCCCAGAACCCAGATGTGTATACTGCTTTTCAGATGCTGATTGTTTTATATTGGTACACGAGGTCTTTTGGTGGTAACTGTTGTCTCTGGGGTGCCTGTCGGGTACTAGGCACTGGCATTCACTTACTGTCTTCCCCTTCATACATTGATAGTATAAAGTGATAGATTACTAGCTTAAATAATAGGAAGGAAAACCTAGAATCAGAGCAGTGTAATCACCCAAGGCTAAATAATAAATAGCCTCTGGCTATTATACTCAGAACAGCTGTGGGTTCTGGGTTGTATTTCTAGTAATGGAGCACTGGGGGTTAAGACTTTAGACTTTGGATGCAAATGTGGGTTCTTTGTCCTGCCATTTCCTAGCTGTATTCTATAGTGAAATTACCTAATAATTTCCCTGCACTAGCATTTCCTCATCAGTAAATGAGAATAATAATGGTACTTGTCTGGTGGGGTCATGATAAAAGCACAGGGTTTGAAGTGATTCATTTGAAGCATTTAGCACACAGTGGCAGGCACACCAAAGTCTGAGGTGATGGGTCATTACTTTAACAAGGTAATGCCAAGAGTGACCGTGGCAAATTGAGGGCAGAAGTATGGGTGCACCCGAGCAGTGGGCTTCAGCTCAGGATCCTCTTGAATAAGGCTGTCACCAAAAAGATGAAGCACGTCTGTGAGTAGAGCCAGAATCTGTTCCGTACACATCAGTAGGAATAGCGGGTGGTGCCTGATAAACAGCAGCCCGGAAGCTGAAGAAGCAGAGACGTTGGTGGAGGTGCCCAGTAGATGGCTGTGACCTGCAGAACTGCAGATGGGCTCTCAGTTCATATCTCTAACCTGGAAATAGTAATGTGTTCATCTGTTGCTAATGCCATTTAGGTCGAGAGGAGAACAAAGTAAAGCACATTAAAGAGTATCTTCAGGCTGTAGGCATGTTCCGGGATTTCAACGACCCCTCTCAAGACCCAGACTTCACTCAGGTATGAGAGCGCCCTCCAAACAACACAGTTCTGCTTTCTGAGGCAGCAGTTGAGGGTGTCTGTTTTTCCACAGATGACAGAATTGTGGGAAGTTAGTGCCTGTGTTGTCGTGGTAAGGGAATGGGGTGGCCAACAGTGGAGAGTGAAAAGGTGAAGGACATAACATATCAAAGTAACTTCTTTGAATGGTCTTGGCTGACTGCAGGGACTCGACTCACGATCGCTGTCTGTCCGAGTGCTGGGAGGCGTGCCATCAGTACTTCTTTTGATGCTACCTTCGTGAGTTGGGCGTTCCCTCCCCCAACTCCTGATTGACACTTAGGCATGGCAGACCTTAGTAGGTATCATTATTACAGTCCTGGAGAGAAATGGAGGCATGAGCATGTCCGTGGGTCTGTTTATCCAGTGATTTGCTTTATTTTCTAGGGGTACAAACTGAATCCATGTTTCCGTAAGCAGCCAAAGTTTAGAGAGTAAACTAGACCCATCTGGGGTCCCAGTTTTCCTGCATCATCCAGGAAGGAAGAACTCGTTGAGTTGACAGCCTGTCTTCTACAGCGATGACTTGTGGCTCCTTCCCTCAGTAGAAAGCCGTCTCCCCGCAAGAGCCACGTGTTAGCTACCCTACAGAGCAGCAAGTGGAGGACCAGGCAGCCGGTGTCTACCCCGTCTCTCTAAGGCAGCAAAGAGCCCTGCCGGTCCCACGCTACTCCCATGCCCATCTTAATATTGGGAAATTAATTTTTGGCCTGATAAAAGGATCACTGGCTCCCCTGACTTAGAACGTGGCAGCTTGTTTATTTGACTGTTGATTGTTGGGATGTTCTAAGGTCTCTGGTGTGATTGTGCTATTTCTTTATGAATTCTATAATTGCTTTTGGTTCGGATGAACAGGTCGTGGAGTTAGATTTGAAAACAGTTGTGCCTTGCTGCAGTGGACCAAAAAGACCCCAAGACAAAGTTGCTGTGTCTGACATGAAAAAGGACTTTGAAAGCTGCCTTGGAGCCAAGGTATGGCCTCTGGACTCTACCCTGTACCTTGCTTCTTTGTGCCCAGGCTTCCACCCCACCTTGTTATGAATCTTCCTGAAGCCTGGTACCAAGGACATTTCTTCTCCTTCCTAAACTCCTTCACGATTCCCCCATTGGCCATGGGCCTAGCAGCTTCTCTACAGCACATGCCTGCCTACTGAAAACAACCCCTGTTTATGCCTGTGACCTTCTCATGTGAAAGTCCCCCTCCTGCAGTGTTGTCCGCCCTGTTCACACAGGCTCTAAGTCCCTGGACTTTTGTTCATGCCTCTCTGTGTGTGCATGCCTCTGCTTCATCCCCTGACATCCTATTCTGTCCAATCCTTAAAGTTCTGTTCAGATACTCTTCTCTGTAACATGGCCCAGAGCATCTCCTAGCAGGAATTCATCTTTCCCTCACTTGAAACTGCATGGCACTCTCTGAGTATGCGTGATTTCCCTTGCTGATCTGTACCTTTGACCATAAGATTTGCATCATAACCACTGTTGCCCTACACGGCTCCCAGCAAGATGGCTGGTGTTCAGATTTTCAGTGAGTGTCTCCCAAATGAGAGGTTGAGATGGAGTTTATCCATGAGGCATCAGCATGATACCAGATGTTCGGCTGTATCTTACATTACTGATCAGATTAGTTGAAAGCAATATTAATACAAGTCACCTTTCTCCAGATTTCCATGAGATCAGAATCGGTAGTCTCGGTCAGGCCATGATCACTGCACTATATACTTTGCAGGCTAACTTTGAACTGTTAATAGATTTAGTCTCCTATTCTTGGGGAGGGAGGAAAGTGGTTGTTACTCACTTCATTGCTGAGCAATATTCAGGACTCACGGCTGCCTTTGTGAATATCTAAAAAGCATAAAGCAAAGTTTAAATTTTCTGGATCATTTCAAAGTTTACTCAGAGAAGTATTTGTTTTGTTAATAATTGGCACTTTTTCTTATTATAGCAGATTGTGTGTGCCCTGTTTTCTTTCTTCTAGCATGTAATATTTTCAACCTTCCCTTCCCACAGCAAGGATTTAAGGGTTTTCAGGTTGCTCCAGACCATCACAATGACCACAAGACATTTATCTACAACAACAGCGAATTCACTCTTGCTCATGGCTCTGTGGTCATTGCTGCCATCACCAGCTGCACCAACACCAGCAATCCATCCGTGATGTTGGGAGCAGGTGAGCACATCTGCTTCCATTCTCTGGGTCTCCTGGATGTGGGAGTAGAATTTTACATTTTACAGATCCACAGACAGATTGGCCTAGAAAATTCCTACGCAGCAAAAAAGCATCCAAAGCAAAATATTTGCAGTGGAATTCATAGTGTTTGACAGCCTTTCCTTTTGTAATTAGCACAGAAAATAAGTAGAAGGAAGCAGAGGAAGCTGGATTTCTGCCAGCGCCTAGCCTCTGAGTCCTCCCTGAGAGAGAACAGAAAAAGAAGCTCTTGTCATGGACTTTGTCCCTGTAAGCCCGGCAGGGAGACTTTGCACTCTCTTGGTGCATTGGCAGTTGCAGCTGGACCAGGGCACAGGTCCTGGCTGATGAAGCTCGGTGTAGCAGCCTGTTGTGCAATGCTGTGAGGTAGTTAATAGTTAAATGTAGAGTTCAGTGTTATAAGATCTTCTTAGTTCTGATGTTTAATCACCTTGAGAACTTCCCTCGGGTCCAGAGACCAGGGTCAATAGTTCTTTCTTAAAGGGCCTGTAAGGAAAACCTTTTTAGAGGTCATCTTTGCCACCTCAACTTTCCATACTTATCTGGAACAAGCCAGTTTTCTTGGGGAACACCAGCAGCTGCCCACGGCCTGTGTATCCTCATGACCTCCCCTCTTCTCTCTGCCTCATTTCTTCTCCCTGCCTCATTTCTTCCTCTCCGCTGTTACACTTCCTGAGTCAGAGCATGCGCCATTCTATTATGGTCCTGATGGGGCCCAGGGCCTCTGATCCTCTGCTTTAGGAATATCTGTGGTCTAGATATGCTGTAGGCTGCCAGTGTTCCCTTCCAATCAGTACACAATTTGTGTATCTCAGAAAAGACCTTTCCTGATAGAATTTTCATCTGAATCCAAACAGATAATTTTAGATCATTTTTCCTCCAAAAATTAAAAACTCATAAGATATCCCTAAGTGGTTTGGGATTTATTTCTTTTGTTTGTTTGGTTGGTTGGTTTGGTTTGGTTTTGGGGAACTTGTTTGTATAAGCCCAGGCTGGTCTAACTCACAGAGGTTTTGCCTCCCAGTTGTTGGAATTAAAGATGTAAGTCACCACGGCAGGCTGGGGTTTGTTTATTAAGAGGAACAAAGTCCACCTGCCTCTTGCTTCATCTCCATGACTCAGTTGGGCTTACTGCATGCATGAACTCTCTCTAGGTAGTGAGCTTTTGATCTGTCGGTCAAGAAATGTAACTGGAAAAAAACAGGCCTTTTCCTAAAGTGTTCTTCACATCTGAGTAACTAGCCACCCATGCTGTGTCTCTGTTCACCGTCCTGCAGGATTGTTAGCAAAGAAAGCCGTGGAAGCGGGGCTGAATGTGAAGCCTTACGTCAAAACCAGCCTGTCTCCTGGAAGTGGTGTGGTCACCTACTACCTTCGAGAGAGTGGAGTCATGCCTTATCTGTCCCAGCTAGGGTGAGGGAGAGGGTGTTTGTTTGTTTGTGTCCTAGTCCTGTGTCCTTGTGTCCCGGTTATCACCCTACCGGATCCTGTGAACTTTCACAGCCTTTTATCACCTAGTAGATAGACTTACACCCCAGCTTTCCCAGTGCATGGGCGCCTGGGGTGGTTGGGCCCCTGGGGTGGTTGGGCCCCTGGGATGGTTCATCATGTAAGAGTGAGCCCTGTGCTTCCTTCCGTGTGGCATTCCCTTCTTTCCCCAGAAGAGGGCACCGGTCCTCACATGCACTAAGAAGAACCGTGGGCTGGGCGTGGCTGTGCAATTGAGTCTGCCTTTTGGCGCGAAACTAATTACTTACGTGGCTGCAGACATTCTAGTCATTAAGGCGAATGAGTGATTAGTCACCATAACAGTTTCTCCAATTCCAATAGTTTGTATAACATCTGTTTTCTCCATGTGTTTCATGAAATTCAAAAGCCTTTGGGAATGCACAGCAATAGGAGATGGAGATATTAAATGACACATCTAGTTCCAGCTTTTAAATAGTCTAGATCATTCACCTCCTTGTGTTACAAGTTTAAAAACTCGAGTGGCATCCTTCTTAGGAAGGAAAACTCTCTAGAACGGCCCTGTCCTAATCTCACTCCGCTGCCATTGTTCCTGACCTGTGGCCTCTGGGATGTGTTCCTGCAGAGGCGCTCACTGAGAGCAGCCATTGTCTGTGCCTTGTTTGATACCCAGGTTCGACGTGGTGGGCTATGGCTGCATGACCTGCATTGGCAACAGTGGACCCCTTCCTGAGCCTGTGGTGGAGGCGATCACTCAGGTAACGACAGAGGAGCCTACGTTCTGCAGACCTCTTGTTTGAGTTTCTATAACATAAGGCAAATTCTGGAAGGTGTATGGCAGTCCTTAGATTCGGAATATGGTAACAGGGGTATGCTCTTTAGAACTAAAATTCATGAGGAGAAATCACTAGCTGTAAGTAAATTAGCTGGTTTGTGCCTTGGTTTCCACAACTGTGAATCGGAAGTGACAGAACCTGTTTCTGAGAATTACGATTATAAAAAAGTGCTTTGAGCAGTGCCTGGCCCCAGGCAAAAGGTCAGTGCATGCTGCTTTTGACTGCAAAGGACTCTGAAATTGTGTATTGCTGGTCATTTGAAACTTGGTTCAAACTCAGACCCATCTCCTCAGAAATGAACGTAAACTTCATGGTGTCGGCATGGTTTCTGTTGCCATAGATTTGTAACCCTGAAAAGTCCTGCTGGATCTGTCACTACGGCTTCCTTCAGCTGTCAGCTTCTGCTCTTCCTGGGTAGCCTCACGTGGTCTTAGACTCCAGCAGCAAAAGCTGTGATGTTACGTGCTGACCTGTGGAGCATCTCCCCTGGGATACCCCTCCCTTCCCTCCTCCCTGTAGCAGGAGACGTAAGGGAAGGGTGTCTGAAGGCTTTGTCCGTATGCTGTGGAAACTGGTCTGACATGAGAAGTCTAGGCAGTGTCTTCTCTGTGAATTGATAAGTGTTGATAACTGAACTCTTGCCTCACGCAGGGAGACCTCGTAGCTGTTGGAGTGCTGTCTGGGAACAGGAATTTCGAAGGTCGAGTCCATCCTAACACCCGGGCCAACTACTTAGCATCTCCCCCATTAGTGATAGCATACGCAATCGCAGGGACCATCAGGATTGACTTTGAGAAAGAGCCTTTGGGTAAGGTTTTGGTTTTGTAACTATCTTTTTCCAATGAATTGAAAAATAGGACTAGAAGGATTTGCTACTTTTGTTAATACAAAATGAAGTGCAGAATCTTGGGAGTTGGGCATGGTGGCACATATCTTTAATCCCAAGACTCAGAAGGCAGAGACAGGAGGATCTCTAGAGGCGAATTCCAGGCTAGCCAGAGCTACATAGTGAGACCTTGTCTCTAAACACAAGACTCTAGAGAGTGTTAATCCCACTGGTCAAGAATAAGACCATTACCATAATTTAGAGCCAAATTTGAATCAACCTTTAATTAAATACAGGTGGATGGGCTCTGGCCAGACCCATCTCTGGTTTCCCAGAAAAAAATGGCACCTAAGCGGTGGTGGTGCACACCTCTAATCTCAGCACTTGGGAGGCAGAGGCAGGCAGATCTCAGTGAGTTCAAGGCCAGCCTGGTTTACAAAGTGAATTACAGGACAGCCAGGACTGTTACACAGAGAAGCCCTGTCTCATGGGGGTGTGGGGATTGTCCCTGAGTCATGGTTTACCGTGACTTAAGTATTAGATTCAATCAGAGGCAATACATCCTGATGTACTTCCAACCTACATCCAATCAGGGGCAAGCATACATCCTGATGTATTTCCTGCCTGTGAGCCTCCTGGCCACATGTGATCAAGCACATCAAGGGCAGATGGGTCAAACTTCTTTAGGGAAGTGAAGACATGTGGCTTGTTATCTCCCATAAACAATAGCCTCCAGCATTTCAGGAACTATGTGCCCTTGGGCAAGGGGCTTGCAGACCAGAGGCAATTTTGTTGCA
The DNA here is from genome assembly GCF_004664715.2 of Peromyscus leucopus. Lineage (NCBI taxonomy): Eukaryota > Metazoa > Chordata > Mammalia > Rodentia > Cricetidae > Peromyscus > Peromyscus leucopus. The sequence goes on from NC_051064.1 coordinate 51,887,254, forward strand.
TGGATCTCTTAAGTGTAGTAATTAAAACTTAAAATGTAACTTTGGCTCTCACAAGAGGAGACAGAGAAATCTTTTAATTGTTCTTCAGTGTACACCCAAAACACAAAGGAAACAAGCATGATTCTTTTGGGGGCAGCAGGTGGCAAAAAGGATATAAGGTCCAAACATATTAGCAATTGTCATTCTGGAATCTTCAGAGGCCTTTTGCCTCCTTCTGGCCTCCTGGGATAGGCTTCGCTTTTCTGTATACCCTAGAGGAACACGCTCCAGTCAGATTCTCTCAGTTCAAAGCTCTGCTCTGTCTGCTTCTCCTGGGCTCTCACCCTCAATGCCTCCCTCACTCCAGCCCAAGGAGACTAGATAATGTGGAGGTATCCTTAGACTTGCTTTTAAGAGATGGAACTCTAGCCATGCCATACCGTTGACCCTCGTCGGTTTTGGATTTTACATTTATGGTTATGCGTAATCCCTAAAATGTGTTTGACCCTCAGTCAGTTTTCCTAGTGTTGTCATGGCCCTTCTCGGACATGAGCACAGGGTGAAAGCTGAATCACCCTGAATCACACGTTCAGTGTGACGCAGTCAGACAGGAGTCACGCTGCCTTCTTGTTCTGTAAGTCTGTAAGTAAACAAACGCCCTTTTCAACTACTTAGTGCCATTTTTCTTTTCTTTTTTTTTTTTTTTTTTGTTTTTCGAGACAGGGTTTCTCTGTGTAGCTTTGCGCCTTTCCTGGAGCTCACTTGGTAGCCCAGGCTGGCCTCGAACTCACAGAGATCCGCCTGGCTCTGCCTCCCGAGTGCTGGGATTAAAGGCGTACGCCACCAACGCCCGGCCATCCATTTTTCACTTTTATGTTTCTTTTGTGATGATTTTGCTTTTTTAGATGGCCCTGGAGCATAATACTGAATTAGTGTCCACTGTTCTATACACAAGACACCCGTGATGTCCCTGGCATTGACACAGGCTTCATTCAGTTGTGAATGAGTGTGCTGTTGGCCTCGAGTCCCCAGTTAAGGACAGTACTATACAGCCTTCCCCATGTCCATTGGCTTCAGGGACCTCTGAGGGTACTGAAGTCTGCCAGTGACTCGGTGCCTAACAGAAAATGACCGAGTGTTTCAGTTATGCACAGACCATCCCTAAGACACGCTACACCTGTGAGGATGTCGGCGCTGCACGCCCACTGTGAGGGAATGATGAGAGGGAGCATGTTCAACACGGGCACTTTGCCTGTTTCAGTCTATAGTCCACTGAATTAACAAATACAAAACCTGTAAGCTGGAGGCCAAACTGTCCGTAATTGTCTTTAAATAAGAGAGCAGGTACTACCGGGTTATGTGTTAATCAGTTGATGGAAATGTGACCTATGAGAAGAGATACAGTCTCTGTTTGCACAGCTCCTGGAGGAACAGACCTGACTGTGTGATAATGAAAATGGTAACGTGTTTCCCCAGGAGTGAATGCACAGGGCCAGCAGGTATTTCTGAAGGATATCTGGCCAACTCGAGATGAGATCCAGGCGGTGGAACGGCAGTATGTCATCCCGGGGATGTTTAAGGAGGTCTATCAGAAAATAGAGGTGAGACACGTCACTGTGCACACACGCACTGCTAAGTGTCAGCTTTGTGCCATCGCTGCAGACCTGAGGCCACAGGAGCATGAAGCAGAGAGAGACATGCATTTCTTCCTCTGACCAGGGCAGGGTTATGGAGTACTCTTCTCCCATGATTCACGTTTTTACAAAACCTACAGGCCACAGATCGGGACAGGGATGTGACGCACAGCCTCAGTAACAGTCTTCAGACCATCTCTCTGGCAGTTTCACCGTGATGGTCACTGGATTTAGTCACTGGAGTGCAGTCAGTTGACTGAATGCCTCTCTCAAAGAATCATTTGAATGGTAAAAAGTATTACAATCAGGATTGCCAACTTGTTGAAATGAGAACAAAAGTTGTACATTTTAAAATAGGAGAAAAGCCAGGCATGTTGGCGCACGCCTTTAATCCCAGCACAGCACTGGGAGACAGAGGCAGATGGATCTCTGGGAGCTCGAGACTAGCCTGCTCCACATAGTGAGTCCCAAGACAGCCAGAGTTACATAGTGAGACGCTGCCTCCAAATAAATAAATGGAGAAAATGAGTGGGGTTCAGTCTCCTTTTATAAATGAATGAATGAATGAAGAAAATGAATGGGGTTCAGTCCCCTTTTCCAGGCCTCAGTTACCCTCGTCCCTGCTGGCCACTGTCTTCTGACAGGGTGGTGCTTTAAAACGAGAACAAGACTATAGGACAGAGGCCGTGGGCATGGAATTCTCTCGTTGCTCCCTTCCATAAGCTACTCACTGGGAAACAGTATCTGGGAGCTTATCGGCCATCTGACTGAAAATGTTTCTGCAAAGATCAAGTTAAGGGATCTATGAAGAAAATCCAAGCCAACTTAAATACACAGTGGCTGTCATTTTACTCGCTAGTGTCCATGTGACCCGGAAGTCCAAATTTTAAATGTATATATTCATTATCCATTGGTTCCGTCATGAACTGGGGAGGGACTCGGGAGGCCCCATCCACTCAATTAATGGTTGCTAGGGAAGAGGAGTCATTTCCTTCAGTTGTGTAGCCACCGATAGGTATCCGGGCTCCAGTACACCTCCTGACCCATGTTCATACAAGCAATGCTAATTAAACTCAGCACATCAGGAAAAGAAAAGGGCGTGAAAATGAGGGGTGGTAGAGGGGAGGAAGGGAATGTGATTAGAGTTGGAGGAGACATGAGAGGATAACGGGGGATACGCCCTGTATATTGTATCCATGTATATGAAATCATAAACAAAGAAGATATATACACATATATTGGAAATAAAAGTAACTAAAGCTTAGCAATTAGAAACAAGAGCATTTTGTGTCTATGGGTGCAGAGCCAATAGGGGCCGGTTGTTGGTTGTTTTTACTCTTTTGAGGGACCTGCCATCCAGCTCCCAAATACATCACATGGAGACTTATACTTACTTATAAATGCCCGGCCTTAGCTTGACTTGTTGCTAACCAGCTTTACTTAACTTAAATTTATCCTGTCTATCTTTGACCTTGGGGCTTTTATCTTTCTCTGTTCTTGTATACCTTTTCTTTCCTTCTTACTCCATTGCTGGTTGGGTGGCTGGGTGGCTGGGTGGCTGGCCCCTGAAGTCCTCCTCCTTCCTCTCTTGGTCCTTCTCTTCTCCTCTCAGATTCTGGGTCTGTTCATCCTCTCTGCCTGCCAGCGCCACCTATTTCTCTCTCCTGTCTCCCTGTTGGTCATTCAGCGCTTTATTAAGCCGTCAGGTGTTTTAGACAGGCACAGTAACACAGCTTCACAGAGTTAAACAAATGCAACATAAACAAAAGTAACACACTTTAAAATAATATTCCCCAACAGGGGCCTCGGCCTGCACAAGCAAAACTCATCCCACCTGGGCTGACATGGTCTACTGAGGGCCACCCTGGGGGGTGGACTGAGTTCCCCAGACCCCCACTGGCTCTTAGCTGGAGGCTTCCCTCAGTACTGCCTCCATGGCGTCTTCACAGGTCATCCTGGTAGACAGTTACCATCAGAGCAATGGTGGGAAGGCCGTGTCTTCATGGGAGCCGTCATCTGAGAAAGAGTCCTGGGGATGGAGCGAATAGAAAGTTCCTACCTTTCTACCAGGGCTTGTTTAAGACTCCTGTCACTCAAAGTGGCTTTTAGTAGACCTCTTTTGAATGTTTTGTATTTATATATCAAGTTTTTCCCTGCCTGGAATGTGATTAATTCCCCCCCCCCCCTTTTTTTTATTTAAGACTGTAAACAAAAGCTGGAATGCCTTAGCAGCCCCATCAGAAAAGCTGTACACGTGGAATCCCAAATCTACATACATTAAGTCACCGCCCTTCTTCCAAAACTTGGTATGATTTTTATTATATTTTTAGATAGTATATTTTTAAATTTTATCTATTATTCTGTGTATATGATGTTAGTGTGTGAGCATGGCAAAGGTGTACCATGACACAGTGCGGAGGTCAGAAGACAGCTTGTTGAATCAATTCTCTCCTTCCACAGTGGGTCTCAGGGTCAGACTCAGGTCACCGGGCTTGGTGTTGGTGACAAGAACGTTTACCTGGAGCCATCCCACTGGCCTCACATTCGTGTGTGTACGAGTAGTTTGCTTGCACGCATGTCTGTGCACCACAAGTGTACAGTGGGGAGGGGGTCAGAAGAAGGCATCGGATCCCCTAGACCTACACAGTTGTGAGCAACCATTTGGTGCTGGAAATTGAAGAGCAGTTGGTGCTCCTGACCTCTGAGCCATCGCTCTGGCCCCTGGCTTTTTATTTCTTAACATTAGTTCTTTAAAGGATTTTTTCCTTGTATAGTCTTGCCCCACAGCCCTGTGCTGGCTGCCCATTACAACAAAACCTTTGCATACTCCAGCAGATAATGCTGGGAGAGCTGTAGGAGGCTGGAAGCTTTGGCTGTAGGCACCATTTCTCTGGCCAGAGGTTCTGTGTGGCTGTGCAAGGATATCCCAGTGAGTAGACACCACCCAGATGAGGACCAGCTAAGGTCTGCAGGACTGGTCCAGAAGAATATCCTCAAGACTTGCCAAATGTGTTTAAATCTTACACTCCATGATGGATTGCTCTGGAGATGGGTGGGAGAAGTCAGCATCCCAGCTGTCCTTGGCATCTGAAGAATTATATAGAGGTGCAGAAAGAATGTCCTTACAGCTGCCTTCCCATTGCCTTTGAGGGTCAATGCCAGTACTTCACCTTCTATCCAAGATTCAGATGTGACTGTTTTCAGTTTACCTTACTTCTAATTGTGAACAGTGTTGCTGTGAGCCAGTAAAGTGGAATTTTCCGTGCATTGATGTGGCGCTCTCAGTCTGGTTCACCTGGTTGAGCTCACCTGGTGACCTGTCTGGGAAATCTGGGCAAATGCTGGCTTGTGCGTTCTTCCGTAGACGTTAGATCTCCAGCCACCCAAGTCTATAGTGGATGCCTATGTGCTGCTAAATTTAGGCGATTCAGTAACAACGGACCATATCTCTCCGGCGGGGAATATTGCAAGGAACAGTCCTGCTGCTCGCTACCTGACCAACCGAGGGTGAGTGTGGGTGAGGCCGGGAGGTCGAAGACAAGGGAGGAACCTCGATGAAGCTGGCATTTCTCCTCTCACGTGGTGCCTGTGGGATCACACTGTGTTCTTTCCTTACTGAGGTTATTTTCCAGCTTTTGTTGCCTAGCAAGCACCATAGGAGAGCCCGTGAATCACAAGTGACCAGGAGCGACAGCTTCCTAAGCCAGTGTATGGCGTTAGGCTCCAGCGTCAGCCCTCTCCCAAGCCATGGAGAGCCTGCTGGAAACCCAGCAATGGTATATCCTGACATTCATTGTCATGTCCTGTTGAGACGATGCGGACAGAACTGCCTCAAGAGTGTGCAGCTCACCGACCCCCACCCCCCACCCACCCCCCACCCAACCCTCACCCCCCACCCCCGGTCACCCCGATATCTGTAGGAACCTCTGTGTCATCTGCTGCCAGCTAAATACAGATAATGAGTTTGGAGGTTCCCGGGTCTGATTCCCGTGAGACTCATATGAGGAGGAAAAACTCCCTGATTTCTTTCCTCCCTTCTGAATCAGTTCTCTTGGAGAGGGGGCTCAGAGCAAATCTGAGAAGCAGAACACTTTTTTCTCTGGAGGTGATTGTCTGGACATAGGATCTCTTTAGGGAAGTGAATGTAAGCAATTATAATGCCCCTCTTCCCCAACGCACAAACCCGAAACATGTTGGCTAGGATTTCAGAGGTTCTGAGGCATGTTTGCCTGCTCCCGAAAGCCAACCAGAAGCTCTCTTAACCACCAAATGCAGGTCCAACAGTTCAGTCGCGTAAACACCCACCCCAGTCTTGTAAGAAACAGGCCAGTGAACTGGCTGCTGGGTCTGCTGAACCATGCTGTTCTTGACGTACAAAGTTCCTTTCATTGGCTCTCACACATAAGATACAGGAGCCGACGTCACTCTTGTGCCTCTGGCCTGCGGTGACTCTTTTCCTCTGGAAAGTTGTGTGTTGTATTGTCACTGTGTTGCTTCCCTTTGTCTTGGGGCCCTGATTATTCAGGGACAAATTCAGGCCTATTTCAGCTTAGTTTGTGGAGCATATCTAGTCATCTCCCATTCTCCCATCCATCTGACTGGCCTCCCTATTATTTTTAAGTCAGTTTTCACCCTATATGTAGCTGTGTGAACTTCCTGCTGAGTTAAGAGGATGAACACTCCTTGAAGAACTCCTTCTAATTTTCTATCCAGATTTGAAAGACTCCTGAGTTGCCCCTGGAGAGTACTGATTCCTGCCCCTCTCTGCCCCTGGTTCACTCTCCCAGTTGAGGCTTTGAGAGCAGCCTGCAGAGCCGTCCCTGGCAGATTCAGTGCCATGCTAGCTTTATGGCATTCTCTCGTCTGTGTATAAGCTGTTTCCTCTTTACTCACGTCACCAAAGAGCTCCTCCTGCTTCTGTCCTTAGCCTGACGCCACGAGAGTTCAACTCGTATGGCTCCCGTCGGGGAAACGACGCCATCATGGCCCGGGGGACGTTTGCCAACATTCGCTTGCTGAACAAGTTTCTGAACAAGCAGGCACCTCAGACTGTGCATCTTCCTTCAGGAGAAACAGTGAGTACAGTCTCTCTTCCTCCAGAAACCGGTGTCTGTCGGGCTTTGGAGCCTGACTCTTCACAGTGCCTTTTCTTGTCTTCTCAGCGTCGCCTGCCTGACTCCCTAGTTCTTGCCGTGTGTCCATATCCGTGCCATTTAGCCCGGTAGAGATTACAGTTTCTTGCTGCTTAGCAGTTGGGTACCATAGTTCAACTAAGTCTCATTTTGTGGAAGTTGAGCTCAAAAAAAAAAAATCTCTGGTGAAATTCCATATGTATTTAAAGTACTTAAAGACTAAGTTCCAGATTATTCAGGATATTTCTCAAGAAGAGCTATGGTGTGTCCGCACTGGTATTTGTTTTAATTTACTGCATCCACAGCAAAAGGAAGGGCCATGGAGGCCCTCTGAGGTCTGCCCAGTCCTGAAGGAGCTGCTTGAGGCTGGCGCACATGCTGGAGTTGTTTGTCTGTAGATGTGGGTGTGTGAGTGCGGTCTGTATTCAGAGCCACCTGAGGTGAGGCCCCAGATCCAGTTATTTACTTCTCTGGCCCTTTCTATAAATTTGTGACCTAGGAATAACACCAGCCTTATGTGGCTCTGAGGCTTAAAACAAGATGGGTTAGCCTATAAGATCTAGGATGGTAGCACATCTGCAGGTCCCCAAGGAGTGTAGCCTGCCAGCTTCCCTTTTTTTTTTTTTTTTTTCTTCTCTTTTTCTTTTACTAAAAATAGATTTTTTTATACAATATATTCTGATTACAATTCCCCAACAACAACAAGTTTTCTGCATTCCTCTCCACTTCCCTTCCCATCCAGATCCACAAAACAGACAAATTAGAATAGAACAAAGCAGACAGGCTGGGCATTGGTGGCACCACCGCCTTTGATCCCAGCACTCGGGAGGCAGAGGCAGGCGGATCTCTTGAGTTCGAGGTCAGCCTGGTCTACAGAGTGAGTTCCAGGACATCCAAGACTTCACAGAGAAATCTTGTCTCAAAGCAACCAAAAAGGAAAACAAAACAAGCAAACAGAAGAAAAAAAGCAAAAGAAACACATATAGATGCAGAGCCAAAAATGTTCGCACACCCATGAACCCTATAAAACCCTATATTACGGATGCTGTAATACATACACAAAGGACCCTGTAAGTTTAAAAAAAAAATGCCCTGACAAAATATTATGAGACAAAAAACAGCCTCCAAAGATGCCATTGAGTTACTTTGGTGTTGGCCATCTACTGCTAGACATGGGACCTGCCCTTAAAATTGGTTTATATCCCCAGTGAGATGCCACTGGAGAAAACAAGTCCTTCATTCGCAAGTGGCCATCTGTTGTGATAGACCCTGGGTTAGGGATGTGGACTTAGGTGTACATCTCCTCTCAGCACTGGGACTCTACCTGCTGCAAACCTCTGCAGGCCTGTGTGTGCTTCCTGGTCTCTCTGAGTTCATATGTGCCTCCTTCCTGCTGTGTTTCCAAAGCCTTGAATCCTCGGTGTCCTCCAGCCCCTCTGGCTCCTACACCTTTTCGATCCTCTTCTGTACAGTTCCCTGAGCCCTGAGGGGAGGGATTTGATGGACACATACCATTGGACTGAGTGTTCCAAGGTCTCTCACTCTGCACACTGTCCAGCTGTGGGCCTCTGTATTTCTTCCCATGTGCTGCAGAAGGAAGCTTCTCCGATGATGGCTGAGCAAGGCACTGACCTATTAGGACAGCAGAATGTCATCAGGAGTCATTTTATTGTTTCATTTCTTTAGCAGAACAGTGTTATTTGGTTTTTCCCTCAGGTTCCTGAACTATCTAGTCTCAAGTTCTTGGTCACCCAACTAGTGTCAAGGATGAGTTCCATCTCATGGAATTGGTCTTAAATCAAATCAGATATTGGTTGCTGTATTAGGGTTCCCTGGAGGAATAGAACTTATAGAATCGATATATATATATATATATATATGTATGTATATGTATGTATATATATATGTATATGTATGTATATGTATATATATATATCTCAATATATATATGGGATTTATTAGAATGGCTTACAGACTGTGGTCCAGCTAGTCCAACAATTACAGTCTATGAAAGGTCCAAGAATCCAGTAGTTACTCAGTCCACAAGGCTGAATGTGTCAGCTGGTCTTCAGTATACACCAGAATCCCAAAGAATAGGCGCTAATGCCACTGAAGGAATGGACTTGCCAATAAGAGCAAGAACAAGCAGGCCGAGAAGGAACAAGCTTTCTTCTTCCATGCCCTTTATACAGGCTGCCAGCAGAAGGTGTGGTCCAGATTAAAGGTGGATCTTCCCACCTCACAGATCCAGATTAGAAGAGGATCTTCCCACTTCAAATTACTTAATTAAGAAAAAAATCCCTCACAGGTGCACCCAGCCATTTGGGTTTTAGTTGATTCCAGATGTAGTCAAGTTGACAACCAAGAACACCCATCACAAGAACACCCATCATGAGAACACCCATCCCAAGTCCAGCCCAGGTCAGCTTGACATACAGTAATATCACCTTATGCCATGCTTAAATTCCAAATGAAAGCAATAACCAGTCATGATTACGCCTAACATTATATAACTATCCCACCCAAAATTGCAAACACGCATATTTAGAATAGGTAGCATTTCCCTTGAGGGGCATTCTTTTAGTATCTCAAACTTAAACATGACAACCACTGATATTCTCTTAATTGATTTTACATTCCATCATATAAAAAAAAGTCAAAGGAAGAAAACACAAATATCTGTACAAACACATTCTTAACAAAATGTAACAGAAACACTGTCATTTATAATACTCATTTCTGCAGCTGGCCACCTAACCTTAGCCTGTATTTATAACTACCTTTCTCTATTACCCAGTCTGTCTTTGCACCACCCTCAGCAAGTACCTCAAAAGGTCTTGGCTCTTTTCCTGAAGGAATGACCCACACCTTCATTCCTGAAGGGTCTGTGCCCTTTGCCATCCTGGATCAGGCTGTTGTGGTTTCCCATTGACTTTAATCACAGGACATGGGAGCACCAAGAGACACCCTAAAGGATCTCCTGAGTTACAGACTTAACCCTTCTTACCTCCATGTGGAGAGGCAATCCAGTTTCCCCATGGAAATCTGGATCTACCACCCCTCCTAACACTGTTATTTCTTTCTTAGCCTGATGGCTTAAAGGCATCAGAAGCCCAAAGTGACCAGGCGGAGGTCTGAGCTTCCAGTTCAATAAAGTATTTGTTGTGGCTCCTGCAGGAACACTCCCCTCTCTGGAGCCAAAACTTCTACGTCAGCAGAACTTAAGTTCGAGGGAACAGGAAGCAAAATTTTTCCTAGTGGGTCACTAGGGTGATAATGAGTGGAACTATTCTTTTTTCCACTCCTGATTCCATGGATCGTGGCTATCGGAGAAATTGTACCATATATTGGACACTGATTCAAAACATATGCCACCTGCTGGGGAACCCTGTCCCAGCTCTCCAGGCTGCTGCCAGCTGATTGACACTGTAACTGTGTCTTCAAAGGCCATCCATCTTTCTATCAGGCCAGTGAGAAACATGGTAAAACCACTGGATTCCATGATCATGGATCCCCTGTCATGCTTCTCTAGCTGTGAAGTGAGGTCTTTGGTCAGCAGCAATGCTATGTGGAATACCATGACAGTGGATAAGGCATTCTGTAAATCCAAGGATGGTGACTATGGCAGAAGCATTACATGCAGCACAGGCAAATCCCTAACCAGAATAAGCATCTACTCCTGTCCTTTCTACAAACAAAGTGGTCCAGTGTAGTCATCAATCTGCCACCAGGTTGCTGGCTGGTCACCCCAGGGAACAGTGCCATATGTGAGGCTCGGTGTTGGTCTCTGCTGTAGGCAGATCTGGCACTCAGCAGCAGCTGTAGCCAGGTCAGCCTTGGTGAGTACAATCCAAGCTGTCGAGCCCATGCCTAACCCCCATCTCTGCCACCGTGGCCACGCTGTTCATGGGCCCACTGGGCAATGACAGGGATAACTAAGGAAAGAGGCTGACTGTCCACAGAACAGGTCATTCTGTCTACTTTATTATTGAACTTTCTCAACTGAAGTCACCTTTTGATGGACATTTTCATATGAGACATGAGTATCTTCACATACTTTGCCCCTTTTGGAGAGATCTGTTCACATACTTCTTCCCCAGATGTCTTTCTCACCAATTTTTATCATGTTCTTTCCAAGTCTCTGACCATCCAGCCACTCCATTGGCTACTGCCCATGAATCAGTGAACAGTCGCACATCTAGCCAATTCTCCTACCAGACAAAATGTATGACCGTGTGTACTGCCCAAGGATCTGCCCACTGTGAAGATTTCCCTTCTCCGGTGTCTTTCATGGTTGTTCCAGAAGGGGGTTATAAGGCTGCAGCTGTCCACTTCTGGGTGGTGTCTAACATGCAGAACCATCAGTAAACCAGGCCCTAGTCTTCTCTAGGGCTACAGGTCAACCAATTATAGGACTATAGGTGCATGCTTGGCAGCAAATGGCATTGAAATGGGAGTAGAAACCAAAGGCATTTGTGCAACTTCTTCGTGTAACTTGCCTGTGCCTTCAAGACCTACTCAGGCCCAAACATGTATATACCACTTCCATTTATTAATGGATTGCTGCTGTGCATGTCCTGCTTTATGACTTGGTGAGTCAGATAAAACCCAGCTCATGATGGACATGCTCAGGTCAGATGGTAACTTGGTGGCCCATTGTCAAATGTTCAGATTCCACTAAGGGCCAATAGCAGGCTTGGAGCTGTTTTTCAAAGAGAGAATGGCTGTCTACAGATGATGATAGGGCCTTGCTCCAAAATCCCAAAGGTCTCTTCTGTGATTCACCCACCGGGGCCTGCCAAAGGCTCCAAGCAGCATCCCTCTCTGCCACTGACAGCTCAAGTACCCTCAGGTCTGCTGGGTCACATGGTCCAAGTGGTAGAGCGGCCCACACAGCAGCCGGGACTGTGGAAGGGCCTCCTCCTCTTCCAGCCCGGAGCCTCCTCCTCTTCCAGCCCCACAGCCCCTCAGCAGCCGGGACTGTGGAAGGGCCTCCTCCTCTTCCAGCCCCTCAGCAGCCGGGACTGTGGAAGAGCCTCCTCCTCTTCAGCCCCCACACAAACTAGCAGCTTTCCGAGTCACTTGGTCTATGGGCTGGAGTGACACACCTAAGTGAGGAGTGTGCTGTCTCCAGAATCCAAACAGACCCACTAGACATCGGGCTGCTTTCTTGGTGGTGGGAGAGGCCAGGTGCAATAACTTATCCTTCACCTTAGAAGGAATCCCTGCATGCCCCACACCAGGACTCCTAAGAATTTCCCCGAGATGGAAGGCCCTCATATTTTGGTTGAATTCATTTCCCATCCTCTGTTGTGCATATGTACTGCTAGCTTTGTGTGGGGCCTAGAATAATAGAAGAAGGCTCTTCAACAAGTCCAGGATGCTATGCAGGCAGCACAAGTCAAAAGTGGTTGCTACCTCCTGCTTCCTTGGTCCAATCAGCAAAATGTCAATACAGTGAACCAATGTGATAGTTCATTGAAGACAGACATTCAAGATCCCTCTAACTAAGTTATGACACAGAGCTGGAGAGTAATATATCCTTGAAGTAAACTGTGAAGGTATACTGCTGGCCTTGCCAACTGAAAGGAAATTGCTTCTGGTGGTTCTAATGGTCAGGTACCAAGATAAAGGCTTTTGCTAGATCAATAGCTGCATACCATGTACCAGGAGATGTGTTCATCTGCTCAAGTAAGGACACCACATCTGGTACAGCAGCTACAACTGGAGTCACTACTTGATTGAGTTTTGATAGTCAGCTATCATTCTCCATGACCCATCTGTCTTCTGCACTGGCTATTTAGGAGAATTAATGGGAGATGTGGTGGGATCCACCGTCCAGCATCTTTCAAGTCCTTGATGGTGGCACTAATTTCTTTAATTTTTCTAGAGGTGTGATACTGTTTTTAAGTCACTGTTTTTCCTGACAGAGGCAACTCTAAAGGCTTCCATTTAGTCTTTCCAACCACAATAGCCCTCTCACACAGGTCGGGGACCAATGTGAGAATTCTTCCAACTTCTAAATATCTATTATAAGTATTCTATCTATACTTTGTATCTACATTCTGTTCTGCACTTTTTTTTTCTTTCTTTTTGGAGAGGAAAGGGTTTATTTCGTTTTACAAATCCATCACTGAGGGAAGTCAAGACAGGAACTCAAGGCAGGAACTTGGAGGCAGGAACTGGAACAGAGACCATAGAGGAGTGCTGCTTACTGGCTTGCTCCCCATGGCTTGATCAGTTTGCTTCTGTATACATCCTGGACCACCTGCCTGGAGATGCCACCATCCCCAGTTGGCTGGGCCTCGCCCTATCAACATTAATCAGGCAAATGTCTCATAGACATGTCCACAGGCCAATCTGATGGAGACAATTATTCAATTGAGATTCCCTCTCTCCAGGTATGTTGTGTCGAGTTGGAAAAAACTATGGCATTTCATCCCTTGTCACCTTTCACACACAAACATACACTATTCAGCCATAACCTTTCCTTCCTTGCTTACTCCCCAAATCTCATGTTAATATCACAATATAAAACACAGTCCAATGTTAAAAATCCCGGTTTTACATTTTTCAACACTTTCAAAGTCCAAGTTATCTTTAAAATCCAAAGTCTCTTAACTGTGGGATCTGTCTTGTGTAATGGGAACTTCCAGGGGAATCTTGGGCTGCAGGCATAGCTGGACCCATGGGATGGTTATGATTGGCTCAGCTTCAGTGGTCCCTTCTCACCCCAAGAGAGTGAGTTCTCTAATAGCCTGTTCTGAATCAAATGTCAAACCCTGCAGCTAGAGTGGGGTGAGCCCTGATGGGGGGAATGCAGAAGGAATCTGCTGAAGAAAGGGGTCGGATGAGACGTGTGAACCTTCCACATGACACCACATACTAGTTGAGTCCCAACTAGGCTTCAAATCTTTAAAGGTCAAGACTCTTGCTTGGGTTGAAATTCTTTCAGAGGTTGGATGACTCTTCTTGGAACCATTTCTCTCCCCAGCTTGAGCACCAGGCTCAGCAAGTCTGCAGGGGAATATTAAAGCATAAAAGGCACAGAAACAAAATTGAAAACAAAATGTATGGCCCCTTTTCAGACCAATATCCTAAAGCTGACCAAAACAACCAATCAGATAGAGTTCCCTAAATTGCAGAAGAAATTCAACGGGCACTTATATTATTAAACTACACACAGACAGGGGAGTCCAGTCATTTCCTAGCTCCCTGGGGAAGGGATGAAGAATGCCTCGAAGACTTCACTTGAGATAGAGAGATGAGATGTACTTGCCAACAGCCAGCTCATCTCTTCCTTATTCCTGCTAATCTCACGGATGCTCATCTGTCATGGGGGTCCCCAGGCCACCTCAGCAGGCCTGTGTTGCAGCAGAAATTTCTGATGAAACTCAAGAACTCCTGTTCCTGAGTTTAGAGGTGTAGTTGGTAGGACACTTATCTAGGACACATGACTTGTCCATGATGTCCCATTCTTGTGAGATAGGACGATGTTATTTTTTCCCTCAGCTGTATGGAATGGGAGCAGTCGTCAGGGCTGCGCACTCACCCAGCAGCCAAGAGTTCCTGGAGCACCACCAGCAGCAACGTGTTCTCTAGGTTGGAGATATCTGTTCAGGGGCCGGTGAGGCCAGCTCGCTGTTCCTGCCCCCAGTTTCAGAGGTTTAGTCCATTATCATCATGGTGGAGAGCATGGCAGCATGCAGGCAGGCAAGGCGCTGGAGAAGGAGCTCTTACATCTGTTCTGCATTTTCTATCTCCTCTCTAGGGCCTGCTTGGCTTTTAGTCTGATTATAGGTCTAGAGGCAACTATTGCTGGGCCCTGAGGGACATCAGTATTGTCTTACCTGGCATCTTCAGAGAAAGTCACAGTGCTCATTTATCAGATAATGAAAGATTAATTTCCTAAGTTAAAGGTGGAAAAGGCACTATTTCAAGGATAGGAGTGGGTGTCCATCCTCTGCTGAGAGTGGAGAGACCTTGACAGCAGATGAACAATAAATGGGGATAATAAGCTATTATATGAGAAAGATAACACATTGAAGACCAGGGGAAAACCTGAAAGGGAGACAGGCCCATTCAATAACTGTCTTACTTTGCTTCCTATGATTGTGATAAATCATCATGGCCAAAAACAACTTGGGGAGGAAAGATTTTTTTCTGACTTACTGGTTATAAATCATCATCAGGGAAGCCAAGGCAGGAACCTGGAGGCAGGAGGTGATGCAGAGGCATGGTGGAATGTTGCTTACTGGCTTGCTCCCCCTGGCTTGCTCAGCCTGCTGTCTTATCCAACCCAGGCCCCCTCCTCCCCAGGGGTGGCCCCACCCACAGTGAACTTGACCCTCCCACATCAATCATGAATCAAGAAAATCACCACAACCTTGCCCACAGGCCAGTCTGGTGGGGGCATTTTCTCCACTGAGGTTCCCTCTTCTAACAGGACTCTATCTTGTGTCAAGTTGATATAAAATTAACCAGCACAACAGTCCTAAACAGAGTGTAGCAAGCAGATGGGATGGAAAGGAGGCAGGACACAGGGACACTGCAAAAAGTAGAAAATGTTAAGAAAAACAATTATCCCCAAGAAGAGGTTTTGGTTTTGGTTTTTGTTTGTTTTTGTTTTTGTCTTTTTAGCAAGAGCAATCACAAGCCAAGATCTTTGTTCATTAGAGAAAAAGAAAGACAAAGAAAACATTAAAAGATTCAAAGGCAAGGCTGATCTCTATAGAAAATCTCTGGAGATATAGAAGAGTGAGAAAGGGAAAGTTCAAGAAGGTGGACTGAACTCACACCAGGACATCTGATTAACGGGAGGTCCTACAAAGGAGACGGGAGCTGGAGAGATGTCACTTGCTGCTCCCCTGGATGTTCCCAGCACCCACATCAGGCTGCTCACAACCGCCTGAGGCAACACTTCCAGGGGGGCAGGCGCCTCTCTGGCCACCACAGGTCCCTCTGCACAGGTGGTAGACATACATTTGGGCCCATACACACAAATTAAGTAAGTCTTTGAAAAGAGAGAGAGGAAGGAAATTCCTTAAGAAATAACACAAGGAATATATTTTGAAAAGGCACACCGAACACTAGCCACGTGATTGCAAAGACCTTGTTAAGTCACAGCATTTGTAATGAAGATAGAAATTAGGAAAAGTTGTACAAACTTGGAGAGGGAGCAGCAGCCTACAGTAACGGAGGCTGCTTCCTGCGGGATTCTGAGGCTGCAGTCTTGATTTTAAGACACAGACTCCCACAGTTAGTTCACACAGATGACTGTCTCTGCAGTGGCAGGTAGGTTGTTTCCTTCGGATCCCACTAGTTTGCTTGGGCAGAGGAAGGCACTTCCTGTTACGTAGCAGTTTCCATATTCATGAGTCCTAGCTAATCATGACATACAGCATCTTTCCAGATTTAGGTGGTAATGTGAAATGAACCCCAGTCCCACCCATCCCCAGAATATTAACATGTTGAGTTAAACCATAGTTTAGAGTCTAACTAAAGTCTTGTCTTGAGCCCCCTTTCAATTGACTCCCTCTTAGGGGGCTTTATTTTCTGATCCACTTAGCTGCGAATAAATAATTGTTCACAGTCACCAGTGATCCCATCAGACGTCTGGGGAACTCTCAACTCGGCAGAATGTCCTGTGGGAAGCAAATGTGTTTGTGGAGGATGTTTCTCATTTATTAAACTAGCTGACCTCTCCTGGCCTGTGGCTGCAAGCTTCTGTGCATGCCTCTGTGCATGCTTCTGTGCATGCCTCTGTGCATGCCTCTGCTGCCCCTGCCTTGGCCTGCACCTGGAGGGGCAAGAAGACTTTGCATTTGACATCGTTTCTAGACATAGCACGTTGCGTTTTTGCTACCTCTCAGAACTGACCACTGCTGGGCCTCTAGTGTTGGGCCCAAACCCAGGCTTCGTGGGTTTTGTCTTTTAACTTTCAAATGGTTTAGTCAGTGGAAGAGAAGAAAAAGAAAATCTGATATACTTCCCCTTCTGCTTCTGATGCTCTAGGATTTGAATCTATAAAATTGGACAGCAGTTTTGTTTAGTCAGTTGGGTAAAAATGAGAGTAGATGAGAGTCAACTGGGAACCAAGAGACCAAGCACATGGGCAGGATTTTAGTTTTTCTTTGACTGAGCTGTCTTTCCTCTTTCTCAGCTCGATGTGTTCGATGCTGCGGAGCGGTACCAGCAGGCTGGACTTCCCCTGATTGTTCTGGCTGGCAAAGAATACGGTTCAGGCAGCTCCCGAGACTGGGCAGCCAAAGGCCCTTTCCTGCTGGTATGATGGAGCAGAGGCTTCCTGGTCGGGCCGCCTCTCAACTGGGGTGGGAGCAGGGAGGGTGCTTGGGAAGAAATGCCATGGCTTTATTTCCAAGACATTATGAAAGAGCAGATTGTGGAAAGCTTGTGATATTCACCCAGCCTGCTTCTCTGTGGATCTAGACTTCTTCCCGTCAAAGGGCAAACCCAAGGAGAACTGGCTCACCAGCTGGGCTTGGGACCGGCAGCCATCAGCTCCGAGGGTATCTGTAGATGACGTTGGAGGAAAGCCTGTGAGGGCTAACACATTCAGAAATGTATATGCAGCTATCTTTTTTTTAATATATAGGAAAAAAATAGCATGATGTTCATAATTGTCACTGCTGTAGAGGCAGTGGGACCTGGGACAATAGAAGCCAGTAAGTGAGGTGGACTAAAGTCTCATGCAGTAGCCAACCTTACTGAGAGCCTCAGACAGTTTATATTGTGAAGGTTAAGAAAGGTCACATGAGTTGAGCTCTCATGAGTTCACGCTGTGTACAATCACAAGGACAAGCTGCATGTGGAAAAAACATGTTTTTCCACAGAGATAGACAAAGGATAATTTAAACATTTGATTGAATTGAATAATAAGAACAAGCAATGACGAGTAATCCAAAATAAACTCACTCCTGTCTGATACACCTGAAAAGAGCACGAAAACACAGTCCAAGAGCAGAAATTGAGGTCACAAGGCTCTTGTTTCTTGGAGTGTTCTCACAAGCACTCAGCACTCTCCTCACATGACTCCATCCCTGGACCATGTTCCGACACATAATTTATTAAGATTAGTGTCCTCTGTGATTGTAAAGAGTAAATGCAAACTCTAGGGAGCAGTGAGGAGTTGGGCTTCTTTAGAAGTGCGGTTAAGCTGGGCAGCTGTGGCACATGCCTTTAATCCCAGCACTTGGGAGGCAGAGGCAGGCGGATCTCTGTGAGTTCGAGGCCAGCCTGGTCTACAAAGTTCTCTGTGAGTTCCAGGACAGGCTCCAGCGCTACACAGAGAAACCCTGTCTGGGGGGTGGGGGTGGGAGGGCGGGGAGTTGGGTTAAAGTAAGAGTAGGTGCTTTTATTCTAAATTACATGTATCTAGTATGTTCACTCATGTGCACATATATGCAAGTGCATACACATGAGTACCCACACAGCCACGGGTCAAAGGAAGGATAACTTGCAGTTGATTCTAGCCTTGTGGGACATCAGGCTTGATGGAAGCACCTTTACCCATTGAACTGTCTCACCACCAGAGGGCTGCACAGTTTATATCAGTAAAACCCATTCAGCCAGTGTTTCTTGACTTTGAAATATGTGTGGAGACATTTTAGGTGTTCTCCTGGGAAAGCCCACTTCAGTTAGTAAAGGTCTGGACATTGGGATTTTAAAAACCTCCCCTGGTGATTCCAGTATGCAGCAGCATCAATACCTACCACTTAACAACCAGGTTCTTGAAACTTAGATGAAATCACTCACACACACACACACACACACACACACACACACACACACACACACATTCCTACACCTCACACCCCTGCAAGGTTCTGGTGCAGTAGATCTGAGGTGGTATCCAGGAATTTATAACTAGTAGGAAAATGTAGTTAATCCAGTTCTCTGCTCTATTGATTACTGCTGTATATTGCCAATTACACCCTAACAATAAAAGATCCTTCATAGGAAGCTTCATAGCAAAGCTGTTCAGTGCAGTTTGGTCCTGGAACAGGAACTGTGAAAGTAACACACTCTAATCATTTGCTTGGTAGTGCATTCTCTCTTGATTAAACCCTTGGTATCTACTGATATGTGCCCGCAGTAAAAGAAAACCCAAGGAAAAGAAAATGATTTTTTTATATTGCTTTGGATTATACGGTGCAGATACAAATTAGCTGAGGACTCTTGTATCTCAAAGTGGTTAAGTGCATGGTCCGACCATATGGGTTCAAATACTATATCCCACCGTAAAACTCCCTTAGCAAGAGGGGACAGTAACTACATCTGCTGGCCTCCAAGTTGGTGGAGGGCAGAAGAGAATTCAAGGAAGTGCTTATAGAGGGCTGGTATATTGTAGGCAATCGGGTAAGACTCGCTACTAAGTTATTGATAACTAGAAGATAGCTTTTTAGATGAACAACTGGCAGGTACTGAGAATCTAGCTGTGAGTATTTCTGAAGAATTTGTAAAGTTTCTGTGTGTCTCTTAAAGAAAAAGTTGAAGCTGTGTCCAAACTTCTCTCTTGGCTCCTCAGGGAATCAAAGCTGTCCTGGCAGAGAGCTATGAGCGCATTCACCGCAGTAACCTGGTCGGGATGGGGGTGATCCCCCTTGAGTATCTCCCCGGTGAGACTGCGGACTCTCTGGGCCTCACGGGTCGGGAACGGTATACTATCGACATTCCTGAAAACCTTAAGCCGCGCATGAAGGTTCAGATAAAGGTAAGCAGAGCTTCTGCAGGCAGGATTTGAAGCAAGGGCCTGTTGTTTGTAATCCCTCGATAGGAAGAAATCAGTGGAGGGAGAGGGGTTAACTGGGGATGGCATTAGATGTGAAGCCTACTGGTACTGTCCACCTCCTCACGGCATAGGTAATACCTGCTGATTATCATAGTTTGCTTATGTCGTAGTATTCATCGATCCCCTCTGACACGTCCTTAGGGAGGCAGGAATAAAGTGCCAGACACCAGAGTCCCAAGGGGACAGCACTGCAGAGGCAGCGGCTGAGAGCCCAGGATGACCCCAGTGAGCAGCTGAATCAGCTGCCTAAGGAGCAGCCTCAGCGAGACCTCTGCTGCCTAGAGCATGTCCAGAAACGACTTAGGAGAAAGCATCACGGTGTCACTCAAGCTGCTGTCCTGGGAGACTCCTTGTTCCCACATGCCTCTTACCCACATCATTAATTCTGCAGTGCTTCTCAGCCTTCAGTGGGCACATCAATCCCAAGGGGTCCTGTTGAAACACACATGCTAATCCAGTAGGTCTGGCTGAGTGCAGAGACCACGGGTTCCATATGCTGCTGGCCCTGGGCAGCTAGTGGGCAGCCAGGTGGAATCTCCCGGAGGCAGGTGTCTCGGCCCCTCCTTCAGCAGCACTCTGCCTCCTTGCCGTTACAGCTGGACACTGGGAAGACCTTCCAGGCCGTGATGAGGTTCGACACTGATGTGGAACTCACTTACTTCCATAATGGAGGCATCCTGAACTACATGATCCGCAAGATGGCCCAGTAGGTGCTGGCCTCTCCGGAGACCCACCGTTGGTGCTAGACCCAACGAGGTACCAGGCCCCAGCTGGCAGAGGCCTGGTAAAGCAGCCACCTGTACCTCTAATGAGGGTGCTGCCAAGATGAGCAAGTGGGCACTGCCGTTGCTGGAGGCACAGAGCCAGGAGTTCCTGCATTCTTCATTTGTTAATCGTTTTATCCTTTTCTATAATTTGGAATCTAGGATCTGGGAAAGTTAGTAGTACCAAAAAGAGAACTACCTTGTCTTTGAGTTACTGATCACCGGACATTGATTTTCACCGACTAATCTTCAGCTGAACACTAGCCAGTATTCTCAGAAGTGTCTCCCCTTTTTATTACTCTCTGTTCGTCTCTGCTCAATGAAACCCTCCTCCCGAGAGTCCGTTCCTCTATCCATTACACCAGTGTTAACTGCCATAGGTAAGAACTTCTTCACGCTTCCAGCCATAGCAGTGATGTCCTCCCTCCTTGGTGAGCAAAGACCTGGTGGATGGTCAGCCATCAGAAGTGTGTGATTACGTACCTTCCAATCAACAGGAGAGAGATCGTCTCTTACCATTTTCAACATTTGAGAGGGGGGCCTTTGTTTGAAAGTAACTGGGGAGAGAGACGGGATTCCTAATTTGAATAAGATTAAATATATTTTCATGAAAATGTGTTGGCTTTGGAATTGAGTTCTGTTGGGAATGTGGCCACAGTGCTGTGACACTGAGCCATAGGAGCCCTGAGGGGCCTTCGTGCCTGCTGTTTCTACCACTGTATCGGATTGCAGACACAGAGGGGATGGCGTGGAGCCACGAGTGAGCTGCCTGTTGGTGAGCAGGAGACCAGAAGGGTCCTTCTGCCTTGGTAGCAGCAGCAGCCGCCGGGAGCAAATCATGGCTTCTTGGTGTCCTAATATCTGTTCACTCATCTTCATAGCTGGAATTATTTCATGGAGTGCCTTGTTCTGCTCAGGTTGCTGTAACAAAATGCCACAGACTATAAATCATCCATCCCCACGCTGTTTGAGAGCATGTCGGGGTGTATGTGCGCACACACACACACACACACACACACACACACACACACCCTTATTTTCTCTCTAGAGACTGGCTTGCCGCCATTTCCTTTCCTCTCACACTGGGAGCCTGGTTTCCTTGAGTCTGTAGGAGAACTAGATCTGAGGATGTTACACATGCAGTTCTGTGCATAGCCTGACCCCTGAGCCTTGACTTCAGACCAGCCAGTGCCTCTGTTGTGGATTAAAATTTCCACTGGGGGAGGGGCTGCCTTATCTCTTAATTTTTTTAACCGAAAAGTAAAAATTGTACTTTGTACATGATTTTTTTAAAAATGTAAACATTGTAGAGTAACTGAATTAGGCCTCATATACTTATTTTTCGTGTGGAAAACACTCCCGAGAATATGTGTTTAAAGGAATATATAATGTATAGGTATAACAGCAGTCACCATGCAGTACCACAGAACTCCTAAGTTCCTTCCTCCTGCATTAAGTCCCATATTCTTCCATGTTTTCATGTATAGCTTGATACACTTCCTCCCATTTATTCCATAACTGACTCTTCACTGCTTCCTTTTTATTTTGATGCTTGTCTGAGCACCTTGTAATTACTGCTGTGTGCATTTCACTTTAGACATAGTGAGACTGTGCAGTGATTTTTCTTTTGTGTGTGGCTTTTTCATTTAACATAATGTCCATAAGGTTCACCCATATTGCCACAAATGGTATCTTTGTGTGTACACACATGCACCCTCTGTTTTCTTTATTGATTCAGCCATGGATAGACACTAGACAATAGGCAGAGTTCATACCTTTGCCTTTGTGAATAATGCTGAAATGAATATTGGCACAGGTGTCTCTTCAACATACTGGTTTAATTCTTTTGGATGCATACCTAGAAGAAGAATGTCTGGGTCATAATAATGTTCTTTTTGATTTTCTAGAGGCCTCCATACTATTTTCCGTAGTGTCCTTACATGTACATGGCCTCCAACGGTGTCGTCGTCCCCCCCCCCCATACTCTCACCAGTACTAACCTCTCATCTTTTAGATAATGACCAGGCTAACGGATTTGAAGTGCTAACTCATGGTTTTATTTGCAGCTCCCTGATGATTAATGCTGCTGAGTATATTTTCATATACCCGTTGATCGTTTTTTGTGGCTTCTTTTGAAAAAATGTCTGTTCAAGACCTTTGCCCATTTTTTAATTGAATTATTTCATTGCGATGTCAAACTTTAATACCACATATTTAGATAGTAACTGTTTATCAAATATTTTCTCCTGTTTTGTAGTCAGTCTGACTCTTGACTATTTCCTTGGCTATAGAGCTTTTATTCTGAAGCAGTCCGATGGGCCTATTTGCATTTTTGTTGCTTTCGTCCTTGAAATTCTGACCAGAAAAACCATCGCTATAACCAATGCCATGGCACTCCCCCAATGCATTTATCTAATACTTTTATAGAGTAAGAGCTTATGCTTACATCTTCAGTCTATTTCTAGTGATTTTTTTTAAAAAGATTTATTTATTATGGGGTTGGGGATTTAGCTCAGTGGTAGAGCTTGCCTAGCGAGCGCAAGGCCCTGGGTTCGGTCCTCAGCTCCAGAAAAAAAAAAAAAAAAAAGATTTATTTATTATGTTTAGGTGTTCTGCCTACATGCCAGAAGAGGGCACCAGATCTCATTACAGATGGTTGTGAGCCACCATGTGGTTGCTGGGAATTGAACTCAGGACCTCTGGAAGAACAGTCAGTGCTCTTAACTGCTGAGCCATCTCTCCAGCCCTTTAGTTGATTTTTATACATAGTAAGATAAGGGTCCAACCTCATTCTTTTGCATGTGGTCATCCATTTTTTTCCACAGCATTTATTGAAGAGACAGCTCATTCTCCACCTGCGTTCTTGGCTTCCTTGTCAAGTCATTTAACCATACCTGTGTAGGTTTATTTTGGTGGAGGGGGGCACTCTGTTCTTTTCCATTGGGTTATGCACTGTTTTATGTTAGCACCATGCTATTTTCATTGCTATGTCTTTGTAGTATATTTTGAAGTTAGATAGCAGTAATAACTCCAATTTTGCTCCTATGTCCAGCATGTCTTCGGCTGGTGTGAGTGTTGTGGTTTCATGTACCTAGTAAGGTTGCTTTTATTTCTTAGAAAAACATCATCGGGAAAAACAGCACCGGGAATTTCATAGGATTACATTGAAGCTGCAGATCATGGTGTTAGTGCAGACATGTTCAACTTTAGTCTTCCACTGCATGGAATTTGAGTTCCTTAATTTCTCCTTTGGCTCATTAGTTGCTCAGGAATATAATATGTGTACGTTTTTCGCACATTTCTAAAATGCCTGGTTACTGGTATGTGAGGACTTCCTTCCGTGTGCACATTTCTAAAATGCCTGGTTACTGGTATGTGAGGACTTCCTTCCGTGTGCACGTTTCTAAAATGCCTGGTTACTGGTATGTGAGGACTTCCTTCCGTGTGCACATTTCTAAAATGCCTGGTTACTGGTATGTGAGGACTTTCCTTCTGCTGGTAGGATGTAGGATCTTCCGTGTGCACATTTCTAAAATGCCTGGTTACTGGTATGTGAATTTTTGTTGCAGTTTTTGCTTTACTGTATTGAATTTTCTTACTTTCTAAAATGCTGTTACTGGTATGTGAACTTTTGTGTGCATTTTTGCCTTTATGATATGTGAGGACTTCCTTCTGTGTGCACGTTTCTAAAATGCCTGGTTACTGATATGTGAGGACTTCCTTCCGTGAGGCTCTGGTCGTTCAGCAGATGTGTTGTACCTTTGATTTCTTCTCAGCGCGTCCCGTGTGAGCAGGTGATGGTCCTCATTGGTGTCCTCTGTGTATCTACCAGACATCTGGACTTGTGCTCACCCGGAGGCTGTCAGCGGTCCTGTGAACTGCAGGCTGTTTTATAAGCCAGAGACACTCTGACACTTATAAAAACATCCTCTTCCTCCCACATTTTGTATTTTAATGCCACACCTGACATGTTTTTATATTGTGCATCTCTTAACCAATGGTGGTAAATATTTAACATTTTAAGAGTGTTATCTTTAAACCTTTAAAGGGAAAGTGAATGGCAGTAACAGATCTACATACCACACGGCCGTGTTCTCGATTGGGTGTGTTGCTTACCTTCCCTGTGAGTTGTATGCTTTTGTGTCTTTCCTTGTTTCTAACTTCCGCTTGAAGAGCTGCCCACAGCATTTCCCGTGACAGGTCTGTTGGAGATGACTCCTTCATCGTCATGTTGGGAAAGTCTTTATCCTTTCTTCACTCTAGAACAGCTGTTCTAGGGATGATAGTCTTGACTGGCAGTTTGGGGGGGATAGAGTGTTTGATCTTGGCCTTCTTGACCTCCACAATTCCTAGTCTTAAGCTGTCCAGTCTGTGAGATTCTGTTGTAGCAGCCTAAGACACTGGTTGTGAGGGAAGTTTCCTGTGGATGTGACTCTGGAAGGAGGCCCTTTCACTCTTAATTCTATCCAAATGTATCCTCTGTTGTTCAAATCTTAGATGGTCTTTTAATTAAAAAGAAAAAAAAGAAAAAACCCAGAGCCAGATATCAGAGTGAATGCTGAAAGTTCAGAGAAGCAGAGCAAGAAGCCCCAGCCAACCTCACCTGGCCAACTCCTCAGCTGATCCTGTTCCCATGAATCCTCAGACTGAAAGCCTGAGTCCTCACCCGAAAGGGTCTCAGCTGAACTGCTTTAGTTCCTGTTTCCTCACGCCTTATAGACCTTTCTCTGCCCTGCCGTCACTTCCTGGGATTAAAGGCGTGTGTGCTTCCCAGTAGTACTGGGATTAAAGGTGTGTGCCACCACCGCCTGGCTCTGTTTCCAGTGTGGCCTTGAACTCACAGAGATCCAGACAGAGTTCTGCCTCCCAAGTGATAGGAATAAGGGTGTGTGCCACCACTGTCTGGCTTCTATGTCTAATCTAGTGACTGGCTCTGTCCTCTGATTCTCAGGCAAGCTTTATTAGGGTACACAATATATCACCACAATCCTCTGTTCTTTTTGCTGCGGTATTCTTGGCCTGTGTCCTGTGCTGGTCCATAAGACTGTACAACCTTTTCCCTGAGTTCTAAGGTGGTACTGGCCCACTCACTCTCCAACTGAAAGTATAGTTCTTGCTGGCTCCATACTCTGGAAAAGGGGATGATAATCTCCTTTGTGTTTATGATTTTCCAAGTCCATTACTGCCTTATCTTTCCTAAAGAATAGGCATTCCTTGGCATCCAATGTGAGTTAACTGGCAAATTAACACAGCAACAAAGTACATGTACCTTTCAGTGTGTGTGTGTGTGTGTGTGTGTGTGTGTGTGTGTGTGTGTGTGTGTGTGTGTATACAATGTTTGTGTTACATAAAAGTATGTAAAGAAAGGATATGTTAGTCATGTCCGTCTTTGGGTGTTAGAAGCACAGCTCAGAGTGGTTTATGCAAAAGGGAAAACTAAATCCATATAAAAGGATAGTGACATCGTGGCCTCAGGCTTAGCTGGTTCTAGTGATTTAAACTGCGGCTCTTTACCCATCATCTCCCCGCTCAGCTCCCATTCTCATGGCCTCCGAGACAGCATCTATTGTATTCTTCCAAGTCCCTCTATGGGCCAGCGTTATGGCTACCACCCGCTGTTGGTTGTCAATCAATCATTTTGTCATTGCAAACATTTGCCTCAGGCACAGACAGCAGGACTTTCTGCTCATCAGTGAAGAAGTTAACTTTGGCACAGCTTCCCCAGAACTGTAGCAGTGTCTAAGTTACTCTTCTGTTGTTGCAGGAATACACCCTGACAAAAGCGCGTACAGAAGGGATTATTTTGGTGTAGGGTTCCAGAGCAGTATCTCTCACCCTGCTAGAGAAGACAAGGCAGCAGGCTGGGAAGCGTGGGAGCAGGAGTCATAGCGAACAGGAAGTGGAACCAGCTGCAGTCATAGCGAACAGGAAGTGGAACCAGAGAGGCCCCACCTCCTCCGGGTTCCACAGTCTTCCCCAACAGCGCCACCCTCTGGAGACGAAGCGTTCGAACGGGGTGCCTTCAGACCACAATTGAGACAGTGAGGCAGCCCGTGGGTTGTAGAGGAGTATACAGCCCTGCTTGTGAAACGGGAACCATGGTTCCACGGGCTGCTTTAGGAAGCTGTTAAATGTCATCACCACAGATGTGATTTAACACTCAACTAATTTCTGTTCACTTAGTCAAATTGCCATAAACAAAGACAATCAAAGCTGGTATTAAGAGTTTTTAAAGTTTTCACCCAGCAAGCCTGTACCTGTCTATTAAATACAGATTTGTAGAGTGAATTGGTAGTTGTATTTATGGTATATTACAACAGTTTACTGACAGGATCCAGAAGTTTATAGTTCACTTTGGTTCTACCGGTCTCACTGGTATCCCACCTACATATCTATTCCTGTGTTTTTACAGGATGCTGATTAACAATATCCAGTGAAGTGTTTCAGGAACCGCTGGTTTAGATGGGTGTGAATGTGACAGAGGCAATACTATGACCCCTGTGTGCTGTCAACACCAAGAAAAGCATAAAAGCCTCCCTGGCCATGCAGGGCATCCCTCAGGACCTCAACACCATTCCACAAGACTTGGTTACAGAACTGCCATCTGTTTGGCTTGTTGTTTGAACTTTAGTTACCACTGAGTCTGTTCTAAGTACAGGAGTCTGGACTTTAGCAACCTTATTGCATAATGAGGTCTTTGCAGACTCCATTTCAGGATGGAAAGGCTGCAACAGCAGTATTGACCACAAAACAGCAAGGTCTGTGATTGTAGAACAAGTTGTAGCTGAACTTCAGAAAAGACACATGCTGGCAACCTGCCAGGACTCTGTCGGGGTCTGGTCATGTGCTCATGGGATAGTCCAGATGCAGCCTTCCATTAGGAAGTCCAAAGACCAGCATTCTGGCGTTTCTCAAAACCTACCTGTTCTATTCATTCAGTACGTATTAACCCAGGGTTTGTTCCATTCCAGGGGATGCCTGGCAGTGGCTTAACTCCATGTACCACTCAAATTCTCCTGTTTCAGCTCTAGTCTGCTTTTCCCCATGGGCAGAGAAAGGGCGATTCCACTTCAACTAAATTATCATTGTCAGGGGCTGGAGAGGTAGCTCGGGAGTTAGGAGCCCTGGCTGCTCTTCCAGAGGTCCTAAGTTCAATTCTTAGCACCCACATGGAGCACACAACCATCTATAACTATAGTCCAAGGGATCCAGTGCCCTCTTCTAGTGTGCATATGTACGTGCACACAAAATACCCATATACATAAAATATAGAAGTGATTTTTAATTAAATCATTGTAATGTTTAAAGGGGTCTTATCTGAATAATTTCCAGTAGATATCTTATACATGCTATCGTTTTTTTTAAACTGTAGCAGCAAAGAAAGTTATCACATATTAAAAGTGATGAATGAAAGTCAGCTCTCAGAAAATTCACTTAATCTTTTTTATTTTATTGCATCTTATTAAGAATTTTACTAATAACTATTATCAATAACTACTACATATTATCTTTTTTCATATATTCAATTAAAAGCGTAATCCCTACAGTTTGCTTTCTTCCAAAAAGAAGTTCTGTTGCTGGTTAATTCTCTGGACATAAGAACAAGTGGGAAGTAGGGTGTTATCCCATAGCATTGTTGACCTCCAGGGTTGATTTGGGTGGCCCACTGTGCACTGGGTAGTCTTGGGATAGTCTTCAGATAGAAATGTCATGTGAAAAGAGTTATGTGGTCATGTGACCTCTGCAGTTTTGTTTGGGCCATTGATGGCACTAATAAATTACAAATAACTTCTGGGAGATGTTTAAATCACTGTACTGACTCCAAAGCAGTACAGATCCTACTCTGAACTGAACACAGAGTGCTTTGGTATGTTGGTGGTAACATCACTCGGGCACTTGTCTCTTAAGCTGAAGAACCCCATGAAAGTTCTCTGAAGTATTTGGGTTTTGTTTTGTTTTTGTTTTTGTTTTTGTTTTTGTTTTTGTTTTGTGTGTGTGTGTGTGTGTGTGTGTGTGTGTGTGTGTGTGTTTTCGAGACAGGGTTTCTCTGTGTAGCTTTGTGCCTTTCCTGGATCTCGCTCTGTAGACCAGGCTGGCCTGGAACTCACAAAGATCCACCTGCCTCTGCCTCCTGAGTGCTGGGATTAAAGGCATGCGCCACCACTGCCCGGCCTCTGAAGTATTTGTAACCCTCAGCAAGAAAGACAGGAATGCCATTTGAAGATATAATATTTAAGAAGAAAGGGCAAGCCTTTCCTCACAGCACTTGAGGGGCAGAGTCAGGCAGATCCTGAGGTCAAGGCCAGCCTGGTCTACAGAGAGAGTTCTAGGAACCTTATCTTTAAAAGCAAAAAAAAAAAAAAAAAAAAAAAAAAAAAAAAAAAAGCCATATTAACTGGAAATGTTAAACATTAGCCTTTATTGAAAATAGCTAGAACCGGGTATGGTTGCATAAGCCTTTAATCCCAGCACTAGGGAGATAAGGGGAATCTGTGAATTCAAGGCTACATATCTAGTTCCTGGTCTACAGAGAGACCCTGTCTGGAGGGGGAGAGGGAGGGGGCAACCATGGCTTGAGATGTCTAGTCAAGGAGGGGAAATGGTCCAAGTGAAAAGAACATAGTGCAGAGTAAGATGTATAGTAAATGAGCAGAAAGAAATGCCTTCTCAGCCAGCATAGCTGTCTGCCACAGCGTTTGACATTTTAAGGGTATAGGTCACTCTAATCACCTGCGCTTGTGTCAGCAAAGACCAACAGAAAAAGACTAGAAGATTCAGAAACCAAGAGAACCCAAAGGGGAGTGTGACCGCCAAAAGCAGGAAAGGAGTCCAATGTAAGAACCAGAAATGCCCGTTGGATTTGGCAGTCAGCCCGGTGACCTTAAAAAGAACAAATTCAGTAGCTTGTTAAGGGCAAAGCATCTTGTGGCAGGTTGAGAAAAGGGGAGTAAGGAAAACCTTCCAGCACTTTATCCATCCTGATGCACTGAGTGGCTGTGTGTTCTCTTGGCCGGCAGTTCTGAAAAGTATAAAAGGGAAACTTTTCAACCCTCCCCCTCGCCAAGTGCTGAGTTATTGCTAAACAAATGCTACTCAGTGCTGCAGTTCATGCACATGCGCGTTGTGTGGATGAGAACTGCTCGGAACAAGACAGGTCAGGTGATCCGGTCTTCGACACAAGCTTGTGTAAGAAAGAGATGGTTCATTGCTTCTGCACTCGGGGAGCCGTGGCTCCCTGGACTGAACGACTCGGGAGCCGTGAGGTCATATGGACATTTCTGCAGGATCAAACTGTTTTCTGTCAAAATGGAAGTCCTTCCACTTGGAGTGCCGGTTCTGGGCCCCACTTGCAATATCTTCCACCACAAAACTTTCAATTTTTATGACTGGAATCTCAAACGTCTTGTATCTCACGTGGATCCCCCAGTCATGGCGGCAGTTCTGAATGGCACAGAATATTTTTGCTTTCTTCTCGAAACTATCGTAGGCCTTTGGTTTCGGGTGTGGCTTAGACACAAAGCGTTCCTTAAAAGCTTCTCCAAGCACGGTGTAATGGGATTGCTGAGAGGAAGAGATGGAACGTAAAAGAATGTTAGAAGCGGTCCGAAGCGACTTAAAAACTACTCAGCAGTCAAGGAGGAAGAGGGAGTGGTATCACCTTTATTTTACAGGTGGCAAAAGAAGGGACTAGAGACAGGCTCCTGCAGGCCAGAGGAGGATCCATTTACTGGGCTTTAAGCACGGTGGGAGGAGGTGTAAGTGAGGTGGTAATGAGCACCCCAGAAGAGGGAGAAACCCAGCTCTCTAACTCAGAAACAAAGGGGTAGTTGTTGAACACATGCAAAATGCACGTTACCAGAGGCCAGAAAGGCACAGACCCAAGCACGGGGATGACCACCCACGGTTCAGTGTGGGTGAAGAGGCTCAGGAGCTGGACTGTCCCCAGGCCTACCTATAGTTGACGAAGAGTGTACCTACAGAAACAAGTGTGGGCCCAGCATCCAGTTCTCCAGGGAAATTGTCTAAAGGGGCCACTGTGAACAAGAAGCCTTTGAAATCAGAACTGAAAGTACCTTTTACATCTAAAGAATCAGATTCAGAAAATGGATGTCACTGGTAGTATGCTTCTTGTTCAAATGGTCCCATATAACCCATCCCTAGCTAGTCCAGCCATTCACCACCCTCCATTGGTAGCAAGAATTACAACAGCATTCGTCTCTGGAGGTTTTACCGACCTTTAATTAAAAGCTTTAAGGGGGCCAGACATGGTGGCACACACCTTTAAGTCCCAGCACTTGGGAGGCAGAGACAAATGGATCGCTGTGAGTTCAAGGCCAGTCTGGTCTACAGAGTGAGTTCCAGAAAGGCCAGGGCAACACAGGAAAAACCCTGTCTTGAAAAACAGGCAAAAAGGAGGGAAAGAAAAAAAAAAAGGTTCTCTGTCCAAAAAAGAATTTTAGAAAACACAATAGGAAGAAAGAATGTCTTCATCAGAATATGACATTTTTAGATACTTAACCTTTGGTCTCTGTCTTTCTTGACAAAGATGGACCACCCTCCATTGGTGGTCATGACAAAGGTGTTGCTGTGTATGTTGTTTGCAGCCATAAGGAAAGCATCTTTATAATTGTGTGTTCAGATTACTTCCCACTGTACCATTAGTTTGCTGGCGGGTTTCACTGTACCATGTGTGCTTCAAAACTACAACCTCAACGTTTCCTTGGTATAGTTGTTGACACACAGTAAAGGTGCAAAAATGGCTGGGGAGATTCTTGACTGCCTTAAACCAAGTCCCAAGGCCCACATTTATATTCATCCACACATTTGATAAAACTAAGAAATCAACACCAGTATGCTTCTTTCAATTACAGATTTTTATGACTAATCCTTTATTTGTCCCAGGAGCTAATCAAAGATACAACACTGCATCTAGCATAACCTTCATTTCCTTTCTTTTTTTTTTGGAGGGGTGGGGGTGATGGGGCTCGGTTGGTTTTTTGAGACAGGGTTTCTCTGTGTTGCTCTGGCTGTCCTGGAACTCACTTTGTAGATCAGGCTGGCCTCGAACTCACAAAGATCCACTTGCCTCTGCCTCCCGAGTACTG
Organism: Peromyscus leucopus; assembly: GCF_004664715.2. Lineage (NCBI taxonomy): Eukaryota > Metazoa > Chordata > Mammalia > Rodentia > Cricetidae > Peromyscus > Peromyscus leucopus. The sequence goes on from NC_051064.1 coordinate 51,918,679, forward strand.
GGATTAAAGGCGTGCACCACCAAGGCCCGGCATAGCATTCATTTTCTACAGCTGCATAAAAGAACTTTTGGAAAAAGTGGTGGTGTGTGCCTGTAGTCCCAGCACTGGGGAGGCCGAGACACAGAAGCTTCACAAGTTAAAGCCAGCCTGTCTACGTAGTGAGACTATCTTTCAAAAGAACTTTATTTTTTATCTAATTGACACACAATTGTTTGTATTTGTGGTGTGCTGTGTGATAATCTAAGCAAAGAACGATGATCTCATCAGAGTAATTAGCATTCCCTTCTGCCTGAACAGTTTCCATCTCTTCATGCTAGGAAGCTTTGAATTTCCCTCGTCTAATTTGTTATAAGAGTTGTAGTGAATTGGAAACAAAGCAGTACTTGTGGAACCCTAACCCTTATTCATCCTGACTATTTGGGGCCGCTGTAATCAGACCTCCCTGTACTCCCCGGCCTCTACCTCCACTGTTCTAGTTTGTGCTTCTGTAACATCAGCTTTCCTGGCTCCCACACAGAAGCAAGACTTTATTTCTCACTACAAGGACCATGGCCAACAGTGACAACAGAAGCACTAGCGTCCTTCTACAAACATTGCTCCAGGAGATGATAAGCTTGGACTGGCACTAAAGACGGCCAGGGCTGCTCACCTCCACCACTCGGATGTCAGCTGTGTAGCATGCAAAGGTCTTGCACTTCCCACACAGCAGTTTCTTATTTTCTTTATCGGGGACAGGTGGTGGCTTGTGTTGACTATCTCTGATGAATTTTTCATCCAACTGTATATGGCGAACCTACATTCCAAAAGAAAAGTCTCTTGAGTGACCACAACTAGCACACGAAGATAAATGCACATGGTTGACCACAACACACACACCCACATACACACACTCACTCGAATATAATTTCCAATGCGCATACAGTGCCTAGTTGTATTGTTTTGTTTGTGAAAGTCAGTCTCATAATTCCTTTGCTTCTCTTAACTCTTTAGTAGTCAGTGTTTAACTACATCTTCCATTAATCTTTCAGTTACTTTCACAGACAAGCCTGTCAAACAGTCACATGAACCATGCTTTCTACTCTAGTGGTTTGCAAAACTTTAGAAAACCTTCACAAATAGACCTATCGTGTGGATGCTTCAGGCATAAGCCAAAGGAATGGATCAAGAGGAGAAATAGCCCTCTACCTGAAACCTATCCTCGAGCCCAAAAACATACTGCTGAATTCCAGTACGGTGTAATGCCTGCATGGTGCAGCTGTATTCTAACTCAGAATACAGACTCTGGCGTACAGAAAGAACTGGGCATAATAAGAAAGCAAGTGAAAGATTATCAAGAGTGAGGAAAGGGCAGAGCAGCCAGAAACACTGGGGTCCCGGAATAATGTGGTAGGTCCCCTGGATTTTCTGTTCATCTGATATGCGCAGACTTGAGGTTGAAGCAGCTGAGATCAGACATGCCAGAGGTAGAAACAAAGTCCCAAGAAAAGCCTGTCATCCCTCAGCAAAGGACCGGAAAAGAGCAGCCTTGCAGACAAAATCTTCAGAGCCTACTGTTGAGACAATATAACTGCTTTGCTCCCTGGGTAGAGAGGGCACTGTGGCCCAACCCCTCCCCACTGTGCCAGCACCAATGGGGAACTAAGATTTCTACTTTACAAAGATACAATTAAGCCCCAGTTATCAGGATGGAGCCAGGGTCTTCAGCCTGTTGACAGGACTCATAAACCCCACTCTCCCACCCCACTTACCCACAGTCGAGTAAGACCCTGAGGAGACAATTCCCCGCCTCCTCCCCTTGCTCCTCTCAGAGGCTGGACATCTGCTTCCACAGATGGTGACAAAGCAGTGGCCCTACCTCCAAACCAGAGCTGAGCCAGAAGCCAGCTAACACAGAAGACTACAAAGGTTCAGAGTGAAAATGTCTTAAGTTTCAAACGCCCCTTTTTATATCATAGTAAGATTTGTGTGGTAAGGAATGTCACAGCCAGGATGAAATGCTTCAGTGAACAATCACAGACATTTGATTATGGAAAAATATACAGGTTCGTTACAACCCAAACTTAAAGGTCAACAGAAGGGCTGGACTAGAGGGGACCAAGGAGCAATTTTGAACTAAAAACTGAAATAAATGTTGGAGAGATGGCTCAGCAGTTAAAAACAAGCACTGGCTGCTCTTCCAGAGGCCCTGGGTCAGTTCCCAGCATCCACCTAGCAACTGACAACTCTATAACTTCAGTTCCAGGAGATCTGACACCCTTTTCTGGCTTCCTTAAGCACCAGGGAATGAGTACTTGGTGCACAGGCTTAAATGCTGTAAACACATGCATACACACACACACACACACACACACACACTATATATATATATATATATATATATATATATATATATATATGTATATATATATATGTATATAATGTATTTCTAAAACTAGAACAAACAAAATTACCCCAATCAAACAACACAAAGAAAATAAACTAAACAACAACAACAACAAAAAAAACAGACTCTTTGGGACATACAACTACTAAAGAAATTTTTTACATTTAACACTTAATGCCATTAGAGTCCAGAAATGAAGTAGCAGGATTTGGAAAGCCAGATATCATGGCTGAACAATTCTGAAATGTGACGAGCAATAAGATCATAGATGCACAAAGCCAAATGAGCCCCAAACAGGATAAAGTAAAGACATTCACTCCAAGGTGCATATAATAAACTTCTGGAAACACAAAATCTCAGAATAAAATAAAAACAAAAACAAACAAACAAAAAAACCAAACAAACAAAAAACCACCACTCTCTCTCCAAAGGAAAGTCTGCCAGCAGGCAGTCCTTAGAAGCCACACAAGCCAGAAGGAAGTGGCATAGTTATTTCTCAAATGCTAAAAGAATTATCACTCTTGTCCATCAAACCTGCCTCCCACAAATGAAGGGCTTTCTCAGAAGAAGGAAAACCAAGACTTTACCACCATCACACTTACAATGAATATAGATTAAAAAATAACCAGCGCATGACATTCCCAGCCTCCAGTCTTCATGCTGTCACACCTGAGATTTTCTTATTTCCTCACTGTGTAGCCCTGGCTGGTCTGGATCTTGCTATGTAGACCAGGCTGGCCTCAAACTCAGAGATCTTCCTGCCTCTGAAGTTCTGGGATTTAAGGTATTTCCTACCATACCCAACCTCTTAGGTTTTTTTTTTTTTTTTGTTTTGGTTTTTTTTTGTTTTTTAAGTTTTGTAAATAAAATGGAGAGAGAAGTGTGACTGGGTGTGGTGTCACAAAGCATCTGGATCTGGAAGTGGGAAGATCAAAAGTTCAAAGTCATCCTTGGCTACATAGTGAGTTTAAAGCTACCTGGGCTAAGTGGTGCCTCTATGGGGGGGCGGGGGGAGAATGGAATGTCTTGGGGTTTCTGTTGCTGTGAAGAGACACTGTGCCCACAGCAACTCTTCTAAAGGACAACATAGAAGTGGGATGGCTCACTTACAGTTTCAGAGGTTCAGTCCATCATCATCATCATGTGGGGAGCATGGTGACATGCAGGCAGACATGGTGCTGGAGAGGGAGCTTAGAGTCCTACATCTTGCAGGCAACAGGAAGTTGACTAAGACACTGGGTGGTATCCTGGGCATAGGAAACCTCAAAACCTGCCTTCATAGTAACACACTTCCTTCAACAAGGCTATACCTACTTCAACTAGGCTACACCTCCTAATAGTGCCACTCCCTATGAGCTTATGGGGGCCAGTTACATTCAAACTACCACATTGGGGTTATGTTCCTGTCTTCAAAAAAAGTTTTCACTATTGTGAAAGAGTTATATGACATGTACTTATTCTTTGCTATAAATTAACTTTGGATAAATTTCTAGAAAAAAATTTAGGGTTACATGATTTACACTTCCTTTATAGGCAATTTTTTGTTTTGTTTTTTGAAATACGGTTTCTCTGTGTAACAGCCCTAGCTGTCCTGGAACTCCCTTTGTAGACCAGGCTGGCCTCGAACACACAGAAATCTGCCTGCCTCTACCTTCCAAGTGCTGGGATTAAGGGCATGCGCCACCACACCTGGCTCACTTTATGAGCAATTTTAATATTAACTTCCTTTTTGTTGTTTTATTTTCTTGAGACCAGGTCTCTGTAGATAGCCCTGGCTGGCCTGGAACTCACTATGTAGACCAGGCTGGCTTTGAACTCAGAGATCTCTCTGCCTCCCAAATGCTGAGATTTAAAAGTGTGCACCACCATGCCCAGATTTTTAACTTCATTTTTTTAAGATACAGATGAAGGTGAATGGAGAGATGGTTCCGTGGTTAAGAGCACTAACTGTTCTTCCCAGGTTTGATTCCCGGCACTTATATCGAAGCTCATAACTCTATACCAGGCGATCTGACACACTATTCTGACCTCTGAGAGCACCAGGCATGACCAGAGTTCACAGACATGCACGTAGGCAAAACACCCATGCATATGAAAAATAAAATGAAAGATTAAAAGGTTCAGATCTACTCACTTTCTCAGTTAGGCTAGAGCTTGGGGGAACATGACAGGAAAGATAAACATGAACCTTCCCTTAGACATCCCATGTCTCTCACTCACTTATATGTAATGGCTTTTTTCATGTACTGCTGGTAATTGCTCCAAATTCTAATGAGTTAAATGTGTTACTACTAGAGTTAAGACTTTAAGGCAGACAGCAGCAACTAGTAGAGATGTCGCCAACCCAATCCCACACCTGTGGTTGAAAAGAAACGGCTGCACACACAGGAGGAATCGGTTTCTTCCTTCTGTATTTTGGGTTCCAAGGATCAAACTCAGGCCACCAAGCTTGGTGGCAAGCACCCTTATCCACTGAGTGTGATGGCTAAAGTTGTATTTTAAGTTTAAATGACTGTGCTTAAGAGAACAGTAAAACAGAAACGCCTCTCACCTGTGAGCCCCACCTGCCTAAGGACAGATAATGTCCTGGAATGCTGGGGGCTGTTGTTCATGTTAGATAACAAGGCACATGTTTTCACTTCCATAAACAAGCTTGGTTGCCCCAAATGCACAGGATGTGCTTGATCACACATAGTATGTAGGCAGGAAGTATATCAGGATGTATGCTTGCCCCTGACTGGACAAAGACAAGAAGTACGAAGCCTTATGGGTTTTGCCTGTATAAATTAGTGACTAATTTGCAGCCATTGTCTGGAAATCCTGGGTATGGACCTGGCCACTGTCCATCGTCCTGGCCAGTATTTAATAAAGCTTGCATCAAATGTGGCTCCAAATTGTGGTAGTGGTCTGCTGTGGATATCATTCTATATAAATAAAACACTGATGGCCAGTGACCAGACAGAAAGTATAGGTGGGACAAGGAGAGAGGAGAATTGGGGAAACAGAAAGAAGGGGAGAGAGACACTGCAGCCACTGCCAGGACAAGCAGCATGTAAAGACACTGGTAAGCCACCAGCCACGTGGCAAGGTATAGATTTATAAAAATGGGTTAATTTAAGATATAAGAACAGTTAGCAAAAAGCCTGCCATGGCCATACAGTTTATAAGTAATATAAGTGTCTGAGTGATTATTTTATATGTGGATTGTGAAGTCTGGAGAAAAACCCTCCAACAACAGTGGTCTTATTCTCACCTGGTGGGATTAACAGGAACCATCCTCTACCCCTCCTCCCACCCTCACAGGTAAGAAAGCAAACCCTGGCAGCAGCTGTGGGTGTCCACATCATCCTGGAAGTCCTTCATTCAAAAGTAACATTCATGACCTATCTTGTCCCCAAGAGGAAGGGAACACAGGCTTCTTCATTTAAATTTCAGATTACACTAATATGGCCATTAAAACTAGAATGGCCCAATAATCTTCACCATCATGAGTTACCTGAACTACCACCATGTCCTGATGCTTCCTTCCATCATGGACATGAGTTCTGGGCTTCCCCTGGACTGTACATGTTAAGCTGCTACACGGTAACCAGAGAATTCCCCAGGGTACAACGCGCTAATGATGGTAGACCACACAACACACACCCTCCTAGTGAACTGTGCTTAAGCCAGTTTTCAAGTTCAAACCCAGCTCCAGAACCCTCACTAAATATCACAAAGGGTTCCCACCCCAAGAACCGTAATCTTTTTTCTTCTTTTATGGCATTTTCACACAGATGTCTCATGCCCCCTCCCCACACTGCGTTCCCCCTCCCCTCTGGCTGGTCCCGCCCCCATGTGTCCTCCCTTTCAAGTCACATGAATCCCATCACTTGAGAAGTAGAGACAGGAGGATGTGAAGTTCAAGGTCACCCTCAGCTCCACAGCAAGTTCAAGTTCAAAGCCAGCCTAAACTACTTGGAATCCTCTTAAAAAAAAAAAAAAACCCAGACCCAGACCCAGACCCAGACCCAGATACACACACACACACACACACACACACACACACACACACACACACACTCAGCACAACCATGCTCATTTGTTATTTCTGGTCAGATTCCAAAAGAATAGCACAGAAAAAAAAGACTTACCATCTTTTCAAATTTCGTTTCATCCCATGTCTGAAGTCTTGAGATGGACTCGTTCATTATTCTCTCCTTGAACATGTTCACCTTTTCTTTTTCTATCACGTCAGCATTGCTGGTCAGGAGGAAGCACTTGCTGTCTCTTGCCCTCCCTCTGCCTGTCAGAAAACGTTTTATTTGTACTTTGAATGTAAAACACTGATGTTATGTGAAAATAGATACAAAAAAAATGTGAGAAGTATTCCTAGAGTTTGACTTTGATTCACGGCATCCTGCTTTCTGGAGAAGCTGGCCTGAAGAGTGGGCTCCAATGCAGGTTCCAGCCTGCATGGTAAACATACAGAGAAACCAGGATCCACCTGCAGCTCGTTTCCTTGGGCTCTCCAGTGATGCGATGTGATTCCACAGCCATCGTGTCAGAAACACTGACTTACAGATGAGCTAGCCTGAGCCCTCGGTCATGGCTCCATGAGCCCTCGGTCATGGCACCATGAGCCCTCGGTCATGGCTCCATGAGCCCTCGGTCATGGCTCCATGAGCCCTCCCTCAGTCATGGCTCCATGAGCCCTCAGTCATGGCTCCATGAGCACTCCCACCTGAACCCTCATGCAATGGGGAGAGAGGGTTTCTCTCCCACACTCTCACCCTGGAGGGTGGGTGAGAACTTGTCAGTGCCATTACAGAGACAGGTATAACGAGGGTCATGGGCATTTGAACTAGAGATTATTCTGGGAGAACTAGGTTACGTGCAATGGAGACAGAAAAGGACATAAAATACAAAGGGGCAGTATGTGAGACATTCAACAGGCTGTAAGCAGAGTCTGGTTGGCTGGACTGGCTAGTAAGCAGAGGAGGAGAATGAAAAGCAAATGGGAATAATGAGCGGCACACACAGCCATGATTCAGGATGGGGAAAATGGGGTTGGGGGGGCTGTTCCTGGGGAAACAAGGGAAGGGAGGGAGGACTCTGGAACACAGGAGCTACTCACCACAACCATGAAAGGTCTACTCGCTGACGGGCAAAGCCTTGGCTTAGTGGATATTATATTTTCGTAAATATGCCAGTGAACGCTGGGCATTAAGCGGCGCCATTGTGAAGAGACACAACGGAGTATTACGGGTAAAACTATACCCACCCAATTCTGACCAGGTAAGTCAGCTTTTAGACTAACAGCACCAGAGTCGAGTGTGCCATCAGTCACATATCACAGCTCAGTAAAGAAGGAAGGCCAAACGCCACAAGCCAGACAAAACGGGAGCCAGGTGGGAATGGCATCAGCGGCCCTCACCTCTGGTTTGGATCATTTTGATGACATTGCCCACATACTCATACAGGATGACCAGATTGCACTGAGCAATGTCAATGCCTTCATCAGCGACCGAGGTAGCAATCAGAATGTTGTTGTCTCCGCTGGCTCTGAATGCTTCCAGCGCACACTTCTGGGCTGGGAGTGTCATCCCTGTGTGGGATAAAGAGGTAGTACAACTCACTCGTGAAAGAATTATGCTCTTGGAAAACCAACTACTAATTAGGAACGATTTAAAAGTGAAAAGTCATTTTTACCTTGAAAAACAAACAAACAAAAAAAAGCACACAGTATATCAGAGTTCACCTAATTACTATTTTTCCATTTGGCAGATGAAGAAAGTAAGGCATAGAAGTTATAACGTGTTTCACAGCCTAGGAACTAAAAATGCTACTGATAAGGGAATCTGAAAATGTTCAGACAGCAAACAACCTGAAGCTTTTCTTTTTTTTTTTTTTAATTCACATTTTTTTCTGGGTTAGCTATGAAACAAGAAGGAACTATTCAGGAAACAAAAATTGTCACCATCATCTTGGCCTATTTATTCATTCACCTAACGCTCAGTCAGCAATTATGGACTATAGTTGGTCAGGTAAGAATATGATGGCTAAAGATGACATTTTTATCTACAAGAATGATAAGTAGGAAGCCATGGCAGAGGAAGTGGGGTGAGAACCACAAAATGGAAATGTTGGGGGAGGTCAGCGCAGGTGTGAGGACAAGGATAGCTACTGGGTACAAGTGGGGTGCTGAGAAAGGTCTCGATACATGATGGAAAGATGGATGGAAGCATCGATGGATGGACAGATGAATGTATCAATAGAAGGAAGGGAGGGAGGGAGAAAGGAAGACTGGCAGGATCCACACATGCATGGATGAACAGATAAGAAAACAGTGTCTATTTGTACGTCAGTTACAAAGTTTGAAAATCAAGTTGGATTTCATGTTGGAGAGATGGCGAAGAACTTTGAGATCCAGTCCAATTAAGATAGTATTAGACTTGAAACCATACTTTCAAAACTCGAGTCCACTCTACGTTTATGAGATCTGGAAATTCCATGTGGGAAAAGTAGCAGAACAATGAGTGAGGACCCGGAGGACAGGGGTGGAGGCAGGAAGAACAGGGTAATGACATGTCATACAGCGGAGATATTCTGGGAGCTGGGCCAAAGCTGTGATGAGGACGAGCAACACAGGATTCTTCCAGGTAATGATGACCTCCCACCCTGTGACCACACTAGCTAGAGTTCAGGGTTGCCTGGACCGTTTTTAAACTATAAACTATGCAGTAGACAGAACAAAATCTACCCTGCAAAGAATAACAATATAATAGGTGCAGAATATTTTCATTTCCAGAATTTGAAGAGAGGCATGAGCTAAGAGTGCTGAAAAGCAACTCTGGTTTTGTCTGTAGGACACAAAAGGAGGCAATTTCCCTTAGGGAACCAAACTAGTGTGGCTTCTGGCATTTGGGACGTGTGCTGGCCTTCTGAGGCACTGACTGGGTCAGGCAGAGAGACAGCTGCGGCCATTTGTGTGAAGGGAGCCTGCAGACATGGTTAAGATCCCTAATCAGTTGAGTTACATGAGAAGTGAGTTCATCTAAGGGGGCCTGACCTAGTCTCATGACCTTTTTAAGAGGGTGTGGGCCTTCCCTGAGCTCAGAGACTTAAACAATTCATGTGTCGGGGCTTCCAAGCTGTTCTTGGCTCCTCCTCCTCCAGACTAACTGCCCTGCCTGCAGGTTTCAGGTTTGCATTGCCAGCCTCACTGTGTGTTCATTTTCAGGAAATCGATGAGTGCTGCGCTGAGTACAGATATAAATACACATCCATACCATATACATATGTGTAATCTCCTAGCCACTTCATCTCTCTGACTAAACTCTGACTGATACAAGCACAAAATAATGGAACATGGTATATGTTTTATATACATAGTATGCTACATCTAATTCACTGTACACAAATACCTGTGGCCTGGTTGGTTTTGCCTCGTCCAGTCAATATGCCAGGCTTTAGAAAGCCGAGTCCAGGATTTTCTTCAATCCACTTCTTTAAAGCCTTGAAGGGAGAAGCAATGACCAGTTGGACACTACTTGTAAGCATTAAACCTTGCATTAATTCAGCATAGAATATATTTACAAAAAGAACATAAAACCGAAGATACAGATAGATTTCAGACTGACAAACCCCAGATTCCAAACAACAACGAATTCCAGTGGTCTAGAACTCTGTGGTTCATTGTGGCTTAATTTGTGAGATGTTTTAAGCCACAGAAAGGCGAAGTTTAGCACAACGGGTACACGGAATAAGCGGATTTAGCAAGACTTTGAGATGCAAGGTCAGTATGTGTAATCAGTCGCATGGTTACATATCAGCAACAGACAACTGCAGTTTGAAACTCTGTGTGTTTTGTGTGGGTGCACATGGCTGACCATGTTGGGGTGGGCTGAGCATGTGTGTGTGTACATGCATGTGGAGGCCTGGGGTCCTCAGGTGTCATTACTTAGGAGCCCCCCTATCCCTCCCCACCCCCACTTAGTTTTTTGAGACCGAGTAACTCCTTGGGGATTGCCCAGCAGGCTGATGTAGCTGGTCAGCAAGCCCCAGGGTTCTGCTTCTCTCTGCCTCCACAGTGCTGGGCTTACAAGTGTACACTGCCATGCTCAGGTTTTTGTATAGGTGTTGGGGACTGAAAATCCAGGTCCGGACGCCTGCACTTCAAATACTTTACTGAATATCTCCCCCGCCCACAATGTGAAATATTTTAAAGTAAATATTTAAAAATGGCATCACTAAAACTAACACCTAAGTACGAATCTAGCAAAATATACGCACGACCTCTATACTAAAAATGACAAAACACTAATCAAACACAGCAAAGGGGCTGGAGAGATGGCTCAGCGGTTAAGAGCACTGGCTGCTCTTCCAGAGAACCTGGGTTCAGTTCCAAGCACCTACATGGCCTCTCACAACTGTCTGTGACTCCAGTTCCAGAGAATCTCATGCCCCTTTCTGACCTCTGTGGGCACTGCATGCAAAATACAGATACACATGCAGGAAAAACACCCACATACATAAAAAAACAGCAAAGAACACAAGACAGGTAACCTTCAGTGACTTCTACCTCCTATGAAAAGACTCTGCAGCTTCTTTCTGAAATGCACAATAAGGCAGATATAGCGGGACTTGTAAAAGTGACAGTGTCCACTGGGCCCTCTTCCTTTCAGTCTCCTGTACGTCACTCACCTTAGGCAGAGCCAGCTGCCATGTTGAGGCACATCTTTGCAAGCCTGCCAACAAACCTGCAACAGGAGCTGAGAGGTTGACCCTGAGTCCTGAGCTAACTGCGGCCTCCTGAGACCTGGAGCCATAAGCACCCAGTCGTTCCCAGATCCTGGCCCACGGATGTCATATGATAATACATGTTGGTAATTTTCTGGCTCTAGCTTTGTAAGTAATGGACTCTTCAGCAAAAATAATACAGAAACTCTATATAAATGGAGATATACTATGGCTCTTGGCTTGAAGACTCAATATTAATGTCTTTCTTCCTTTATCTATCCACAGATTCAATGCAACTTCAAAAAAGACCTGGGGGATATTTTTCATAGATGTGGAAAATCTGATTCCAAAATATACACAGTAGACAATGGAATGCAGATTTAAAAACTTAGGGGAAAAAAAAAGCTAAAGTATTCACATTGCCCCTTTTCAAGCTTATTAGAAAGCTACAGCACTCAAAACTATGGGACAGATTCAAGAATTGATGTTTAAATCATGGCAACAGATGTATAAATCAATAACAAATAGAAATTAGGGGTTGGGGATTTAGCTCAGTGGTACAGCACTTGCCTAGCAAGCTCAAGGCCCTAGGTTCAGTCCTCAGCTCTCGGGGGGGGGGGGGGGGGAAGGAAATAGAAATTAATCCATCCAAATATAGTCAAGAGATTGTTTTAAGTTACAAAAGTAATTCAGGTGGGGCGGTGGTGGCGCACGCCTTTAATCCCAGCACTCGGGAGGCAGAGCCAGGCGGATCTCTGTGAGTTCGAGGCCAGCCTGGGCTACCAAGTGAGTTCCAGGAAAGGCGCAAAGCTACACAGAGAAACCCTGTCTTGAAAAACCAAAAAAAAAAAAAAAAAAAAAAGTAATTCAGTAAAGGATTGTCTTGTCAACAGACAATAAGATATAAATCCCAAGGAGGAGGAGGAATGGGACATTCAACCCTACCTCATACTATATATAAAAATACAAAAATTCTAGACGGAAACAGAGAAAATTTTTGTGACCTTAAACATCAGCCAAAGCCAGAAAAAAAAAAAAACTTGAAATATTCAGTGTGCAGAGACACTGTTAAGATAGCTAAGCTGGGCAGTGGCACACCTTTAATCCCAGTACTCTGGAGGCAGAGGCAGGCAAATATCTGAGTTCAAGGCCAATCTGGTCTACAGAGCAAGTTCCAGCACAGCCAGAGCTACACAGAGAAACCCTGTCTCAAACCATGCCCCACTACCACCATAAAAAAAAAAAAAAAGGTAACTAAAAAGCAGGCTGTAGGCCAGCAGAAAACACTTCAAATCCCTTGTCTCAACAGAGGACTTTTTTGGTCATCCTACAAAAGACTCTTGAAAACTTAACAATAAGATGGTAACCTATTTTTTTTCCAGAACTGGGGATTAAACTCACAGATGCTAGGGGAGTGCTCAACCACTGAGCTATAGCTCCAGCCCAAAAGCTCAACTTTGGCATTGGTTTTAAAATCTGAATACATAAACTTTTTAAAGATGATCGCAAAACAAACGACTAAGCATATGAGGTGTCCAAGCATATTAGTTACTAATCAATGTAAATCAAAACCTACAGGATGGCTAGAAATGACAATTTTAACAGGAAACTCTTAAAAAGGATGAAGTGCTAAGACTTAGAACATGAGGAAATAAAACAGTGAGGTATTAGTGTAAGGATAAACAATCAGGACAGGCCCACACATGCCTGGATACTTGATTACAGGGCAGCGAAGAATGGGCAACCTTTTCAGTAAAGTAGAGCCAATCTGTTGTGTGTGTGCATGGACGGACGGACGGACGGACGAACACGGACACACACACACACACACACACACACACACACACACACACACACACGGCTTACATCCACAAGTGCTCTGGTTTTCACGAAGAGAATGGTTTTGGTCTCGGGCTTTAAGTGGTACTCTTCTTGTAAGATCAAGTAGAGGTCTCTGAGTTTAGGGTTCTCGTTGCTGGGATCTGTGGAAACCTTTTCTAGGTCCTCCAGCTTTTCTGCAAATGGAGAACAGTTTGCAAAAGGGTAATGAATGTTAAAGCTTTAGAACTGTGGCCTTCTATTTCAAACAGTTAACCTCTCCATTGTTTGCCAAAAATCTGAGAAGTAAACACTAATTTCAAATGGTGTACCCCTTTAGAAAGCAGTTTAGCATTATAAAGCTCACACATTCTTTGGCACAGTAATCTACAGCTAGGAATTTGACTCAAAAGTTCTATTTAGAAAACTATGCAGAAGATTCCGAGGACAGTCACTGAGATTGTTGAGACTATGAAAGAAATACAGAAAACAACCCAAACACTAAGTAACTGAGAAGCTGCTCCACAGATCTTAGGCTACCCGGCTGGTGGAAATACAATGGAAATACAACATTGCTGTTAAAATTAAAGAGGTATGTACCTGCTGATATGGAAAGCTCTAAAAGATACATATTTTCTGTTTATTTGTTTTGTTTTGTTTGTTTAATTTTTCGACACAGGGTTTCTCGGTGTATCACTGGCTGTCCTGGAACTTGCTCTGTAGACCAGGCTGGCCTCGAACTCATCCCTGCCTCTGCCTCCTGAGTGCTGGGATTAAAGGTGGGCTTTCAAAAAGATACTTTAAGTTAAAAACTGAAACACAGGATATCTTATCTTTAAAAAAACAGTGTGGTGTGCTAGAGCCAGATCAAACCAGATTACGGTGGTCAACTGTGAAGTTCTTGAGAATTGTGGTGTCTGGTTTGAAATATCACCTTAAAGATTCAATTCTCTATCCTTGCAGCTCGGTGACTTATATAAAAACAAATATAACAAATAGCCATGCTCTCATTAACTTCCTAATTCATTTCCTCACACTTTACTATGAGTTATGCTCTTGAGTTGTTGTGCATGCATGTATGTACACATCTAGAGTATATGTATGGTAGAAATGTTAGCATGTGTTCAACTGTACACAAGTTCAATGAAATATTGGTGGTTGGAAATTGATCATCGTAGAAGTACTTATACATGGAAATAAAGATAACACTGGCTTCATCCTTTGTTGGCAGTCTAAGCTTTGTAAAATGCTAAGTAAATAATGCAGATTAAATTTAGCTATTATTTATGAATCGTGTACAAATGCAGAAATGCCCTCCCTGTGTTTGAAAACTAATATCTAGTTCAGATAAAAGTTGCTCACTTTGCTGAGAAATCAGCGAGGTGCCAACATGTCTCTGTTGTTTCATTTGGTTCTCACGCCTGGCATTAACAGAAAATAGATCTGACAGCCATATCAGAACTACATTTACTTTGGTAATTGCAATCTCCAGTTGGCTGTGAATACAATAATCCTGCAGAGAACACCAAAAGCATTCTGCAGGCAACAAATGGCTAAAAGTAATATATATTAAACAGTTCCATGTTTATTATTTGTGAGTTGCTTACTACGTTATCCCCCATATCAGTAAAATTGATAATAAACATATGCAATTTGTCTATACATTTTCTCCCAGATAACTAACTGTATGTTTATCAACACAGCACATCACTGGCTACACATATGTATAGTAAATAATTTAGTATAGACAAAAAAGTTATTAGTAGTGATTGCTTCTAGGAAAAGTAATTTGAAAGGAGAAAAAAAACATGTTCCATTTACTATTTCCAATGTTTGGAGTCTAATGTAAAGGCAGTAGGGGTATAGTTCTCATTATTAGAAGTACATATAAGCCAGGCAGTAGTGGCACATGTCTTTAATCCCAGCATTTTGGAGGCAGAGGCAGGCAGATCTCTGTGAGTTTGAGGCCAGCCTGGTCTACAGAGAGAGTTCCTGGACAGCCTGGGCTACACATCATTTGAAACCCTGTCTCAAAAAACAAACCAACAAAAAAAGAAGCATATATAAAACATAGTCTTCTTAACATCATTAGAACACATGTTGGTGTTATTAAACCTTTTTAAATTGCCAAGTTGAACAGAATGCTACTACTTATTAACTGTGGGAAGCAGCTTTTCCAAATCCCACTGTTTTCCCTTTTCCCAAATAAAAAGTGGAAAAACCACGGATGTGTCTGTAAGAATTAGATTTTTCTGAAGCCAAACCCTCCTGTGTTTTTTTTTTTGTTTGTTTGGATGGTTGGTTGGTTGGTTGGTTGGCTGGCTTTAAGGCTTTTGCTTTTTGTTTGTAGTGTTAGGGGTTCCAGCCATGCTAAATCACAGCCCCCATAATGTGTCACCTTAAACCCAGCACAACAGCACCAGCAAATGAAGAGACACTAAGTGTGATGTGCACGCTGCTGATTGAGCCACCAGACTCCAGAGACTCCCGACCTTGGAAGTCATCCTGGAGTCACCCTCACCTTCAAACCTCCGAGTAAGATCTTGCTCAGTCTCATCAAATGCTGCTTCTCGGACATCGTGGAAGAAGGCTTTGAGGTAATTAAGGGCATCCTTCATCTGTGCATCCTCACTGATGATGAGAGCATCGTTGTATTTCTGTTTGAAATGAAAGGTGAGTCTCAGTACCTTTCCAAGTCCCCCTGCTCCCCACACTGACGTTCAACCGGTTGTACTTAGTACATAACTGGTTTCAGGAAAATCTTTCTCATATTGCACTGCTGAGGTTTTAGAGGTAAATGGCCCTTGGTGGGTCTATGATAAAAACCTCTGAACCAAAATCCAGTTTCCTTTTTTGTTTTAGTTAACTAGAAATATTAATCAAGTAGATTCACTTTGTATTGTAAAATTATGCCTTGGGAGAGAAGGAGAAGCAGTGTATCATAAGAAACAACAACAAAAGCAAGTCAGCAAGTTTGACATCACCTTGCGTCATAGTGCTGACATTCTTCTTAAATTCCAGAGTCATAATAAAATGTACATGGCCCTTTCAGAATGATGGCCCTTACCACCTATGCTGAGAGTCCGGTAAGCATTAAGATTCCATGAACACATGCTATGGAACAAGTCTTTAAATATGTTCCATAGCATGGCAACAGAGGTGGCGGCTGTTCCTACGATTCCTTTCTTCTGTGTTAACCAGAGCGCCCAGGGTTCTAAGTCTGTGGCTCTAACAAAGTAAGGCCACACACGCGCGTCAGGATGTGGCGACAGGAGCCACTTCTTGAACTCAGAGATGGGGTTACCAATCACAGATCTAGAGCAGTGGTGTTTCGTCATCACCCAGCTTTCTCCACCCACATCCATAAGGCAGAGCTGGAGGCTTGACATGGACCTCGAGCCTCTCTCTGTTCCAGTCTTGTAGCCTGGCTGTTAATTTCAGAGAACAAATGAGGTTGGTGATGACTTTCTGGAAAGTTCCTAATTAAGCTCTTGGCTAGGGTCAGAAGCTAATGGTCTCTCAGCTGCCACAGTGCAGACCCCAGGAGCTGCAGTGACCAAAGCATGCCATTCAAAGCAGCGATCGATCTACCCGCAGATGTGATGTGTACAGAAAGAGCGCTCTGCAGATCCTGCTCTCCTCCTCTTTGTCCGGCATCTGGAAGACCATGCACGCTTTGTGCACTGCAACAATCCACTGTTCGTACTTCTGGGTGCCAAATTCTCTGTTTTGAATTTGAAAAAACTTCCCTAGAGGGCAAAACAAATCAATAAACAAACAAACAAATGAACAAGTGGTCTGCAAGCATTGGTTCTAACATGACTCGTCTTCTAATTTTCTTTCTTATTCATTATAAGTGATATTTATCCTGAAGTGGCCTGAGTTTTCAGCTGTGTGTATGCACACGCACGCACACATGTGTGTGTAAGTAAAGTGATTACTTACTAAATGACCCAAAATCAAAGTGCTTTTCATTCATAATTGCATTTATTTTTTTTTCTAATTTCGTGAGGTCAATATTTCATTTTACAAAGAGGAAACAGATTCGGAAAGAGCTGAGTAAGGAGGGCTGGAGAGATGACTCAGCAGTTAGACTCTGGTTAAGGACCCACGTTCAGCTCCCAGCACTCATGTTGGGTGGCTTCCAACCACCTGTAAATCCAGTTCCAGGGGGATTCGATGCCCTTTTCTAACCCCTAGGAGCAACAGCATTCATCCGCCACAGTCACATGATTTTTTTTAAATAAATCTTTTATGGGCTGGAGAGATGGCTCAGAGGTTAAGAGCACTGGCTACTCTTCCACAGGTCCTGAGTTCAATTCCCAGCAACAACATGGTGGCTCACAACCATCTATAATGAGATCTGGTGCCCTCTTCTGGCCTGCAGGGATACATTCAGGCAGAACACCATACACATAATAATAAATAAATCTAAAAAAAAAAAAAAAAAGCCTGGCGGTGGTGGCACATGCCTTTAATCCCAGCACTCGGAGGCAGAGGCAGGCAGATCTCTGTGAGTTCGAGGCCAGCCTGGTCTCCAAAGTGAGTTCCAGGAAAGGCTCAAAGCTACACAGGGAAACTCTGTCTCGAAAAACAAAACGACAAAAAAAAAAAAAAAAAAAAATCCTTTATAAAAGGAATACTAAATAATTTACTCGTATTCTGTGGGTGTGGCAAGAACTCAAACCCGGTAGCTATGTGATGTCTAAGCCCTACAGGTCTAAGGGGCTGACAGCCAAGGTAATTCAGAAATTAAACAAACAAAAAACACAATGTTGCCCTTAAAAACAAAGACACCATTGGAATAGTAAGTCTCAAAAGCTTCAGAGACAGGTATATAAAACTGGGAGCACCAGTGTCCAACACAGCCTGTTCTGCTTTGCTATGAGGTTGGGACACCTGATCTCAGGGCAGCACTCACAGCACCAACCACATCTGGGTGCACACCTGGAGCTAAGCCCATCTGCTTGGTTCAGACTCATAGGGTCCATAGTGATCCAGACTGGGGGTGGGGGGCAGCATGGGGAGAGGTGAAAAGACGAAGTGGAAACAGCCACAGTGGCTTGGTCTGTTAGTTTAGTTTCCTGGGCTTCTTGAGACAAGCACAGGACAGTGAAATTCAAAGACAAGAAATGCACTTATGCATTAAATGTCTCCCCTCACCCATTCATTTTCAATAATAGAGCAGAGGACTGATACCCAACAAGTAACAGTGGCAGGCTTCTTCCCTGCTTCCACCCCACAGACAGGGTCTCAGTATGTAGCCCAGGCTGGCCCTCAGACTCACAACCTTGTAGACTCAGTCTCCAAGCTGCAGGGGTTACAGGTGCCACCACACCCAGCTCAAAATGAGATGTTTTCCCAGTTCCAGAAGAAATGAGGTGGCTGTCGATAGTTACTCAATGTGAGGACTGGGAAAATATTCCATGCTATTAGGAAATGAGTTATTGACAGGATTTAGACTGGAGGAAGTGTAGATGTTAGCTACAGTGAGAGGAATAATTCAGTAAAAGTCTGTTCATTCATTCATCATCACTTTAGTCAGATCATGTCATTCTGTTTCTGGGTGACCCATGTACCTCTAACTGGTCTCTTTACCGCCTGTCTTTTTTTTTTTTTTTTTCTCCATCAAGTTCCTACCAAGTAGCTACAGAGAGTTTCTAAAACAGTAGAAGAAATAGCATGCTACCCCATGCTACTACTTCAGGGTCTTCAGTGGATTCGTTACCTAAATTACTCCTCCCCCAATGCTGTCCTTAGATACTGTTTGTCTCCCGGATGCTCATATGGCAAAAGGCTGGTCCCCAGCATGATGAGGTGGTGACACTTTCAAGAGCTGAGGACAGTGAGAGGGTGTTAGGTAACTGAGGGCATTGCTCCTGGAAGGGATTAATGCAGATCTAATGGAGGCCCAGTGTTGATGCACATCTTGGGAGGAGGAGACAGCAAGTTCCCAGTTCAAGGCAGCTGGGCGGTGGTGGCACACGCCTTTAATCCCAGCACTCGGGAGGCAGAGCCAGGCGGATCTCTGTGAGTTTGAGGCCAGCCTGGGCTACCAAGTGAGCTCCAGGAAAGGCGCAAAGCTACCAGAGAAACCCTGTCTTGAAAAACCAAAAAAAAAAAAAAAAAAAAAAAAAAAAAAAAAAAAAAAAAAAACAACCAGTTCAAGGCTAGCCTGCACTGTATACAAAGATTCTGTCTCAAAAGAAAAAAGAAGGAGGTAATTTAGAAGATGATTTAAAGACAGTATTTTTCAGGTATTTATGTCCAGATGGATCTGCTTTCAATTTAAAAAGAAAATAAAGCAAAAGAGAATTTAAAAATTCTTATAAGGTGCCTAAATAACCAAGAATGGAGAAATTCAACATATGAGGCAGGTATGATGGTTCATGTTAGCAACTCCAAGACTCAGAAGGCTGAAGCAAGAGGACTCTGCAAGTTCAAAGCCAGCCCAGTCATATAGCAAGTTTCAGACCAACCAGGGATACAGAAAAAGACCTTGTCTCACAAACAACTAGAGAAATGGGAGCCAAAGAGACAGCTTGGGTTCAGTTCCCAACAGACGTGGCAGCCACACGGTCTGTAACTCCAGTTCTGGGGCATCTGACGCACTCTTCACACATGTGGTACACATACATACGTGCAGACAAAAACACCTATACACAGAAAATAAAAATAAATCTTTTTGAAAGGACTAGAGAAAAGAAAGGAGGTGAAAAAAGGGATGAGGAGATAAAGAAGATATAGAGAAAGGAGGAGAAATGCGTGTGAATAAATGAGAACAAGTCAGTCCACATCTGGATATAATCTCACCATTGAACTGAAAAGACACTAATGGGCAATAAATGACTCTTGCCAAGTGGAAGGGACACAGAAAATGGGATTTAGCTCGTCATGAGTTAGCACAGACTTACCAAGTTCCTCGGAGACATTCTTTGCCAGTTTCTCTGTCTCCTTCATCAGCTGAGATATGATGGACTTGAAGGTGTTGACAGTCCGTGATTCCACTTTCCTGAAAACTAGGATCGAATGAACATGAGTAGTTTGAAGGATGCACAGGTCAAACGCTGCCATTTCCAAATCCTCCTCTGCCCTCGTCACATCCTCTGGAAAGCCACAGGCTCCAAGCTCACTAGTAAGCGGCCCAAATCACAGCACATACTCAAAAGCATTGAAACAGCTTCACGTTGCTTCCTGTGCCGAGTCTAATGTCCCTCCTGGCCTAGGTGTAATCCAGCCTCTCAGTCTAGGTTTCCTGGTGCCTCTGCGCTGACAAGTCTGGTAGCGCTCTGGTTTCTGCAAACACCAACTCCAGGCCTGTTTCTCTGCTTTCCTATATTCCTTCTCCGCACCATCTAGCCCCTGAAGAGTGTTCCCACTGATCTTACTATTCACGTGCTATGTTCTGGCAATAGAGAGTTGACAAGAACTACCAGATGCTACACAGAAGGCTGATTCTTGGAGGAAAGAAAGGTGTGTTCCTAAACTCGCCCGTCGGAGTCCTGCTATGCTGGTGCATGCAAGACATCACGGAGCAAGGGAAGGAAAGTCAGTCTCTCTGGGGAGGCTGCTGTAAAATAAGCATGAGAAGGAGAAAGGCAGGAACAGGAGCGGCCAAGCACAAAGCCCAGCTGGGATGCAGGCACAGAATAGCACAGGGAGGGTTTGCAGAGTCAGGGAATGCCACGCAGTCTTTACAAGACTTGGAAGTAGAAGAAGCTCAAAGGGCTCAAATTGCAGAGAAGTCCACAGGTGTTGCTAAAGGGGTGTGTTGGGCCCATCTTCACACTCTCCATGAGGGACTCTCAGAAATGAACAGGGCCGGGCCCTCCCATTCCACTCAATGCATTCTGCCACTGACTCAAAATCAGTGCTCAGGCCAAGACGAAGCCAAGTGTAACTTCTCTACCTCCGGGCTTGCATGGCTAGTTAATCATTAATAACCATCTGCTAGTGAACCTCATTTTTAAAACCTGTTCCGGTCATTTGATGAGAGCTATTATGATTCAGATCATTCCAACCAGATCCATTACAATCATCAGATTCTTACAGAAACAAGATGACCCCATAGTACCTGCCTAGGGCATGGAGCCCAGAGGTCTGACCCAGCCACTGGCTATCAGCTCTCTTGCTGGTGCTTGCCAAGGGCTTTAGAGATAAAGAGCAAGGATGTTTGTCCCTTTTAGGTTACTTTTGAGGCTCATGCATCACTCGGGAGAAGAGGTCGATTAGGGAGAAAGATAGGATGCACATGTGACTATTTCTGAAGTTTGGAGTTAAAATGCTTTTACCAAACAAAGGCCTCAGAGTTCATCCATCTGAAGGAGGAGGAGCAGAGAGTCACAAGTTCACAAGGGGTGTGTTGCTGAGCCCACTTACTTTTCTGGGGCTTATAAACAACCTGCTCGAGTTCTTCCACGTTGTCCCTGACCGTGGCGATCACGGACACATCCAGGGCGGCGCAGAGTTTGCAGATGTGCAGAATGGCTTCCTCTACGGTTTTGGCGTCTCCAACACCAACTGAGGCAGTCAGCCCGATGACCTGTAAGGAGCATCCCCGACACTGGTTCTCGGACGTTCTCCAGGATGTTGTGAGCAGAAGGGCCCCCCCAAATAAATCTCATCATCCAGACACTAGCCAGAGTAAGAACGGAGAGGAAACCTTTTCCAGGCAGGGCTAGTCTTTCTTTACCTGTGTCTCCTACTAAGGAGGAAAACATCAGATGGGAACGAAAAGGAATAACGTGTCCATTCCAGTCACATCCATGTCCCGTTCATTTCTGCGTGCTTTGACAAGCACCTCAACAGTCAGTGGAGGGGAAATGGCCATTTAAAAACGAGAGCTGTGTAGATTCAGTGAGATAACTTCCTTCAGTAATAACCCGACAACTATGGAATGATTAACTCACCAGTGAGAAATCTGTTTACCATCAACATTACTTGAGAAGATCAAGCTGTGGGTACCACACTAAATGTCCTTTAACCTGTACTTCTGAAATGGGTAATTATTGGAGCTAGAGAATTGCATACAATTCATGGTTTACAGCCTCATTTGGGGCCCTGGTATAATCCCATCATTCTTCATTGTATCCATCTCTGTTCTCATCTACTGTTTCAAATCGTCTTCATCCTCTCCAACTCCCTCTCCCATTTCTATATTGATGGTTTTCAGCACAGCGCCTGCCTCTCCTCAGATTGAGAGAAAGAGGGATTTCTACCCATGATTCCCTTCCTTCCTGTCCCATCTAAGAATGACCCTCTGAAGTGATTCTTCTCATATGATATTGGACGGGTTGCTGCTCATTTCCTGTGCTAAGCCATAGACTTGCCCACTGACGCTCTACCCTCCAGATGTCTCCAGGAGCATCTGTCATAACTAACAGCTTTACTGGTTGTCCCCCATTCTCATCCTGCCAAATCTGCTGCTGCTGCTCCTTACCTCACTCTACACTCAAGTGATACCGTAGATTTCAGGATTCTGGAGCATGCCAGAATCTTTCATAGCTCTGTGCCTCTGGACACACCGCATCCTCTTAATGAAAATCATAAAGTCATCTGCCTGGAAAACCCCTGTTAGTTCCTCTCTTCTCGGTTACGTCTTGCCTTACTTTTACTTACATTTCAACTACACCATTTACCTATCTCTAAAGCAAACCTAATGATAAGCTGTGACATAACTATTATGTACCCGCTCCCTGTGCAAACTTAACTGTATGAGAGCCAATGTTATATCTTCTATATCAGTGTCCCCATGGCCTAAAACAGTGCCCAAGGTACATGGAAGCCCATGACTCATACAGTTGGCCCTCAACATCCAGATGTTATAGACATCTGTGAATTCACACAACCATGGATCAAAAATATTTTGTTGCCGGGCGGTGGTGGCACACGCCTTTAATCCCAGCACTCAGGAGGCAGAGCCAGGCGGATCTCTGTGAGTTCGAGGCCAGCCTGGTCTCCAAAGCGAGTTCCAGGAAAGGCACAAAGCTACACAGAGAAACCCTGTCTCGAAAAACAAAAAAAACAAAAACAAAAAAAAAAAAATTTGTTAACCTCATAAGTGCTAAAATGTATAAATTTCCCACCTTCATTCCCTAAGCAATATAGTATAAGAACTACTTATATAAAATTTACATTATACTGTACAATATTAGTAATCTAGAGCTGATACAAAGAATGTAAGAGGAAAGTGTGTAGATTGTATATAAATGCAATGTCATCTCATACAAGAGACTTAAGCAGCCTAGATTTTGGTTCCTGTGAAGGGTATCTACCCTGGATACCAAGGACAACTGTCTGTCAAATGAATGAACCAAAACTAACCAATGAGTTGTAACTGATGAACCTAGAAGCAGAGGAAGGTAATCTCAAATGTGGCTACAAGAGTAACTAGATGGAATTCTGGATGATTGTGGCTCCTCTGAGACATCATCTGACTGAAATACCTGAGGCAGCGGGTCTGGCGACTCTCCAAGTTTGTGATCTAGGTATCTGAACATGATCTGATTGTACGGGTGGTGTTTGCTGGTGTTGTGGCATTCATCAAATATCATCAAGGTGAAGACGGACAGTGAGGGGATGGTCCCATTGTTGAGATTGTTCACGAGAATCTGGGGTGTCAGGATGATGATGTCATTGTTTTCAATAATGGGCTGCACTGAGACATTATCAGTCGTTGCCCCAGAAATGCCTGCTACGTTGTACCTGGGAAATGTCAGAAATCTCTTATTACCAACTGCAGTGTGAACAAGGAAACAAAGGTGAAACATTAGATCAGCGCAACAATGAATGAAGTCCCCCTAAGCCAAAAGAATGCAACCAGGGAGTAATTTAAGCTTACACTCAAACCTGACACGAAGCCAGAGATCAGGATATGCAATCTGGTGAATTGACCACGGTATACTTATTCATTTGAGTCATTAGGAGATGAATAATTCTTAAAAGAGTAATGTCAAATGAAGTAAAAAATCGTTAAGAATGACTGGTGTTTCATCTTCAACCACCAAGTCCTTCACTCTGTCAGAGCAATCCCTGAAGGCTTAGCTCTTCTGGTGGAGCTAAAGGAAAAAGGTTATTCCACAAAGGAGTTACCTCTAAAAGCTAAGTCTATGGTTATTTTCTTTGAATCACACAGAACAGGGGCTGGAGAGATGGCTCAGTAGTTAAGAGTACTGGCCGTTCTTCCAGAGGACCAGGGTTCAGTTCCCAGCACCCAAGTGGCAGCTCATAACTGTCTGTAACTCCAGTTCCAGGGTATCCAACACTCCCATACAGACATACATGCAGGCAAAATACCAATGCACTTAAAATAAAATATATACATTATTAAAAAAAAACACATACACAGAACAACCAGGCATGTCAGTGTACACTGTAATCCCAGTATTTAGAGGGTAAAAGCAAGAAGATCGTATCTTCTAGGCCAACCTCAGCGACATAGTGAGTTGGAAGACAGCTCTGGTTATATATATAACAAAATATATTCATGGCATGAAGCTAGAATTTAAAAAAAGAAAAAGGCAGTTGGACTGATTGTAATACATACCCAAGTCTTTCAAAATAGCGTGAGAACACAGTTGCCTGCTGTTCGTAGACAGGAATTTGATTAGCAAAGAAGACCACTTTCCCTTTCTGTCCACGTGGGAATCTTTTAAGATGATGCTCACATATAAGAAGTGACACGAAGGTTTTCCCACAACCTTTCAATAGAAATGGATAACCAACGTTAGATGCTTCTCTAGAATGTACTTATTTTTGGCTTCCCTATCATCGTTGGGACACAAATAAACTAATCGGTCATCTGCACTGACATGACAGTTTAAACGATGGCTAAAAACCATCAAACTATGTCCTAGGTAACGTGCACTCAAATAGTGAGACCCGAAAGCAAACAAAGAGGGCATTTCTCTTCCCTTGTCCATGCCCCCTAACAAGATACACTGAGACTACTGAGAGGACAGCTTTCCCAATAGCAAACACAACAAGAAAAACCTTGAACTTCTTCACTATATCACGGCACTCAAAGACAGAAGAAAAAGCAAAGAGAAAATGACGTAAGTTACTGTAATTGACTCACCAGTAGGAGCACATATTATTGTATTTTTCCCTTTCTCAGCAGGCAGAGCAAGCTCCAGTTGGTAATTTCTTGGTTTCAATGGGCTGTTCAAATTATTAGAAGACGCTTCTAGAATATAGAGGGAACAAGGCCAGTGCTCTAACCACCGTTCAGTGGACATGAGTTCTGACTCTAGCAACAAGGGCCCGTTTTGGAGGTTTGGAATCTGGCCTCTTATCAACTGTCCCACTTCCCCCATTGATTTGGAACACACAGTTGTCTCTCAGTGATAAAGAATCATCAACAAGGAGACAGGAAAGGCCAAAGTGAATTCTTTCTAAATCATGGAAACTTGATTAAGAAAAAAGGGAAGCAAGACTGGTCTAATTCAGAGCAAAGCAACTCAGAACAGAGAAGCAACAGACCCCCAAAGCCAGCTGAGAAGAACGGTACTGCCGCCATCAGGTTCTCCAAGCAACTTTAGCAAGGAGAAGCCATGCTGTGCACTTCTCAGGATCCCAGATGGATCAGCACAATGGGAGGTTTAATGATCTGAGGCCTCATCTCAATAACAGGTCAGCATACAAAATGTCAGGAGACAGAAAAGACAGAAATCACCTCGTGTGTCCAACCTTCCCACTGTAAAGAAAGAGACTTTCGAGAAAGTTGAGAAAATCAGCTTTGCTTAAAAGACATGTATGGATCACTGTGCTTCTGAAACATTTAAAGCAACCCACACTGTGTCACCCTGGAATGACAGAAACTTTGTGCCATTCAATTGCTGACATAATTTGTAAGGTATCTTTTTTTTTTAATGTTCTAAAAAATTACATTGTTCTTTTAACACTATTCATTACTCATCTTATTTCCTTCTTAGTACATTTTGTTATAAATATATTAAGGCACATCTTACAACCTTCTGTTCTCTTTATGATGAAAACGTATTTCAAGGAGCACTGGAGGCCTTATCCAGCCATAGGTAACTTCACAGCACCATGTGTATGAGAACCAGTTGACTGAGTCCTCCACACAGAGGCTGGCAAACAGGCACATAGCCTGCTCACCCACATGTATGGCAGCCCTGGGATTCTGGAAGGAGACTGAACAAGTGGCTCAGAAACAGAAGCATTCTTTTAGAGCACAAGGCTGCTTTGGGTGTCACAGACACTGAAGTTCTGTGAACATTACATCAGAGGAAGACATGGACATACATTCTCAGTGGTAGCAGGCAGATAAAAGCAGCAGAGGCCACAAAAGATGGGAACAGTAATTCTAATTATGAAGCCCTATGGCCACACAAATTCTCTTTCCTTTCCTAATCATCCTTTTAAAAAGATTTTCAAAAGGCATCACAGTGCTGGAGAAAGACCATTATGGAAAAGAACAAATGATGCCTGGTACCTGAAGGTGGGCAGGGATTCTGAGGACAAATGATGCCTGGTACCTGAGGGTGGGCAGGGATTCTGAGGACAAATTATACCCGGTACCTGAGGGTAGGCAGGGCTTCTTAGGATAAATGATGCCTGGTACCTGAGGGTAGGCAGGGATTCTCAGGATAAATGATGCCTGGTACCTGAGGGTGGGCAGGGATTCTGAGGATAAACGACACCCAGTACCTGAGGGTAGGCAGGAATTTCTGAGGACAAATGATGCCTGGTACCTGAAGGTGGGCAGGGATTCTGAGGACAAATGACACCTGGTACCTGAGGGTAGGCAGGGATTCTGAGGACAAATGATACCCGGTACCTGAGGGTAGGCAGGGATTCTGACTGAGAATCTGGCACTCTGGCTCTTCCTGTATGAAAATCTGTATGCTGGACATCTCTGTTCCATCATCTTCAGCAGCTTTACTTTCAACCCTTTTGAAACCTTTGTGAGATAACAAAAAACAAAAAACCAAAGCTTAGACTCTCAATGTCATCTGACTGTGGTTTGGGTTGCGGAAGCCCCAAAAGTCATAACATTGAACATCTAAATTTCCACCGAGCTCTTACAGCCATGCCTTTCCCTTCCTTAACATTTCATTTATTTTTAAAATTCTTTTATTAATTAATGTATTGTATATGTCACTCATGACACAGAGTGTGTGGAGGGCAGAGGACAGCTTTGGGAATTGGTTCTCTCTATCATGTAAGTCCTAGAGGCTGAACTCAGGTCTTCAGACTCAGTGACAGCAGCCTTTACCTGCTAAACCATCTCAAGGGCCACCTTGCATTTCTTAAAGCAACTGGAAGAATCATTTTGAGTTGGAAGCTCAATTTGGTGTTTGAATGCCAGTGTCCCTTAGTACCGTGTGATTCAAAGTGTGGGACATGCCGCTGATGAGCAGTGAGTCCCCCCACCTTCTCAGTAGCTCAGGTGGATAACATTTGCAAGAGATTCATTCCTAGGGACACGAAAGAGACACTCATGGCTTTCATCTACAGCCATTTATGTTCTAAAGAAACACAGGTGAAAACTAAAACTAGAAACTTGGGTCTTTATCAAACTCAGATTTAAAGCAAGCATGAGTTTCCAGAAGCCAAATAAGATAGGCTTAGTCACAGCAAATTCTGCATTCACTCCTGCTCTGTCAGTCCCAGATGGCTTCCAGGCAAGAGAACCAATAAATATCCATTGTTCTCAATATTCAGCCTCTACTCTGGTAGGGAGGTAAGTCTTGTGATTTGAACCTTTAGGTCTGGAATTCTCAAGCTATTTCTCTGACAACTTCAGTTTGGGCTGGAACCCCTTATTTTTCCTTTCCCAGACTCTTTGGGCTGTTCAGGCTCATTCCTTCCCAGAACTCAGCTTCCCGATGCTTGTTCCCTAGGGATGTAGTCATGGGTATCTGAACGGAATAGTGTGTCTTATGAAAAGTAAATTCTGGTAGGATGTGGCAAAGTCCTGGGGCGAATGGTGAGGGGCACAGCATGGTCCAGGGCTCTTTCTGAAGCAGCCCACCTTCATCAACAATCCACAGTTCACTGAACTTGTTGTCTTCTTTCTCCAAAGCAAGTTTCAGAACCTTGGGCCAGTTCTCCTTATCCGATCTGAGAAGACACTCGACCATCTTCTCCGCACCTGCCATCATCCCTTTGGTGAAGCAGATCTGAGCGAGACAAATGCAGCACGTGAATCAGTTAGCTCAGCTTTCTCTGAAGAGATGTCTACTCAAGTAGCATTTGATGGAAATCACTGTGAAGTACAGTTCAGTGGGTCTTAGTTAGCATCATTTTTTATCCCACCCAGTATTAGCTTTTAAGACAGCCTTTCCTTCACCTTTGTCCTTTATAGGTGATATCAATATGTCAAGCCAAATGTTCTCATCTTCTGAATCCTTACATTCGTTGTCATCAGCAATCCCAGGGCAAAAAGCTGACCCATATGATAACCATTCACACTAAGGATACATCAGCATATAGAGCTATTTGAAAGACCCTAACAGCACAGCAGCAAATTCTTTAGAGTAGGCATTTCTAATGATAACTAAAATGTTCTTTGTATGTACTATTATGCATGAAGCTGACATGAGCACTTTACATGTATCACCTCATTTACTCCTACCAGCATGTTAATAAGGAACATTTTTCTTACTTTAGACAGGAAAAAACAGATGCTTAGAGAAGCTAAATGAATTGTCCAGGATCACATCACTAGTTAAGTGATTGAGAGGAGATTATAATAAATGTATCTATGTCCAAGAGTCTAGTGTTTTTTTCTTTTCATTTGGTGTACTATTCAATGTGATTTGCACGTGCACAGAACACTATTGAGAGAAAAAGTAACAGGACAACCTGAGCTGAAAATGGGTTAAACTTCAAATAGTCTAGCATAAAAATTACCCCATTCACGTTAGAATTCTTTTCTAGTCATTACGTCTTCTAGATGAGGGCTTTTATGGGTTTCAGTTATCCTTTGAGGGCCTAAAACAACACTGAAAACAGAAGCCGTTTCCAAGAATCGCAGCATTTTTCTCTAATTTTGTGTTAATTTACCTGTCGGATTTCTTCACATTCCTGATTAATTAAGCATTCAGACAATTCAGAAAGGATATCTGTTGGGTTGATTCTGGCCTTAAATTCTGGTTGTAAACGTCGTAAAAGTAATCTATGTTCCTCTAACTTTTCAATTTTTTGGAAATCCCAACTTTCAATGGCTTCATAAAGTCCACAGTAACCTGAAAAGAAAGAAAAAAAAGGGATTTCTTAAATGAGTCCAACATAAAATGCTTTATCATCAAAACCGTAGGAATTCTGTTTGAATCGATGGTAAGAGAACTCAAAACCATCTGCAAATGGCCTCAGTTAGGGCTGACAGGTCGAAGGCTTGGTCCCTCGTTGTCTTTAGAGGTAACTGCACCATGTCCGCGCTGGCTTCGTTACAGTTGGCACATTGAGTTCATACAGAAGGAGTGAGTGAGAACTGTGGCCTCACTGGAAGACATAAGTCTTAGAGACGCGCTTTGGCTCCTCACCATTGTTCTTTGCTGCCTGTCCACCCGGAAGTGCGACTTTGGTTCACCACGTGCTCTCCTCCGTGGTGCCCTGCCTCACCCCACATGGGTGTGAAGCTATAGATCCACATGGCTCTGTGTTTTCTGCCTTTTATTTCCTCAAGCATTTGGTCACAGTAGTGAAAGTCAACTAATACAGCTATTCGTGATTTTCCAAAAAGGAAATGATATTCATTTTTGGCACCCAACAGTTCAGGCCTTCCAAAGTTCATTATCTTTCAGGGTAAAGTCCTAAGGACAGATATTAAGCCTTGTATTTGATCTTAGTATAAAATCTTCAAAATGCCCCCATGTACTTTAACAATAACACACAATTTACTCTTTAAAAATATTTATTTATTTATTTGTTTGTTTGTTTGTTTGCTTAATGTGTGTCTCTGTGTACCATGAGTGTGTCTGATGCCTGCGGAGGGCCGAAGAGGATGCCAGATCCCTGGATCTGGAGTTATAAATGTTGTTGAGTCATCATGTGAGTGCTGGGAACAAAACCTGGGTCCTCTGCAGGAGCAGCAAGTGCTCTTGGCCACAGAGCCATATTTTGGCCCCTAATTTACTTTTAAATTAGTCAAACTCATCATGTTGATCTTCTCAGTAGGAAGCAGTGAGGAAGACAAGAGGAAATATGACTCTTACTTCCTGCCCTTGAAGAGCTTTCCTTCCACGCCATTTCAAGAAAAAAAAATGAAGTCAATGGGCAAATAAAGGAGGAAAAATGACTTCCAACTAAAATAACCCAAGAATGTCTCACTCTAAGGCTCTTGGACAGAATCCCCAAGCTTGCCTGCCTTTAAGACCCACATTTAATTCAATCAGTAGCCTAGGAAGACAATGGTTTTATTCCTATACACCCAAGAAACTAACACAATCCAAATATCTCCTGGACCTGGGAGATGGCTCAGTGGATAATGAGCTCAACATACAAGCCTGAGGCCCCGAGTTCCTATCCCCAGTTCTCACGTCAAAAGCCAGTCTAGACAAAGCGGCAAACTCCAGGTTCAGTGAGAGACCCAGTCTCAAATCATAAGGTGAAAAGGTCCCGAGGAAGACACTTAATGCCAACCTCCAGCCTACACAAAAGTGCCCTCACACATGTGTACACACACACACAAATTAGTGAAACTGATTCTCAAGGTTCATCCACGTGGTAGCATAAGTGAGCATCCCTTCCCTTTGTAAAATTAAAAAGGATTCTACTGTATGTGTGTACTGAAGGTTTTCTCCTTAAACTGTATTTATTTTTTAACTGTTTATTTATTTATTCTGTGGTGCTGAGATGCGTTTAAGTGTCAGGCCTCACCACGGGCTAGGGGAATGCTACACCCTAAACAACACTACATTTGTGATAAAGAATATTAGCGCTGCTTGTATCTCAGCTGTGGCAGAAAACACTGCTATGAACATGACTGCAGAATTCTCTCTTCAAAGCTTTGCTTTAATTCTTTGGGAAACATGCCAGGTATGGACTTTCTGGATAATGCAATGACTTTTTTTTTTTTTTTTGAGGAAACTCTACACTATTTTCCACATCAGTGATACCATTTTACAGCCTACTAATAGTGCACACAACTTATAATTTCTTCACATCCTCATGAGTACTTTGATTTTTTTTTTTTTGACATGAGTCATGGGTGTGCAGTTATATCAGTCACTGGAGATTTCACTTCCATTCCACTGAGGGTGAGTGACTCTGAGCATCTTTTCACACATTTGATGGCCAGCTGTATGTCTGGAGAAATGTCAAATACTTTCTTTTTAATTCATATTATGACAGGAGGAGGCGGCACTGGAGTGGAGGTCAGAAGACAATCTGCAGGAGTTAATTCTCTCTCTCTCCACCTTGTTTTGAGGCGGGGTCTCTCCTTTTGTTTCTGCTAGCTGGCCCATGGGCTTTTGGGCAACTCTTCTGTCTCTACCCCAATCTCACCATAAGAAGGTTTGGAATGCAGATGCACACTGCTGAATCCGGCTGCTTCTCACGGGTTCTGGGAACCCAGTTCCGGTCATCAGGCTGTGCAGCAAAACCTTTCATGGGCTGAGCCCTCTTCCCAGCCCACGTGAGCAGCCGATCCACTCTATTTTTTAACCAGGTTTCCTCTGTTGAGTTCTAGGAGTCCCTTATATTACATATTATAGTACATATCCTATGTATTATAGATACTAATCCCTCATCAAATGTATGATTCATAAACATTTTCTCCAGTTCTACAGATTGATCTTCCACTCTGGCCGTTGTGACCTTTGGTGTACAAAGATTTTTAGATTTTATGCAGCCCCATTTGTCCACTTTTGTTCTGCTTAGCTGTGTGCTTGGCATCATATCTGCAAACAGAGATGCTTCGCCTCTTATGTTCCAATACAGATGTTTCAAAATTCCCTTTCTTGCCTAAATGCAAAAGTTTTTCTAATAAATCTCCTGTAATTGTTACAGTAAAAGTTCGATGTGCTGTTTTTGCTTAAGAAACAAAGACTTAAATATAATACTCAGATTAGTTAGAGCCTCCAAAAGGAAAACAATGGATTCTTTGGGGAGGGCTAGGTAAGAGATGAACAAAATAAGCAAAAGATTAGTTTACTTGTCTGTTTATCCCCTTCTGTGCCGTTTAAATTGTCAGATAAGGGCTGGGGAGATGGCTCAGCAATTAAGGTTCATAATGTTCTTGGAGAGGACCTGGGATCAGGTTCCAGCACCCTGTCCGAGCCTCACAACTACCAGTAACTCCAGATGCAAGGGAATAGTTGGCCTCTGTAGACAATGCACCCACAAGCACATGCCCACTCACAAATACACATACACAGAATATTTAAGAGTAAACAGGGACGATAAGCATGCATCACTAACGTGGGAAATAGATAATATGTTACAATGATGGTCTGTCTGTAGGGCAGGAAAAAGAAGCAATAATCAACTACTAATCCCGGAAATAGCAGGAAACCAAGTTTTATTTTATAATAAATGGCATTTAAGGACTTTTACCTAGTTAAAACAAAAGCATTACTTTTCATAAAACGGTTGCCATCATCACACGGACAATGTAAGGCTTCCCGGGGCACACCAGCACCTGAGAAGGGCAGTGTGTTTACTTTAGCATTCCCATGTTAATTCAATATACCCGAATTATAACATGGTGGTTATATTTCTTGCATTTGTGAGGCCAACTCAGACTGGCCTGGAACTCACAGGGATTTGCCAC
Source organism: Peromyscus leucopus (assembly GCF_004664715.2). Lineage (NCBI taxonomy): Eukaryota > Metazoa > Chordata > Mammalia > Rodentia > Cricetidae > Peromyscus > Peromyscus leucopus. Next base: position 51,951,342 of record NC_051064.1, read on the forward strand.
GCCTCTGCCTTCACCAGTGCTGGGACTAAAGGTGTGTGCCACCACAGCCAGCTGACACATTTTCCTTGTCTGTTACATCATTCCCCTACAATGACAATAACTGTAGTCCATCATGGCTTTCTTTTCTTTGGTGTTTCTTATATACACTGTGCCTGATTTTCATATATGTCTTCTTGTTCACTGCTTCTAAGACTGAAGAAAAGTACCCTTTGCCTTCTTTCAAGCTGAGCAACAGAGGGGCAAGGAACGTGACTGAAACCCCCTGTAGTAAAGGACTGGCTGCATGCTAAAGTGTGATGCTTGACTTCCAACTGCTCACATCATGTAGCATCTCAGACAGAACCTGCGTCAGCAGACCCGGGTCCTAACTGCCCCTGGCGTTTCTGCTAATTAGCTGTGTGACCCTTGGCAAAGCATCTCCCCAGGCCTAAGTTTTCTCATGTACAGAAAAAGAGGAAGTTAGACATTTCTACGATGTCATTCGTCTCCAGATAAGACTGACTCCATATGCTAGCAACATCAGAGACCAAAGAACACACAACACAATTGTAATCCGATGTGAGCCAACTAGTCCATTTAAGGATTAGAATATTCCAGGCTGGGTGTGGTGGCGCACACCTTGAATCTCAGCACTTGCAGAAGAGAAGCAGGCAGATCTCTATGAGTTCAAGGACAGCCTGGTCTACACACCAAGTTCCAGGCAGCCAGAGCTACACCGAGAGACACTGTCTCATAAAAACAAAAAACATACAAAAAAACAAAAATAGAACACTCTAGTACTGGGTACACCTTCTGTTTCTCACCCCTCTGTCTCTTCACCAGAAATAACAATATACTATGTTTAACTTACCAACTCCTTTGGTTTTTGTCTGAAAAGCCACAAGGCATTTGTTTGCTCCCATAACAATACATATTTAGTTTGGCTGAGGTGGAACTTTATAGCTATTATAGCTTATGACACTTAAAATTTAAGGGCTGGAGAGATGGCTCAGCGGTTAAGAGCACTGGCTGCTCTTCCAGAGGTCCTGAGTTCAATTCCCAGCAACCACATGGTGGCTCTCAAACACCTGTAATGAGATCTGGTGCCCTCTTCTGGCCTGCGGGGACATATGTAGGCTGAACACTGTATACATAATAAACAAATGCCAGGCGGTGGTGGCACACACCTTTAATCCCAGCACTCAGGAAGCAGAGCCAGGCGGAACTCTGAGTTTGAGGCCAGCCTCGACTACAGAGGGAGTTCCAGGAAAGGCGCAAAACCACATAGAGAAACCCTGTCTCGAAAAAAAATAATAATACTGCATGCCTACAATTTAGCTGGATTGTCATTTATTGTGGGGGCCCACAGACACCCCAGCTTGTGGCTTGTTTTCATCTTGACTCAAGGTCAGAGAGTCCAAGCTTGTTCTCCCCTGCAAGGCTGCATAATAGGATGCTTTGCCATAAGGTGTGGTTACCAGAGTATTAAGGAGGTGTTTACACTTGATTGTACTTTGTACCTTGAACCGTGATGACCTTGAAGGGGGGGGTCTTTTTACCACCACCACCCTTGCTTTGGGTATATATATAAAGGCTGTGAGCCTAGAGTCAGTCCTCCTGAAGCTATCCTGTGTCTTTTTCTTCATCTACATCTATATTTCATAGTTATCATTTCCCAACTCCACACTCAATTCAACAGGTCGAGCAGGACTGACAGTTTACATTCACACAGCTTCACTGCAGTATAATGGGCCACTGTGTAAACACCATAAAACTTATTTACTCATTCTCCTGTTGAAAGACATTGGCATTCTAGTAATACTGTCACCTCTCCCACAGTTACAATAATTCCTTTGGATATTTCTGGTAGACAACTCTATCATCTGCTTGCAAATAGTCTTTACATTTCCTTGAACAAGGAGGCGTGAACCACATACAGATGCCTCAAGATGAATCCCTTTTCCCTTTTCAGCATTCTGACTAACTCAGCCGAGTAAAGCACTCTGCGTTGCCAGTAAGAAGGAACCAACCTGCATGGTACAGGGCATCCAAGAAGGCCCGGAACCAGCCATCGCTCTTCAGCTGCAGCAGGTACTGGAGGAACAGCGAGGCAGCCTCCATCGGGCCCTTGTTGTTTTTCTCAGCCTGGATGTACTGGACCTCATCTGCAAACAGAGGCGAGGACCAGTGAGCAGCCGGCAGACCCACTCACCGCCGGAAGAGAAAACAGAGCAGACCTTCCCACATGGGCTGGAAGTCATAACGTGTCACACGACAGAAGCAGCTTCGGGAGGCAGCAGACTCCGCTCACTCATCGGCACACACTTCCCATCCTCTGCACAAGTGTGTGCAGAGTTCCGAGAGTGCACTCTGCGAAAGGAATGTCTTCAAGACTTTTGAAAAAATATAAACAATAATAAGTTCCCCACAGGAAGCAGAAGTCACAGTGGAGGGTGTTACATGGGAGGAGAAAGGCTTCCTCTCATTCAAAACTGAAGCACAGACTGGACTGAGGGTGGCGTGGGAACGAACACCCTATGGCGTCAGTGACGTGTATAGCTGACGCAGTGAGCGGTTTGTGATCTCTTGTCCCGGGTTTTTGCTAAAAGAGTAAGAAATACAGCAGAAAAGTGGAAGGAGAGGGAGCTAAAGAAACCAGTGAGAGCAGGTGGCAGGAAACAGGAGCAACAGCTAATTTCAAAATGGTTGTGCATTTTGAATACACACGCTAACTCTACCCAGGAAGTAACCAGACACCATTCTACTGTGGCCTCACATACCCAATTTTTTCCATAGCAGATGGAAATTCCAAAGGAGGGAGCCAGTTGCCAGTGCGGTTTTCAGTGCATTCTTAGAGACTAGGAAGCCGGCCTGCAGCACTCAAGGAAGGGGTCAGGAAAGAGCAAGGAGCGGAAGTCTCCTACCTTAGCTCTCATTTAAGGGTCTCTATCAACAGTAAAGTTACTTAACAGTCACATTTTCTCTATTCAAGTGAAAAACGTGATGGATTCTAGAGTTTGGACTCCGTCCCAACTATTGAATTACAATAAAAAGAAACCCTTCATCCACTTAGCGATCACTCCACTCCCTCTCCCCTTTGCGGTAGACAGTCACTAACCAACTTCACAGATTCTATTCTGCAGGACTTTCAGGCCTGGTGAGGCAAGTGCTCTAGCGCTGCGCTCCAGCCCCGGCTCCCTCCCATCTGGGCGTTCATGTGAATGGTTCCACGCAGCACATGGTCTTTGCAACTGGCATCTTTCCTTTAACATGTTTTAAGGTCCGTTCATCTTGTACATGCTATCATTCTTTCCTTTACTAAAAAGCTATACAAAAAGAACGCAACAAGCCAAATGAAATTCCATTGCATGGACGTTTCACATCGCGCTTGTCCATCCAGCAGTCGACAGGCATCTGGGGCTGTTTCTACATTTTGACTATTATGAATAGAAATGCAAGGAGTGTTTCTCTTAGTCACTGGTTTTTGGGGTGAAGAGACATGATGACCCCATGGCAACTCTTATCAAAGAACACATTTAATTGGGGGTAAGCATCAGGGGGTAAGTCTATTGTCATCATGGGAGAGAGCACGAAATCATGCATCGTGCTGGAGCTACATCCTGATCTGCAGGCAGAGAGAGAGACCCTGGGATTGGCTGGGCTTTTGAAACCTCAAAGCCCGCCTGCCCCTCCCCCAGTGACACACTTCCTCCAACAAGGTCACAGCAACTCCAACAAGGCCACACTTCCTAATTCTTCTAATACTTTCAAATAGTTCTTCCTCCCACTCTGATGACTAAGCACTCACTACAGGAGCCTGTGGGGGTCAACCCCGTTCAAACCACCACAGTGCTCGCATACAATGTTTGTGCTAATGCACTTCTCTTAGGTACACATAGAGATGTGAGACTGCAGGCCACGCAGCAACCTCACTCTTAACATTGTACAGAACTGATAAACCATTTTCCAAAGAGGCTGCACAATTTTGCAATTCCACTAGCAATCTGAGACGCCTGTGACTGTCTTTTTCCTTGAGCCATCTGTACGAGCTTCCTGTGGCTGCAGTGACACTTTGACACAAACCACATAGCTTAAGGCGATAGGAACATTTTTTTTTCACAGCGCTAAGCGCATGCATCTGCAATCAGGGTGTTAGTGAGGCCATGTTTCCATCAAGGACTAGAGGAAAGCGCTTCCTTGCCTCTTCCAGCTGGGGCAGCCATCGAGATTCCTCACGTGTGACCTCTTGCACTCCAGTCTCTGCCTATCTCCACACTGGCATCTCCTTATCTGGCTTGTAGCTCTCACTACACACCCGCCTCTGTCTTCACAAGGCATTTTCTTGATCTTTATGCCCACACATGGCTGTCATCTTATAGGGATATCGGCTCCACGGTATACCACCTTACTCCAATATCACCTCATTTTAGCCAGTTACCTCTGTAAAGACCCCATCTATCTCCAAATAAGATCATGTTCTGAGTTACTGGGAATGAGTACCCCAACATAATTCAACTCATAGCAGCAACCCATCTGGTCACTTAGCCCAGCTTGCCTGGGTCCACAACCCTACCTCTTTGAGTCCATCTGTCCTGCTACTAACATCTGTCCTGTCACTTACAGCTGTGCTCTGATCTTCCCCTGACCTGTGACATGATCTTCCCTTAGACCCACCATCACTGATAAACCACAAAGACCAGATTTATCCCTGCCGCAGCAGGGGCCGTCCAGGCCCAACTGCCTTGTCATATCCTGGGCAGTTTATGCTTTGTACTTTGTATGGCTCATCCTGCTGCTCACCATATCCAATATGGCTGCTTGCAAGTCAGTGATAATTTCATCAAAGTCACCAGGATTTCAAAGCAGAGAAAACACCATCTTTTGGAAAAAGCAACAGTTCCCACTGTGTTTACTGTTTGGGGGCCCCCGTGAGCTTCCCAAAGTAGAGGCTTTTAAAATTCCTCTCTGTGCTTCCCTATACTCTTTGAAGCCTCTGACTAGGACACTTTACATTGTACACAGTATTTGTGTACTTATCTTCTCCTCCCTAACACTGTGACATGGACATGTTTTATTCATCTTTACATTCTACTAAACACAGTGCCTGGTTTATCCATGTGTCCAGAAGGTGTTACTAAGAAATGGATACTGAGAATACTACCCATCCAGTTCTCCTCTACGGTAAGGGTCAGCATGTCACTCCAAAGTGATACTGAAAAAAATCCTATAGCCCACACCCAGGCCTCCTTTGAAACAGCCTGGGAAGCCTGGGGATCAGCAACGCCCTCCACTCACTACACAGAAAAGCATGTTAAGTTTTCCTAAAGAAATATGACTTCAATAGTTCTCTCACAAGATGTAGCCGGTGCCCATCATCATAAATGCAATTTGAAAAGAAGGTTATAATGAAAGGGAAGGGCAAGGAGAGTGTATGAGTAAATTCCCACTGTCCTCTAATAAGGCAAAAATATAAGTCAAAAATCTTATACCCAGTCCTAGTACTTATTAGTGTTCCAGGTCCCTCAATGCATCCTTACTGATAGGATATAGTTGTTATGAAATTAAGGTCAACCAATAGAATCCAGAGCTCCTAAAGGAGCCAGGGCAAAGAAGAGAGGGCAAGGGAAAGAACAGAGAACGTTACTAATCTAACAGAAAATTGAGGAAGAGGACTAAGCAAAATATTTATGACTAATATGATAAAATAAAGAATATGATCAAGCAAGATACAAGCAACTTCTTTTAAAAAAAAAACCACCTCAGGGCCACACATAGCCTAGATAAGAGCTTTGCCACTGAGCTATACTCCCAGCCTCATATAATCAACTTTATTACAACCTTCTGGATGGAGGCTGATAGGTGAAAGGAAAAGTATCGGCTCAGGACCCCCAAGACCAAGTTCTCAGCACAAAGGACATTTATTTGCCCCAGAGGGACAGAGGGCAGGGATAAGAGACAAAACAGGAGACAGAGGACCAGGGAGAAGGGGAAGGAACAAGGGAGAGGAGAAGGGATATTTGCCTCGGAGGACAAAGGACTGCCTCTGGATAGAGAGGAGACAGATGTGGCCCACAGGAAAATAGTTCATAATGGTAAAAGGAGAAACCTCATGTTAAGACAAGGTATTTAATTTTAATTGGGCGTGTTAATTAGGTGAGCCAAAATGGGGCTTCTGATTGCTGGACTTCAGTACTTTCGTAGCTGGACCTCGGTAGTCAGTCTCAGGAGGAGGAAATGGCCAAATAAGGAAATAGAACTTGGTGGCTACCTTCAGGAATGTAATCTAAAGGGTTTCTTTGGTTGGTTGGTTGTTTTGAGACAGGGTTTCTCTGTGTAGCCCTGGCTGTCCTGGAACTCACTCTGTAGACCAGGCTGGCCTGGAACTCACAGAGATCAACCTGCCTCTGCCTCCCAAGTGCTGGGATTAAAAGCGTGCGCCGCCACCTCCTGGCAATCTAAAGGTTTTTAAGAAGCCAGAGGGAATGACAGAGAAGAACAAGGTCTGTCAGAGCCATGGGCACCACACTTGAGCTGGCCAGAGTCCCTTCAATAGGTGGAGATGAAAAAACCTCCAATGTATCTCTAATAACTAGAGATTAAAAAAACTACACAGTCTTCCACTTACTCAAGTTTTTTGGTTTGGTTTTGTTGTTTACTTGTTTTTGTTTTGTTTTATTTTGTTTTTTCAAGACAGGGTTTCTCTGTGTAGCCCTGGCTGTCCTGGAACTCACTCTTTTAGACCAGGCTGGTCTGCCTCTGCCTCCCAAGTGCTGGGATTAAAGGCGTGTGCCACCACTGCCAGACCAACCTCAAGTCTTTTTATCATGGCTGTAGTGTAACTATGAACTAACTTGGGGAGATCTAACACATGCATAGACCTGCATCCTAACCCAGCCTTTATCACAATGCATGAATACATATTTGCCATTACAACCTGAAGTTTGCTGAACCCTAATAATCTTTGCAAAGCGGAGACAAAACCAATTCAAATTCAATTGTTTTTAATGATTTCTTGTTTTTTTTTTTCATCATATTTTTAAAGACTTCTGCATATATGTAGTGTCTGTGTGTGGGTATGTGCATGTGAAGAGGGTGCTGGATCCCCTGGAACTGGAGTTACAGGCAGCCTGATTTGGGTCTTGGGAACTGAAGTCCAGTCCTCTGCAAGAGCAGGACGTTCTCCCTACTGCTGAGCCAATGCCCCAGGCCCTTAGCGTCCTATGTTTTAAGCTAAATCTCCCCTTCGCATCCCACACCCTCTCTTTGAAAGGGTTGTTGACTCAGTTTTTGAACTCAATTTGTAAGAATCCTTTGTGTCTTAGGAAAAGGTTGCATTTCTAACTGTTTGTTCTGGAATATGAAAACATTATGCACCTTTTGGCAGTAAGACTGAAGGAACTCTATTAGCTTCAGGACTTAGAGGGACATTTTTGTTTCCTTTATTTTAGCTGATTTGCTTTCTTTGGGATTTTCTGGCTATTACTGTTTCTGGGTGCTACTGTCTTTTGTTTGCATTGCTTTGTTTTAATAGAATCAATTTCACTAATTCCTTAGGCTTATTCTTTTGAATTACCAATTAATACACTTAAGCTATAATTTTCCCTCTGTTTGGAGGCTTAGCTGATATCTTAAATGTGTAATATGTGAGTTAATTGGTAGCTTTACTTTTAAAGTGGCTAGCAATGTTTTGATTTTCTTTTGGTTAAGAGTTATTTAAATGTACTATTTTGTTACTACTCTTTATTTCTTTATTTGCTTCTTTGAGTGTGTGCATGTGAATGTGTGTGTGTGTGTGTGTGTGTGTGTACGCATGTGCACGCATGTGCTGCATATGTATGGCATGGCAGATGTGCAAAGAGCTGGGCCAGAGAACAGCTTGCAGGAGTTGGTTCTCTCTTTCCACCATGTGGGTGTCCTTGGGATCAAACTCAGCTCCAGGTTTGGCAGGAAGTACCTTTACCTATGAGGCCATCTCATGGTTCCAAAGTAAGATGTTTTGAAATTATGCAAGTAATTAAAAGTCCTATGATTAATTCTGGGGACATAGAATACTTGCCACTAATTTGGTAACATGGACATTTAGTCTCAAAATCCTCAAACATTATTACTCCCATCATACAGACATAAAAACTGAAACAGACTTAAAACATTTTCCTGGGGTCCTGAGCCGACAAATTAAAGAATAAATTTATATAAGCTGTGCTTAGAACATTTGCTAAAGATTTATGTCGTATAGTATCTGAGAAAGCTTACAGATTGGAGGAGGTTGACATACTCCCATTTTATAGGGTACAAATGTGTGTATGTGGCTTCTCAGTCATTCTTACTACATGAAACGATACCTATATCTTTATTAACATTAATGAAGTAATTTAACAATTTGATAAGATGCTTGATAATATCCCAGTTTTTTGAGTTTTAAGACATCCTGTCACATTTAATACCCAACAAAGCTGCATTGTGGTGCCGGGTGGTGGTGGCACACACCTTTAATCCCAGCACTAGGGAGGCAGAGGCAGGTAAATCTCTGAGTTAGAGGCCAGCCTAGTCTACAGAGCTAATTCCAGAACAACCAGGGCTACCCAAAGAAATCCTGTCTCAAAAAAAAAAAAAAAAGGAAAGAAAAAAAAAAAGCTGCATTGTGAATTAGCTATCCTTTGAGATCTTAAGCGTTGTGTCTGTGCCATATGTTTTAGTATTAAAATTGGGTCTCTAGCTTTCTCATCTAATTGTTTAATATGTCTCTGTCTCTGTCTCATTTTTATTTTTTAAATCCTAGATGGGTGTGTTAGTAATTGTTCTATTGCTGTGAAAAGACACCATGACCAAGACAACTCTTATGAAAGAAAGCATTTAATTGGGGGCTGGCCTACAGTTTCAGAGGTTAGTTCATTATCATCATGCAGAGAGCATGGCGGCACAAATGGTATTGGAGCAGTTGCTACATCCTGCTCAGCAAGCTGAGAGAAAGAGACGACACAGGGCCTGGCTTCTCAAGTCCCTCCCCAGTGACACACCTCCTCCAACAAGGCCACACCTCCTCATCCTTCTAATCCTTTCAAGTAGTGCTACTTCCTGCTGACTAATCATTCTTATGGGGTCATTCTTATTCAGACCACCACAGACCCTAATTCTGCCTATGGACTCATCTTGGCACCTTTAAAGACATTTTTGGCTAAAACCCAAAACTAACATAAGCCTTCCCTCCATCATCTTGTTTTATACTTTCATTTTCTGTTTCCTGGTTAGTTTAAGTTACTAAGCATGTTTTTATCCCTTTCTAGAAAATGAGACCAGAGCCTGGCTGTGGTGGCACACGGCTTTAATCCCAGCACTCGGGAGGCAAAACCAGGCAGATCTCTCTGAGTTCAGGGCCAGTCTGGTCTACAGAGCAAGATCCAGGACAGACACCAAAACTACACAGAGAAACCCTGTCTCAAAAAAAACAGAAAAAAAAAATTAATCAAGAGGATATAAACAAACAGATCTATAACAAGAAATCAGGCAGAAACAGTTAAAAAAAAAAGTATCCCAACAAAGAAAAGCCTAGAATTAGACAGATTCACTGTAGAATTCTACCAAACCTTTAAAGAAAAGCTAAAATCAGTATTCCTCAGCATATTCCATAAACTAGAAGGGGAGGACACCAGCAAACACCTTCTACAAAGCTAGCATTACTCTGATGGTGAAATTAGACGAGCGCATAGAAGAAGGAAGGAAATCAGCTTATGAAGTTCAGTACATCCACTCATCCATTGACGGACTTTTGGGCTGCTTGTGTTTCCCAGTCCTGGTGAGTTATTGGGGTCTCCCCATGTTGCCTCCACCCCCACAAACACTATTAAATTCTCTTGCTTCTCCCTGCTATTTTCTCTACTTCAAAAAAGTCGCCATGGCCATGGTCAGCCTGCATCTTTGCATCTCTGCTCTGGACTCTTCCAGACACTTCTGCTTGCTCCCTCATGTCTATAATAAAAACCTCCCCCCTAGCCACAGAGCTAGTGTCTCAGGGGTTCTTTACTGTGACCCCACTTACATGAATAAATGCAGTGACAAACAGGTGTGTGTAAGTGACAAACAGGTCTGTGCTAGGCTGAAATCTGAGCTCTTTGGGACTATGTCCAAGAGCAGCACACAGCTGTGTCATACGGCAGTTCTATTTTCAGGTTTGATTGTTCGCTTGCTTTAAGAAACCACCATAGTGATTTCTTCAGTAGTAAGTTTATTTTCTCAACGGCAGCGAAAAGGGTTCCTTTTCCTCCATATTCTTGTCAGCATTTGTTGTTACCTGTTTCCTTGATAGATAGCCAATCTGATGGCGTGCATTGTCCCTCTGCTAATGACAGCCTTGGCTATTTGGAGTCTTTTGTGCTTCTTTATGATTTTTTGTTTTGTTTTGTTTTTGTTTTTGTTTTGCATGAACAATGGCAAACCTACAAACATTATTCTAAATAGTGGGAACTGAGAGCATTTCCTCTAAAATCTGGAATGAGACAAGGGTCCCTGTTCCTTCTACCATTATTCAATATAGCGCTTGAAGTCGCAGCTAGAACAATACTACAAGAGACATAAATAAAATTTGTGTAACTAGGAGAGGAAGAAGTCAAATTATCTCCATTTGCAGACAACATAATCCTAGAAAGACCCCAATGACTCCACCAGGAAACTCCTAGCCCTCATAAAAACGTTCAGCGGAGTGGCAGGATATGCAATAAACATACAGAAACCAGTAGCTTGCTTACATACCAATAACAACCTTGCCAAGGAAGAAACCGGGAAGGGAGGGGGTCCTATTCACAATGACTTCAAACAAACAGCAAACTCTAACCAAAGAAGTGAAGGACCACTGCAGTGCAAACTTTCAAGACACCGAAGAAAGAAATTCATGAAAGCAGTAGAAGATGGAAAGATCTCCCAAGATGGATAGAATTAATACTAGGCAAATTTCAACATAATCCACATCACAAAAAAAAAAAAAAAAAAAAAAAAAAAATCTCACCGGGCCGTGGTGGCGCACGACTTTAATCCCAGCACTCGGGAGGCAGAGGCAGGCAGATCTCTGTGAGTTCGAGGCCAGCCTGGTCTCCAAAGCAAGTTCCAGGAAAGGCGCAAAGCTACACAGAGAAACCCTGTCTCGAAAAAAACCAAAAAAAAAAAAAAAAAAAAAAAAAAATCTCAATCTTCACATCATCTTCACAAAACTAGGGGGGATAAAAACCCTAAAATTCATGAAACTAAAACAGACATCCTGAGATGGAAGGAAGATATCTTAGACTGGGGAAGGGAGAGAGTGATGGAATGCATGTTCTAAGAAAGCAGAACACAGGGCCATTGGGGGAGGGGTGGAAACCATCCAGAGAGGGACAGGTTAGACAGGGATTTGAAAGCAACAGAAGAGAGGAATAAATGACAACAATAGCAGGAATGCACAGAAAATACCATAATGAACCTCGTTCCTCTGTATGCAAATGTAAATGACTAAGAAGATTAAAAGACAAGAAGTCACACCACCATGTACGCTAAGAGATGTCTTGGGTGGGTTTCCTGTCTTCATGGTTCAAGCTACTCCAGTCATTGGGGTGTCTTTTTCTACTTCTCTCTAGCAGAACTGGGGGTGGGGACCCCGCGGTGGTCTTTTCCGGCTCACTGCACAACCTGTTTAGGCTGTAGAGCAAAGCTCCGGAATGCACCTGCAGTCTGCACCACCCGTCCACCACCAGGAAAGACAAACAGGCACTTGGAAAACAAAAAGTAACCGCCAAATGTCCTTTGTCGCCCGGACTCCCTTCGCACACCACCTCCCATCACCCTTCGGAGGAAGTCTCTGTTGGCTCACGTGGAAGCACCCAGTACAACCTACATAGCGTCTCAATCAAGGCTCAAAAGGTAGATGTGAACAACTGTACAAAAACCCTAGACGCACGGAGTCTGGGGAACTCCTCCACGGGTTGCCCGTCAGCAACATCCTTTGACAGCATTTGGTGTCCGACAGTGCTGTGTTTCATGAGGGCCTCACCTCCACCTCTGCCCCAAAGCTTTGCTCTGTAGAGCAATCAACAGGGGGCCACATTCTTATTTCTCAATCTCTCATGCCAGGACGACGGGAATTACAGAGCAGTCTAGAAAAAGAAACAGACGATTTCCCCAGTTTTGAAAGTTAAAAAAAAACAAAAGCATCTTTACACAAGTTACTCTACATTTTGCACACTTTGCAGGAACTCTGTCCCTGCCCACCAAACCCAAATGCCCTCCAGTCTTCCAGTCTAATATGCCCTGGGGGTCTGCCACAAACCCAGTGTTCCTAGGTTACCAAATTAACCCAAAAAAAGGAGGATAAAAAGGGGAGGAACGGGACCCCAACTGGTTTCGGCCTGAGTGGTTTTTGTTTTGTTTTGTTTTGTTTTTTAACACCAACGTGGAGAGCCTGAGAGCCTGCCTTGGGGACTACTCACCCTCCTGGAGCCAGGGACCCATGTAGCTGAGGATGTAGGTGGGGTCCAGAGTCTTCCTGACATAGTCTCTGAATGCTTGCAGATTCTGCCGCTGTTCAGCTGTCATTCTGTGGCTCCCCGCGAGCGATGAGCGCCCTGGCTCCCCAACAGCCGCCCAGGATGAGCACCGTGGGGACTTTCCAAGAAGGAAACCCGAGGGAAAAGCGGCCAGGACCGGCGACTGGAAATCGAAACTGTCTCGCGGCGCGGGAAGGGGCGGGGATCCAGTTTCGATTCTGATCCAGAGAGCCGCCGCCGCCAGTAGGGACCCAGAGGCACCTTGGAAACCGCCTTGAAGTTCGAGCCTTGCTTTTGGAGTGGTGCGGTTTATAAAGTGCCACAGGTGAAGTGTACAGTTCAATGAATTTCGAAAAATGGAGACACAGGTTACCTCTTCCGCCAGATCAGCCGGGTCCTGCAGGAACCTCTGTTATAACTTTTTTAGGAAATCTCCTCTTTTCCAAAGTGGCTATACCAGTTTGCATCCCCACTCATAGAATTAAAGAACTAAAGTTGACCAACATTCGCTGGGTACGGATTGTCTTGTCTTTATCTTCTTTCTTTTTCTTTCTTTCTAACTTTGGAGCAAACTCGTAATTATTGTAGTTTTATTTTCCCATATAATTAATGATTCTGAACACATCTACATGTGTTTAGCTACCATACATAGTTTTTGTTTGTTTGTTTGTTTTGTGAAACTGCTATCTTTTACTTGTGTGTGTACTGGACACAATCTATTCCAAATATCATCTTCCTGTTTGCTGCTGACCACTTCAATTTTCTTTTCTTTTCTTTTTTTTTGGGGGGGGGGCTTGTTCACTTTGCTTTATTTTTTTAATTAATTTTATTTTATTTTACAATACCATTCAGTTCTACATAACAGCCACAGATTCCCTTGTTCTCCCCCTTCCTGCCCCCTCCTCTTTCCCCCAGCCCACCCCCATTCCCACCTCCTCCAGATCAAGTCCTCCCCCAGGACTGAGATCAACCTGGTAGACTCACTCCAGGGAGGTCCAGTCCCCTCCTCCTAGATTGAGCCAAGCGTCCCTGTATAAGTCCCAGGTTTCAAACAGCCAACTCATGCAATGAGCCCAGGACCCGGTCCCACTGCCTAGATGCCTCCCAAACAGATCAAGCCAATCAACTGTCTCACCTATTCAGATGGCCTGATCCAGTTGGGGGTCCCTCAGCCTTTGGTTCATAGTTCATGTGTTTCCATTCGTTTGGCTATTTGTCCCTGTGCTTTATCCAACCTTGGTTTCAACAATTCTCGCACTTCAATTTTCTTAAAGGTGTTTTTTGACAAGCATTAAATTTATATTAATAAAATATAACTTATCAGAGACCCCCAATCCATTTATCAATTTTTGTTTCCTCTAATAAATATTTACCTCTCCCCAGGTATCTTACTTAGGATTTCCATTGCTATGATGAAACACCATGATCAAAAAACAGGGCTGGAGAGATGGCTCAGAGGTTAAGAGCACTGGTTGCTCTTCCAGAGGTCCTGAGTTCAATCCCCAGCAACCACAAGGTAGCTCACAACCATCTATAATGAGATCTGGTGCCCTCTTCTGGCATGTAGACAGAACACTGTATGTGAAATAAATAAATAGATAGATAGATAGATAAATAAATAAATAATTTTTTAAAAAATATGAACACCTGGTTTTTGACAAAGGAGCCAAAAGTATACAATGGAACAAAGAAAGTATCTTCAACAAATGGTGCTGGCATAACTGGATGTCAATATGTAAAAGATTATAAATAGATCCATATCTGTCACCATGCACAAAACTCAAGTCCAAGTGGATCAAAGACCTAAACATAAATCCAGTTACACTAAACTTAATAGAAAAGAAAATAGGAAGCACTCTTGAACGCATTGGCACCGCAGACTATTTCCTAAATAAAACACCAACAGCACAGACCCTGAGCACAACCATTAATAAATGGGACCTCTCGAAACTGAGAAGCTTTTGCAGGGCAAAAGACACAGTCAATAAGACAAAAAGACAGCCAACAGATTGGGAAAAGATCTTCACCAACCCCACATCTGACAGAGGATTGATCTCCACAATATATAAAGAACTCAAGAAACTAGACATCAAAGTACTGAACAGTCCAATTAAAAAATGGGCTAAAGAGCTAAACAGAGAATTCACAAAACAAGAACTACAAATGGCTGAAAGACATTTAAAGAAATGCTTAACATCCTTAATCATCAGAGAAATGCAAATCAAAACGACTCTGAGATACCACCTTACACCTGTTAGAATGGCTACGATCAAAAACACCAATGATAACCAATGTTGGAGAGGATGTGAAGCAAAGGGAACACTCCTCCACTGTTGGTGGGAATGTAAACTTGTACAACCACTGTGGAAATCAGTATGGAGGTTTCTCAGAAAATTAGGAATCGAACTACCTCAAGACCCAGCCATCCCACTCTTGGGCATATACCCAAGGAATGCTGATTCATACCATAAAGATACATGCTCAGCTATGTTCATAGCAGCACTATTTGTAATAGCCAGAACCTGGAAACAACCTAGATGCCCATCAACGGAAGAATGGATGAAAAAAATGTGGTACATATACACAATGGAGTACTACTCAGCAGAGAAAAACAATGAAAGCATGAAATTTGCAGGCAAATGGATGGAACTAGAAAAAATCATCCTGAGTGAGGTAACCCAAACCCAGAAAGACAGTTATGGTATGTACTCACTCATAGGTGGATTCTAGATATAAAATAAAGAACAATCAGACCACAACCCATTAAAAAAAAAAAAAAAAGCAAGTTGGGGAGAAAAGGGCACTTCCAAATCGCTGTTCATCGTCCAAAGAAGTCAGGATGGGAACTCACACAGGGCAGAAACCTGGAGGCAGGAGCTGATGCCATGGAGGGCTGCTGCTTACTGGCTTGCTCAAACCCATGTTTGTTTGTTTGTTTGTTTTGTTTAGCCTTTTGTTTTTCAAGGCAGGGTCTCTTCTGTTCAACCCTGACTGTCCTGGAACAGGCTCTGTAAATGAGGATGGTCTGGATCACAGAGATCTGACACTGCCTTCTGAATGCTGGGACTAAAGGGCTCTCGGCCACAAAACCTGGCTTTTTTTTTTTTTTTTAATAGAACCTGTTTTTTTTTGGGGGGGGGGGTTGTTTTTGCTTTTGTTTTTTTCTTTCTTTTTTTTTTTAATAGAACCCAGGGCCACCAGCTCAGGGAGGGCACCACCCACAATGGACTAGACCTTCACACATCAATCACTAATCAAGAAAATGACCTACAAGCCTGCTTACAGACCAATCTTATGCAAGCATTTTCTTTCTTTTTTTGTTTTGTTTTGCTTTTCAAGCAGGGTTTCTCTGTGTAGCTTTGGAACTTGCCCTGGATCTCACTCTGTAGACCAGGCTGGTCTTGAACTCTCAGAGATCCGCCTGCCTCCAGAGTGCTGGGATTAAAGGCGTGCGCCATGACTGCCTGGCGTTTTTCTTTATTTTATTTTATTTTTTTGGTTTTTCAATACAGGGTTTCTCTGTGTAGCCTTGGCTGTCCTGGAACTCACTCTGTAGACCAGGCTGGCCTCAAACTCAAAGAAATCTACTTGCCTCTGCCTCCTGGGTGCTGGGATTAAAGGCGTGCGCCAACCACAGCACTGCTGAGGCATTTTCTTAACTGAGGTTCCCTCCTCTCAAATGACTTTTGCTTGTGTCAAGTTAACATAAAACTATCCAGCAAAGCAGCTCCGGAAGTTACTCCATATTTCCTTTAGAGTCACTAGACTTTTAGCTTTTCTCTTAGTTCTATGGCTGTATCAAATTAATTCTGTGCTGCAACACAGAAGACTAAACTTTTTCCAGACTTCTAACTGTACTCTCGCCATATGTTGAAAACCTATCCTTTCTCCACTGAATAACCTTGGGACATTTGTCAGGACCCCCCCCCAAAAAAAAAAAAAATATATCAGGCTGTTAAAACCACAGCAGGCAGATGTCTATGGATTTCAGGGAAGCCAGGGCTAGATAGTGGAGACCCTGTCTAAAAACTAAAGAAATAAGAAAAACTTGAGTTCATGTGTGTAGAGCCATTTCTGACTCTTTCATCAGGTTCTATTTCCTGATGTTTATAACTATTTACCACTTTCTCTGGGTAACTGTAGATTTCAGGTGAGTCTTGAAATCAGGTATTATTGAGTCATCCAAACTTGTTGCTCATTATAAAGAGTGCATTGGATATTCCAGGTCTTTTATATTTCCATAGGCAATGCAAATCAACAGGCCAATTGAAAAACAAAAACAAATAACTGCCTATTGGATTTATATATCAGGACTGCACTGAGCCTACAGATGAAATCAGAGAATTGAGAGTCTTCTACTCCACAAACATGGTATTTATTTAATTTATTTAGTTCTCTAATTTTTTTGTTTGGTTTTGTTTCGTTTTTTTTTTTTTTTTTTTTCAAGACAGGGTTTCTCTGTGTAACTTTGGCTATTCTGGAACTCAATCTGTAGACCAGGCTGGCCTCTAACTCAGAGGTGTGCCTGCCTCTGCCTCCCGAGTGCTGAGATTAAAGGTGTGTGCCACCATCGCCTGGTGACTCTATGACTTTTATTAATTTCTATTCCTTACAGCTTTCCCAGTCTTTATGCATTTTTGTTGTTGTTGTTGTTTTTCCTTTTCTTCCTGTATGCCAACCTGAGGCTCTAACAGAAGACTGAGTGGAAAAGCGATGAGAACTGACAAACTTTATCACTAGTCTTGGTTGGAAATGATCAGAGATGTGGGTATAGTTTGCTTTCTGTTGCTGTGATAGAACGCTGACCAAACATGTTCGTTTGGCTTTCTATTTTCAAGTCCATCATCAGGGGAAGTCAAGGCAGGAACTAGAGGCTTTAGAATCCTGGAGGCTGGAATTGAAGCAGAAACCATGGAGGAATGCAGTTTTCTGGCTTGCTTGCTCTGGCTTGCTCAGAATACCTTTCTTGCAGCCCAGGGTAACCTGCCTAGGGATAATGGTGCTTTACATATGATAGGCACGTCTATGTCAATCAGCAATCAAGAAAGTGCAGTACGGACAGGCGTACAGACCAGACTGATGGAGGTCATTCTCAGTTGAGGTTACCTCATCTTAAAGTCCAGGTTTCTGTCAAGTTGACAAACTATGACAGATGCTTCCTGTCAGATTAATGACATTTTCTTTTATTTCTGGTTTTTAAGAGTTTTTTTTTCCTTCTTTAGCATGAATGGGTATTGAATTTTTTTAAACTGTCTTTTCCCCCATCTATTGAGCTGATCATATTTTAACATTCTAAATTTTATTGACTTTATTTTGTTTTGAGACAGGGTCCTCTGTAGCCTCAGATGGCCTGGAACTCACTCTGTAGCCTAGGATGACCTTGGAACTGTGCCTCCTGCTTCTGCTCCTAGGATGCTGGCTGGGGTCACAGGTCTGTGCCAACATGCTTGTCTCATTGACTGACTTGTGAAAGTTAAACAGGCCTGGTCCCTGGTATAAGTCTCCTTTGGGGATGACGTATCATCTTTTCTATATACTTCTGCATTCAGTTTGCTATATTTTCATACAATTGGTTGTTTTTTTTTTTATTTGTCTATGTTCATTAAGGATATTGTTCTGCAATTTTCTTGTAAGGCTTTTTGTGCTAGGATCCTAAGAGTCTGTGCAACATTTCTCCCCTTAAATATTAACAGAATTTACCAAAAAGACCATTTGGGCTGGAAGTCATATTTGTCATATTTGTTTGGATTCAATTTATTACATATTCAGATTTTTTTTTTCAAACTTCATCTTGAATCGGTTTTGGTAAATTGCGATTTTTTTCTCAAATGCTAAAATAATTCAGCGAGAATCTACTAGCCTGGAGCAACTCGAAGGCCCAGAAAAGGGACCTTAGAAACAGAAAAGGAGACTAGCTCAGGCAATCACAGGGAGCCAACTGGGTGTTCTTGAACTGCTCACAGGAAAGCCCAGGTAAGACAATTGCCCAGACTTCAACCAATCAAATAACTTTGCTTCCCTTGTGGATTCAACTACAAACAAAACAAAAGCACTCTCCACCAACTCCCTCCAGCCGAACTCTAAGCTGCTTCGAGACTGTAGGTGCTCAAATAAACAACTTAAAAATGTGGCATGTCCTAAGTATCTTCCAACACAACACATCTGACCACGTCTTCCAAATGCTAAAGTATTGGCCTAAGCTGTTCATGTCATTCTTTAATTCTTTTAAAAGCCCTTAAAAAAAATTCATCCCTGCTAGGCATTGTCAATTCACCCTGGAGGCCTTCTGCCCCCACTCCAGTGCACACCGAGGCCTTCTGCCCCCGCTCCAGTGCACACCGAGGCCTTCTGCCCCCACTCCAGTGCACACCGAGGCCTTCTGCCCCCACTCCAGTGCACACCGAGGCCTTCTGCCCCCACTCCAGTGCACACCGAGGCCTTCTGCCCCCACTCCAGTGCACACCGAGCCTTCTGCCCCCACTCCAGTGCACACCGAGGCCTTCTGCCCCCACTCCAGTGCACACCGAGGCCTTCTGCCCCCACTCCAGTGCACACCGAGGCCTTCTGCCCCCACTCCAGTGCACACCGAGGCCTTCTGCCCCCACTCCAGTGCACACCGAGCCTTCTGCCCCACTCCAGTGCACACCGAGGCCTTCTGCCCCACTCCGGTGCACACCGAGCCTTCTGCCCCCACTCCAGTGCCAGCCATGCACCTCCGAGGCCCTGTTTTCATCCTTCTGCTTCTCCAGTCTGTTGTCAAGGGTTGCTGAACTTTTCATTTCCTTTCAAACATTTTATTTACGGTTATAGGATTCCAAATGGGTCCCTCCATCCCCTGTTTCATTTCCCACGTCTCAGCTTGAAACTTCTGCTTATTCACTGTAACCATTTTTTTTTTTTTGAGTTTACAAATATATTTCTAATAATATATATATATTTTTTTTTCGAGACAGGGTTTCTCTGCGTAGCTTTGGCCTTTCCTGGAGCTCACTTGGTAGCCCAGGTTGGCCTCGAACTCACAGAGATCCGCCTGGCTCTGCCTCCCGAGTGCTAGGATTAAAGGCGTGCGCCACCACCGCCCGGCTATTTCTAATAATATTTTTAAACTCCAAGCCAGGCTTGGTGGGGCAGGCCTGTAATTTGGCCTACCTGGGAGGCTGAAGCCAGAAAATATTAAGACCAGTCTGAATAATTTAGTTACTTCTGTCTCAAAATTAAAAGTGAGAAGAGGGATAAGGATGTGACTCTGTGGTAGAGCATTTGCCTAGCATGTACGGTGAAGGGCCCCAGATGTCTCTGAGTCTAGCACATACCTATTTTTTTTTTTTTTTTGTTTTACAGATACCCCTAGACAATGGTCAGCCAATAAGGGTCCTGGACTCTGGAAATCCCCTCACCCCAACCTCTGCTACGATAAAAACTCTGCCCCACCTGAGCTCAGGGCTCTCTGCTCTCACTGATGCGTTGGA
The DNA here is from genome assembly GCF_004664715.2 of Peromyscus leucopus. Classification (NCBI taxonomy): domain Eukaryota; kingdom Metazoa; phylum Chordata; class Mammalia; order Rodentia; family Cricetidae; genus Peromyscus; species Peromyscus leucopus. The sequence continues at coordinate 51,971,299 of NC_051064.1, forward strand.
CAGACAGAGGGACCAAGTTCCGGAGCTTGAAATAAAGGCTCTTTGCTTTTACATATGGGATTTTGTCTCTGTGGTGGTCTTTTGGGGGTCCCCGAACTCTGGGCATAACAGTACAAGGCTCTGAGTTCAACTGATCCCCAGTACTGGAAAACTAAATCTTGGTTTGCAAATTCCATCACTGAGTTACTGTGGTCCTCCGCCCCACCCCCCCAACCCGCTCTTGACTCTGTGCCCCCTCACATGTTTAATAATTTTTAATTTTATGCTGGGCACTGTGGATAAATTATCGAATCTCTAGATTCTGTTACCTTAATCTGGGGAATGTCACCTTTTGTTCTAACACACTAAATGATTAGCACTTCATTTTGAACTCCCAGAAGCCTCATTTACTCATGCGACAGCCCTGTTCTGGTTTTGCTCTTAATGTGAGTTTAACCCTTAGTCTGGATCATGCCCTTCACGGGAGGGCCTGAATGTTCCCCAGCCCTTTCAGACCCAGCAGGACTCAACCTCTAGAATGTCTTCTCTCTGAGGGCAGCTCAGATACCTGTGAGGCTCTTTCACCCCTCCAGCTTTTACATAGACCCTTGATATTTTCCCTGTACACAGGCATCTCAGAGACAGACAAAATCTAGACTGAATCTTTCGTGTACAATCTTGGGGCTCTTCCTCCTCCTTTTTTTTTTTTTTTTTTTTTTTGAGACAGGCTTCTAGCCCTGGCTGTCCTACAACTCACTGTGTAGACTAGGATGGCCTCGGACTCAGAGATCTGCCTGCCTTTGCCTCCCAAGTGCTGAGATTAAAGCCATGTGCCACCACCACCTGGCAAGGGCCTCCTTTCTTTCTGAGATTTCTCCCTCAGAATCCAGTCACCCTGGAAGCTCCATGGTCCATCTTATAAAACAATAATTACGGCTTTCTCCTTAGATTCCAGACTGAGGAAGACTCTCATAGAAAAGCCAAATGAACTATTCTTTTTTTTATTATTATTATATATACAGCATGTTTGCCTGCAGTCCAGAAGAGGATGCCAGATCTCATTACAGATGGTTGTGAGCCACCATTTGGTTGCTGGGAATTGAACTCAGGACCTCTGGAAGAGCAGTCAGTGCTCTTAACCGCTGAGCCATCTCTCCAGCCCCCAAATGAACTATTCTTATACAGTGCAGTTCCCATCTTTCAAAGGTTCAGTTCTGTCCAATTTCTTTGGTTTTTTTCCCCCAATGCCTTTATGTAGCTGTTCTTTATGTTTTGTACACGTTTAGTTTATGTGTGTTATGCAAACTCCTATGCTACTAAGTTTTTGTGAGCTCACAAAAAGACTAGCCTTGAGCTAATGACTCTCCTGATCAGCCTCCTGAGTTCTGGGATTACAGGTTTATGTTACCACTCTGGTTTAGGGGTGGGAATTTTTGTCTTAAGTGCTTGAGACAGGGTGTGTCTATGCAGTCCAGATTAGTTGAGAACGTCTGATGTAGTTCAAACTGGTTTTTAACTCCTGGTCTTCCTGTTTCTACTTCATGAGTGTTGAGATCGAAAAGTATGCCACTAGATTAGGCCCCGGGTATAGGCTTTTAACCAAGAAAAACAGTTAAAACCAAGAATTGCTTTTCAGGGGTAAAGGTGGGGGCTGGAGCGATAGCTCAGTGGTTAAGGGCACTGGCTGCTCTTCCAGAGGACCTGGGTTCAATGCCCAGCACCCACATGACAGCTCACAGCTGTCTGTAACTCCTGTTCCAGGGGATCTGATTACTGCATACAGACATACTTGCAGGCAAAACACTGATTTATATAAAGTAAAAATAAAATGTATTTTTTTTTTTAAAAAAAAAGGTAACGGTGTAACTGAACATGGTGCCACACATCTTTACCTCTCGAACTTGGGAGGCAGAAGCAGGGAGATCTGAGTCTACAGAGTCTACATAGTGAGTTCTAGATCAGCCAGGCTACACAAGTCAGACCCTGTCTCGAAAGAAAAGGGGTAACGATATGCCTTGTTGTATGCTTCCAGTGGGAAACCCTGTATCCTTGAATGGCGATGGATTTATTAAGCTACAGTTGTACTCTGATTCCTAGGTAAAATGTAACCAAAGCCAGGGAAGAGGTGCCCCGGGATGGTAAGAAGAAACATTGAAATCTCATACCCTTTCTTTGCCTGGGCATTATTACTCAGATACCAACTTTTCAGCCTCAGCAAATCTCATCACTTCATTTACCAACTACTCGTAAATTCTGTATTGTCTCAGCCTCATCCTGTGTTCATTGATCTGTGTAATTGCACAAGTTTCTTCAAATACTACATCACTTCCCTTACCGCCACCTAGTATTTCTCGCAGTGTTTCACCCTTTGGACTCAAACCACAGGCTGCCTTATTTAGCATTTCCTGTGGCAACATACTGCTTATTGTATTTTAACACAGAGGGTCATTTTAACCCTTTCTTGTATCCCCTCCCATTTTAAGGTGAGGGGTACTTTTTTTTTTTTTGTCTGTGTGGTGTGCATGTGTTCACTCATGATCTGCACTGGTGTCATTTTCTACACTTTTTAAAGTGAATTTTTATGTGTATGAAAGGTTGCCTGTGTGCACTTATGCACACAACACACACGCCTGGCGTATGAGGCCAGAGAAAGCCTGGGGTCCCCCGGACCTGGAGTTATAGCTGGTTATGCACTGCCATGCGGGTGCTGGGAACTGAACTAGGGTCCTCAGCAAGAACAGAAGCGCTCTCAAACTGCAAGCCATTTCCAGAGCCTCTCTTCCCTTTCTTGGAGACAGGGTCTAAGTAGCCCAGGCTGGCCCACACCTTGCTATGTAGACCAGTCTGGCCTTGAACTCAAGACATTTGCGAGCCTTTGCCTCCTTAGTGCTTGATGCCTCCATGGTTTGTTGTTGTTTCCTGAGAGGATCTCTAACTGACCCTGAAGTCTCCATTTAATCTAGACTGGTCAGTCCAGATCTGCCAGTGCCCATTCCATCCAGTGCTCAGACTACAAGTACACATTACCACATCTGGCTTTTTTTTTTTTTTTAAGACATGGGTGCTAGGGATCTGAATTCATGTTATCATATTTGTTGTGCAGCTCTTTCCTGTCCCAAGCCATCTCCTCAGCCCTGAGGGCCATATCTTAATACTACTACATTAACTCCTGTCATCTAATTTCGAAGTGAGTGAATTTACCTACCTGACAGGTAAGGCTTTGCACTATGCAATAACATTAAGAATAAACACCAAGGCCTTATGTGAGAAACTAGGATTTTTACAGTGTTTCACGAGCTGAGGGAATGGATGGGGGCTCAATGGTGAAAATGAATAGTGTGCTAAAGGGAGACGAGAAAGAGAAGCCAAGCTTCGGATTTGAAACAATCTTACACACCAAGAAAGAAGTCTGAATATTCTGTCCAAGTGAGGGGCACAAACTGCAAGGTTGCTCGTTAACTAAGGTGGTCATTATGAACAGCATTCAGAAAACAAAACTATCTCCAGAGCTCCAGAAGTAATGGATGAAAGCAGTGGGCCCCAAAAGTTCCTTACAGAAACATCTGACTTTAAAAGAAGATAAATGATAAGACTGGGGTGTTCTTTTTACACCAGAGAGTACTAAACAGAAGACAGAAGGCCGACTGCCAATGTCCTCACTGGATGACTCAGGCAAAACCTGAGTATGGAAACAAGGAAGGAAGAAGAACTGAGTAAAAACCTGTGGGGGCTGTACTAACAGACCAAGCGAAAACACCTGCTTACTACATGCCACCTAATAAACTAAGGAGAATGATTTTATAATCACCATAGGAATAACCGACTCAGAAGAGAAGCACAGGTAGATTCAGGCAAGCTTACTAGGAAGAGGATGCTTCCAGGATTTCAAAGCATCTTCCTACAAATTAATGAAAAAAAGGAAAAGTACTGAGTAAAGAATAGGGGGGAAAAAGACAACCTAAGCAATGATCAAAATGAGGTGTAGCTGGACAAACCTCAGATACAACCACCAACAAATAGGCCATCTAGTAATTCTAGCCAAGTCTACAATCTGAACCAAGTGACAACCAAGACATTTAGGGTCAGTCTGTAAAACACATACTTCAGAAGTGCCAAAGTGGTGACAGACATGTGCTAGTCAACTGTTCCAGTCTGAGACTGAAAAATAAACAGATACTTTCTGGACTGGATCTGCTGGAAGTGGAAGAGCTAGGTAAGACATCTTGAGGGCACTTGTAAATCACACATTGTGCACCAATGTCAATTTCCCTAATGATCACATCACGGTAACATAAGCCCATTCTTTAGAAAAATAGGAATATTAGGATAAAGGGACATTCATGTATGTAACTTACAAGCCATTCTGAGAAATACTGCATACACTATTTACAAGGCAGTAAAGTTATGGAATTGGCCTCGATGCTCATTAGCAGATGAATGGATTATAATGTGTGTGTGTGTGTGTATATATATATATATATAGAGAGAGAGAGAGAGAGAGTATTGGTTGGTCATAAAGAATGAGATCATATCCTCAGTAAAACACATGGAATTGGCAAATGATATTACATGAAATAAACTAGACTCACAAATGTTGTAGTATGTTCTCATATGTGGAATCTAGATCAAAAAACATCAAAGTAGATGACTATTTGGAAAAAAAGGACCAGTGGAAGAGGGGAGAGAGTAGTGTGGGTATTGGAATAAATGCGACCAAAGTACATCATATATATGGATTCCAGTATCATAGTAAAATCTATCATTTTATACACCATCATATTGTATACCAATAAAAAATTTCAAAAGTAGAAAAAAAGCAAATACATGTGCATATGCAGAGAAGTATCTAAAGATGGAAACAATCGTGATAATACATTTGCAGATTTCTAGTAAAGAGTCCTACAACCCTTCTGGAAATAATTTGGCAATATGAATCGAAAAGCATAATGCTTAACTCCTTTTATCCTCAACTGGGAACCAATACGGATATAACACATTGAAGTAAAAACTAAAGAGAGATGATGCAGTGGCATGCGCTTGTAGTCCAATACTTATGAGACGGACAGGATGGCTCGAGCTGAGGAATTAAGAGACTAACCTCAGCAACAGTTGGACCCTGGTGCACAACTGGGAAAAGCTGCATGTATAAAAGTATTTGTACCCTAACTGTAATGGAAAGGGAATCAAAATGCTCAGCTGTAAAGGCCACTGAGCTACAATACACGATTTATACTCAATGCACTGCAACAAAAGATAGTTAACCAGAAAATTCAATGTTAATTAGGATTGCACTCTAGTGAAAACTGCAAAAATCCACTTAAGAAGCTACAGTACAAATACATACACTGTCACAGTGACAGGATTTCATGGTTAATTTGCCGACTTCTTGCAATAAAATCCTGTCATGAAAACTGTAAAAAACAATCCTGCATATAGTTTTAAGCACTCATGTGCTTCAGCATAACAATATAGTAGTACACACAGCCATCCTGCGCCTTCGGACTGATGAGGCACTTTATAACTAATTACCAACAACTGCTTGAGCCTACCGGTATTCAAAAACCAGTCACTACCAGGTGAAAATGGGGGTTACAAACACACTCAACACAAAATTCAGCTAGAATGCTGTCCTCGAATGAAGACAGACGCCATGTATGAAGTTTTGGCGGTGCAAGGAGCAGTACGGGGATTGTGGGTGCTCGAGTACAACGAGGTCAGATGAAGGTGGGAGACAGATTCGGAGCCTAGCCTTCGATTTCTAAGCCATTTGTCACACTGGATTTTTACTTTATTATTATTATGGCCTGTCTAAAACATCATAATGGGAAACTACTGAAGTATTTTTTAATTTTTTTTTAAGATTTATTTATATATGTGAGCCACCATGTGGTTGCTGGGAATTGAACTCAGGTCCTGGAAGAGCAGCACTCTTAACTGCTGAGCCATTTCTCCAGCCCACTACTGAAGTATTTTAAGTAGGGAAATGGAATAAAAGTTTTAGATTTTTCTTTTTTCCCCAAGACAGGGTTTTCTACGTGTAGCTTTGGAGCTTTTCCTGGAACTCACTCTGTAGCCCAGACTGGCCTCAAATTCACAGAATCCACCTGCCTCTGCCTCCCCCAGTGCTGGGATTAAAGGTGTGCACTACCACCGCCCGGCATATTTTAGATTCTTTCGCATGATGTCCTAAGAATGGAGGAGTAGAGGCAGGGTACAGAGCAGAAATGCTGACTGGCTAGACCTGAGGGTACAAACACAATGAAAATCTTAGAAGAGATCTGGTGACTAATGAAGAGGACTCAAGAAAATAAAAGCCTTGGGCACTTAGGCTTGCAAACATAACTACCCTATAACCCCTAATGAAATAGAAGCAGTAATTAAAAGTCTGCCAAAAAAACAAAAACAGCCAAATAGTTTCTGTCCCAATTCCCACCAGACTTTCAAAGAAGAGTTAATGCCAATTCCACAAAATAGAAACAGAAGGAACATTGTCCAGTTCATTTTATGAGGCCTGGTACCCAAATCACTTTAAGACCCGACAAAAAGAGAATTACAGATCAATTTCCCTTGGAAACATAGATGTAAAAATCTCAGTAAAATACTTGTGCAAACTAAAGCCAAGAACACATCCAAGATCATCCACCATGATCAAGTAGGCTTCATCCCAGTGATGCGGGGATAGTTCAACTTACATAAAACTACAAATGTAATCTACCGTATAAAAAAGAAAGGCAAAAACCATAGGATCATCTCAGATGCAGAAAACGCCTTTGACAAAATCCAACACCCCTTCATGAGAAAAGTCCTGAAGAGATTAGGGATACAAGGGAACATACCTAAACATTATAAAGGCAATTTGCAGCAAGCCAATAGCCAACATCAAATTAAATGGAGAGAAACTCAAAGCAATTCCACTAAAATCAGGAATAAGACAAGGCTGTCCATTCTCTCCACAACTATAGTACCTGAATTTTTTTTTTTTTCTTTTTTTAAACAGGGTTTCTCTGTGTTGCTTTGGAGCCTGTCCTGGAACTCGCTCTGTATACCAGGCTGGCCTTGAACTCAGAGATCCGCCTGCCTCTGCCTCTCAAATCTTGGGATTAAAGGCGTGCACCACCACCCCCCCCCCCCCCCCCCCCCCCCCCCACCACCACCGCCAGGCTAGTACCTGAATTTTTTTGTTTGTTTTGTTTTTGTTTTTCGAGACAGGGTTTCTCTATGTAGCTTTGCACCTTTCCTGGAACTCACTCTGTAGCCAAGGCTAGCTGGCTGAATTCTTAATTAGAGCAAAAAGACAACTGAAGGAGATCAAGGGGATACAAATTGGAATGGAAGAAGTCAAAGTATTGTTATTTGCAGATGATATAGTATACATGAGTGATCCCCCAAAAATCTACCAGGGAACTCCTACAACAGATAAACATTTTCAGTGAAGTAACTGGATACACAATTAACTCACGAAAAACAGTAGCCTCCTTTATACAAATGACAAGTGGCTGGATTAAAATCAGGGAACCAACACCTTTCACAAAAGCCACAAATAATATATCTTGAGGTAACTCTAATGAAGCAATTGAAGACTTCTATGATAAAAACTTTGAGATACTGAAGAAAGAAATGAAAGATATCTGAACATGGAAAGATCTCCCAGGCTCATGGATCAGTAGGGTTTAATATAGTAAAAATGGCCACTCTACCAAAAGCAATCTATCGAGTCAATGCAATCCCCACCAATTTCAAACACGATTCTTCACAGACCTTAAAAGGACAATTTTCAGCTTTGTATGAAACACAAACACACACACACACACACACACACACAAAAAAAAAAAAAAAAAAAAAAAAAAAACAGGACAGCTAAAACAATCCTGAATAATAAAAACTGCTGGGGGGTCTCACTATCCCTGATGTCAAAGTGTACTACAGAGCTATAGTAATAAAAACAGCATGATATTGGCACAAAACCAGACACATTGATCAGTGGAATCAAATAGAAGACCTAGACATAAATATACAGATCTATGGAAACATGCTTTTTATAAAGAAGCCAGAAACACACAATCAAAAAAAGAAATCTTCAACAAATGGTGCTGGTCAAACTAGATGTCTGCATTTGAATACACATAGATCCATATTTATCACCCTGCACAAAACTCAAGTCCACACGGATCAAAGACCTCAACATAAAACCAGATATACTGAACCTGACAGAAGAGAAAGTGGGAATAACCTTGAACTCACTGGCACAGGAAACAACTTCCTGAACAGAACACCAATTGTGCAGGCACTAAGATCATCAATCAATAAATGAGACCTCATGAAACTGAAAAGTTTCTCCAAGGCAAAGGACAGCATCATTCTGACAAAGCACCAGCCTACAGAATGTAAAAAGTTCTTACTAACTACACATCCAACAGAGGGCTAGTATACAAAATACATAAAGAACAAAAATAACAAGGTATTGCCGGGCGGTGGTGGCACACGCCTTTAATCCCAGCACTCGGGAGGCAGAGGCAGGCGGATCTCTGTGAGTTCGAGGCCAGGCTGGGCTACCAAGTGAGTCCCAGGAAAGGCGCAAAGCTACACAGAGAAACCCTGTCTCGAAAAAACCAAAAAAAAAAAAAAAAAGTTATCAAGAAAACAACCCAATTAAAAAATGGGGTACAGATCTAAACAGAATTCTCAAAGAGGAAACTCAAATGGCTGAGAAACATTTAAATGTTCAATATCCTTAGTCATGAAAAAAATGCAAATTGAAATGACTTTGAAATTTCATCTTTCATCCATCAGAATAGCTTCAGATCAATAAAACAAGTGACCGCTCATGCTGGTGAGGAATGTGGACTAAAGGGAAGACACATCCATTGCTGATAGGAGTGCAAACTTGTAGTCACTGTGGAAATCAGTAAGGCAGTTACTCAGGAAGATGGGAATTTATTGACCTCAAGATCCACTATCACTCTTGGGCATGTACCTAATGGACACTTCTTCCTACTACAGAGACACTTGCTCAACCGTGTTCATTGCTGCTTTAGTCATAATAGCCAGAAATTGGAAACCTAGATGCCTCTCAACAGAAGAATGGATAAAGAAATGTACATTTACACAATGGATTGTTATTCAGCCATTAAAAAAAAAATCATGAAATTTGCAGATAAATGGTTGAACCTAGAAGAGTTATCCTGAGTGAGGTAACCTATACCCAGAAGAACAAGTAGTTTGCATTTGTTTATATATGGATATTTGCTGCTAAGCCAACAACAATCAAGATACAACTGACAGAACTGGAGGTTAGGTAAAGTATGGGACTAGGGAGGACAGACAGGTCTTATCAGGAAGGGGACTAAGTTATGGATGGATGGATGGATGGGAGAGGGGCTGGAATGGGAGGACCAAGTGGGGAGGAGCAGGGGAGAGGAAGATGAGGTAGGGAATATGGGGAGACAGCTAAAATTAAGGGGCATTTTAGGGGTAGTTCAGAAACCTAATATAGTGTAAGTTTCCTAAAATATATACATATATGAAGGTGATATAAATGAAATCGCCAAATAGGAGACAGAACCCCAACTGGCCATCTCTTGTCACCAAATGAAGTTTCTAATACCAGAACTAGGTTACATAAACCTGAGTTGTTGGCCAAAGGGAATCCACGATCCAAGCTGTTGCCAAGACAATAGGTTGCTCTTGACAAACTGATGGTGAAGACTCATGGAAGACAATACCCACACAACTCACTCAATATGGAGAAGTCAAGCTGACACCTACAGATTTCACCCCTATGTTCTAACATTTTTGGTACAGGAAGGTATTCTACATGCTACCAAAAGGGAAATGTAAACACCAATCCAGCTACAACCCTCTGACAATGGTGTCCTGAGAGATGCTAGTGCAATGGTGGTACAGAGCCTGTGGGAGTGGCCAACCAATACCTGATTTGACTCAAACGACCACTCCATGAGATGGAACCCATACCTGACACTCCTTGGGTGACCAAGAACCTGAGACTAGATAGCTTAGGGACTAGAGTAAAACTAATACTGGTCTTTAAGAAGGGGGAAAAATAGTAGCTAATAACCTTGTTCTATACTCATAGATCAGTTCCTTGAGCTTCCTCCTACAACAGATGGGAGCAGAGACCCACAGCCAGAATATTACGCAGAGACCTTGGACACTGAACCCTATACAGGATGTCTCCATCAAATCCCTCAGCCCAGGTAACCCTGCAGAAGAGGAAAGAGTCTAAGAATCAGAGGGGATAGAGGACACCCAAACAAGACCCTCTAAATCAACATGATCAAACACGTATGAACTCAGAGGCTGAGGTGGCATGCACAGGGCCTGCACCAGGTTCTTTGTGTATATATTATGGCTTCCAGTGTTAGTGTTTTTATGGGATTCCTGAGTGTGCAACCAAGCAAGCGTTTATTGTGCTTCCTCTTGGGCTCTTCTTCTCTGTTTTGTCCAATTCTGATGTTTTGTTTTATATTTTATTATCCCTTAGAAACCTGTTTGTTTTCTAATGAAACATAAAGGGAGTGGCTTCAGATGGGAAGGAACTGGAGGAAGGGAAAGCAACCCCCACCCAAAAAGCCCACAAAGCTTCTTACAACTGCAAAGTCCATTCCTCCATCCCTCTAAGTCTTTCTACTATTTCCCACTGTGTGAATTTCAAACTGTCGACATCAACTTTAGAGTCCTACAATTTAAAAACATTTCCTACTGCCTTTTAAGCAAATTTAGAGGATGACTTTTACCAAGTTGTTTCTACACTTTCAGCAACCCTGCCTCTAACATGCTAGGCCCTACTCCTGCTTTGGAACACTGCACATGCTCTTCCTTTCCAATACTACTGCTGTCAACTTAGTTTCTGGATTCCAACTATTACCTCCACCTCACCTCAGATCGGGTCTCCATTATGTATTCTTCATATCTATCTTCATATAATTATATATACATAATATACATATACACAGCAAGATACAATTATATGCATACAAATATATAAAAAATTGTATCTTCTCTCTATATAAAATTTTATCTTCTCTCCAGACAACTTATTATAGTGTTATGTTTACATAACTGTTTTAGCTAAACAATCTGTAAAATCCACGAGGCCTTGCTCTCCCACTAAAACCAAGTACAGAGTAGCCAACCAGCAAGCCCTCCAATTTCCACTGAAGACTTAACAGGGGAAAACAAGGCAAACTGAAGCCTAAATCTGGATCAAGTTCAAGCTCTGCTGTAATGAAAATCCTTTCATTGGGATAGATATAGAGCCCTATTATTTTCTCTAAAGATTAAAAATTAAGGGCCGCTATGTGTGAAAAGTTGCCAAAGAAAAGTTTGGCTAGGGTTTGTGTTTGTAGTAAGCCAGATGCTCCAAAGCCATTTTCCTCAAGAAAATAAGATACTCAATGTCAGTTAAAGACCTGATCCAACCACTGAAACTGGGACCTGTAAATGATCACCTGATTTTTAGATTTTGGCCCTAGCAAAACTTTAAGGAAAGCAATGTTGCACAGGAAAATGTCTGAATTCTTTTACAGTGTACTATTTTATTGTCTTTTCTTGAATACACATTTGTATTACTGCCAGTCCAGATAAGCAAGTATATAAACAAAATACTAAACTCTTCTCTCGGCAGAAGTCAAGATAACCTGTGCAGATTAAAATGACTTATTTCAGCCTAAGAAATGGTTTTGAATCATACAAATTTTTTATGAAAAATAACTGTCCAAAAGCATTCTCCCAGCTTGTAACACATTTTCAGAATAACTCTTGAAAAAAAATTCAAAAATACTACCATAAAAATATGTCAATACCATATGGCTTTATGAAATAACTTCTAAATTTTTTTATTTTTATTTAAAAAGGTTCCCAAGTTTTAAATAAACTGCTAGCAACATTTTCTTCACTTAAAAGTGCATATATCTGGGGATGGGACATACATAACTTTTTGAACAAACAATGAATTTTACAAATTAACACACACACACACACTTAAAATATTTTCAGAGGTAAAATTTTTTCAATAAAAGTCATCGAGATTGCAGTAGATGACTTTCCCCCTTTTTTCTATAGCCTCTGAATGAAGAATGAGATGCTTTGGCAGCTTTAAGACATGTCACAGTCTCCACCAAAAGACACTGACAATAATGAGGTCCGTGGAGATGACAATGGTCTTGATGGCTCAGTCTGAATAGATACATTACTGGACTGGCTGTCCAAATCTGAGGCAAAGGTGCTTTCTTCTCTTACATCAAGAGTTTGTTCAACTGAGTCTGCCGGTGGTACACTATTATCCACAGTTGGGCTGGTAGTCAAGTCATCAGTAAGTGCAGTAACATCACATTCCTTGTCCAAGACACCAGGCTCATCTTCTATGGTGACAACATCTTTAGTTTCAAATGCTTCCGAGGAAGGAGTCAAAAGCTCATTGTGCATAGGCTGTGGAAGATTACTAGTGCTACATTCCACACCCGCCTTTACTTCCGAGTCCTTGTCACTATCACTGTCGATGGTTATAACGACCGGGGAACGTGAAGTGTTATCTCCATGGTGTTTCTTGTGCTTCTTCTTATGTTTCTTCTTTTTCTTTTTATGGTGTTTAGTTGTGTCAGTAGTTTTTCCTTCATAAACTATCTCTACACTTAGGCTCCGCGTCCTTCTTTTCCTCTTCTTGTGTTTTGTCTCTCTGTCTGATGATCGGCTATCTGAAAAGCTATCGCTCTCATTTTTGTAATTTCCATCCGGTTTTGATGATTTTTGGTAATGACTGTCCTTCACTTTGGAAGCACAATCACGAGATGGTTGAGCCACTTCATTAGTACCTTCCAAATGCCGGGTTTTGTACTTCCGTTTCCCTCCAGGCTTTTCGTTTCGCCCCCGGTCAGGCCCAGTTGATGTAGTCCGTGACCTATTACTAGACAGGCTTCTTGATCTGTGCCTCTCATAGTAGTAGTATTTCCTTTCACTGTGATTCTTTTTCCGAGCATTTGTTCTTTCAGAAAAAGACTGAATTCGGAATTCTGGACTTGAAGATTGTCTAGAATAATGGGCTCTCGAAAGAGTCCTCTTCCTGTATGATGATTCATAACCATCCCTGTCCTTGTTTCTGCTATAATAAGTGTATTCCCACTTATATTTGCTTCCATAATTATTTCTTAAATAATAGCGATCTCGATTTCTGCTTCGTGATCTTCTTTTGCCATGATCACTGCTCCGAGATCTCGATCTGCTGGTGCTTCCACTACTCACTGACAGTGTCTGGCTTTTCCTTGACCAGCTGCTGTCTCTAGTTCTTGATCTCTTTTTGTCCCTCCTTGCTCTAGGTCTGCTACTACTCTCCCTACTTCTGGATCGTTTATTCTTTCTTTTCTTCCCATGATGCTTCCTATGATTCCTCTGATCATGCCCACTTCTACTCTGGGAACGTGAATCTGAACTTCTCGATCTTCCCCTCTTCCTGTGTCGATGGTTATATGGGGAATATCCTCTGTCTCCTCTTGTAGGAGAACTGTCTCTGGGAGTTGACAATGATGTAGATCGTTTCTCTTCTTTCTTTGATTTTATTGTTGTATCAGCATCACAATGGCTTTGACTCACTTGCTCATCCTTTCCAAGAACAGAACATGGAGATGAACACCGACTAGCATCACTATCACCAGAACTGTAAGACTGCTCTTGTTCTTGTGTCTTCACTGTTTCCACTTTCTCATAAGAGCCCAACTCCTCGGAATCAGAAGACAGTTCAACAAGTTCTGGGGTCCTTTCAGCGAGTGGCTTAACAAACCCAACAATGACACAATTATCTGATGATGAATCACTGTCATTATTTAGGTCGTCATTGGCCTGTACTCCCTGTATCTGAGAGGTGGCTCCTGTGGGAACAAGTTCTTCATCTGAACTGTCCGAAGAAGAATTTAAAAGGGAAGACATACCAACATGCACTTGCTCTGAACTTGAGTAAGATGGCCCGGGAGTTTCATCATCCCATGGTGCCTGCCTAACAGTGGATGCATTCATATCTAGCTCTTGAGTCTCAGCCTCATCTGGTGATATTGTTATGACTGAAGAATCAGAATGGCTGCCTTCTTCAGATGAAGGAGGGCAATCATAATTAGCATGCTGATCAAAAGCTGCCATGTTGAAGGGAGATCGAGCAAAACTGATAAATTCATGTATAAAATGCTCAGTTCGATTAAGCAAAAATGGTCTTAAGTCAGACACAAACGCCTGACTCTCCAAATCATAGCGAGTAACGTTACTCATAATGATGTGCTGGACAATATTGACTAAAGATCCATGGGCTCCAAAGAGAACCGTAAGCTCACGTTTTAACCAAGGAACTAATCTGTGAAGGCAAGCTGGATTTCTACGGAAGAACTCAGCTGAAATATCCCTGTAGCGGCCACCATCTTCAATGCTTCTAACTCGAACACCAGCACGATAAAGAGTTCGTCTAAAATTAATAATATCTTGTTCCTGAATTTTCCGCAAAGATCTTTCATCTGCAGTAGTTGGCCCCCTTAATGTCATTTGCCTCATAAATTGAGGCATTTCAACATCTCTAGGTCTTGCTGAAACACTTAACCCTTCAAACAGTACTCCACTGTCTGGTGGGGTAGTTGTTCTTCTATTTATGGTACTACTACTAGGTGAATAAAGAGAAGCATTCCGGTCTCTTGTCATAGTTGTCCGTTCTCTTGTCATAGTTGTCCGGTAGCGGAATCTTCGAACCTCAGGAGCAGGAAAAGAATCATTATATGAAGGCCTTAGGACATATTCCTTGAAGTCATCTTCAGCCCTCACAGAATGGAAAATAGAATCAAAGGGCTGTTTACACAGTGGACATTCAGCTTTGTTTTTTGACCACTCTTGCACACAGCGAAAACAGAACTTATGCAGGCAGCGATCTAAGTAAGACACATTATCAAATCTGTCCAAGCATATAGGACACTTAGAATCAGGAGATGCATCAGCCGGTACTGTCTGCTGTAATTTGCTAGTACCAGCTTTTGGTGAAAAGTTGTCCATTCTAAATTCTTTAGCAGCTGAAGCCATTATCTGTGAAAGGGAAAGAAATGTATCAGTAACTCAGTAAAAGGATAACTGAACAAAAAAAAAGACTTTGTTCATACTTAGGCAAAAATGGTTTAACATAAAAAGGCAGTACATGATAAGAGCATTAAGGACATAGCAATTAAATCACATGCTCCAAGATCAGTTTTCCTAGGATAAAATCCTCTTCTGTCCTCTCAAGTGCTACTATCTTACTTTCATTTCACCTGTAGGTCAGTCATTAGGAAAACTATCAAGTACACAATAAGCTCTTAGGTAAGTATTTGAAACAGAGAAGCACAAAAGCCAAAGTACCTATGTTCCCTATTCAGACTTAATAAGTTACATTTACAGTGATTGTTATTTTTGATGCTATGACCATTATATTTCTTCCTAGACCCTCTTATAAAATAAAAAAAGAAAACCTCTTGTCCTCAAATGTTATTTTCATGTGTGGTTTTACACACACACCTCTAATACCATGGTCAAATTATTTATAGCCTAACTATAATATAGGCCTCTAACATCATAACTATTTACTAACAGTCTTAACTACTGGGTGTTTATGTTTCTAAAATAGTCTTTGAAATAATTTATGTATACTCATGTATTTTAATGATACAGTACACCAATTTTTCTGAAAGAGCTTTTGTAAAATACATATGAGCAAGTTCACCTGCTTAGGCCAATGCACTAGTTTTCAGTGAAAGCTTCACTAACAAATGGTCTTTCAGTATAAAAGCACTAGAAGGTAGCATGTGGCTCCAACAGCTAAGTAAATGTCAGCTGTGGTATCAAGAGGACAGCCAGCCAGTAGCAGTACTTTACCACTACAACCACATTATTATGTTCACTGATCATTTCTAAGTATTTCTTTTCTTTTGGAGACAGGGTTTCCCTGTGTAGACCTGACTGTCCTGGAACTCACTCTGTAGACAGACTGGCCTTAAACTCACTGAGATCCGCCTGCCTCTGCCTCCTAAGTGCTGGGATAAAAGGCGTGTACCACCACACCCAGCATTTCTAAGAACCCATCATAGCTTCTTTTGTTGTTGGTTTGGTTTGGCTTAGAGTGGGTCTTACTATGTAGCCCATACTGGTCTCCAAAACATAAGATAATGCTCCTACTTCTGCTTCCTGAGTTCTATGATTAAGTGCAGGCCACTGGACCTAACCCTCCTTTTTTGCTGAATCAAAAAGTGAAACCATATTCTATGTTTGATGTCTCCTTTCTTACAGTCTGCATCCTCATCATGAGAATGTTAATGATCACTTTTCTTTACACATCATATCAGCTTACAAAAGAGTTTGATGGAGCTGAAATCAAATATTCATTATATTTCAGCTCTCTCATCTATAAATCCTTTCTTATACTACATTTAATTTTAATTTTTTTTCTCCGTTTTTCAAGACAGGGTTTCTCTGTATAGCTTTGGCGCCTTTCCTGGACTCTGTAGACCAGGCTGGCCTCGAATTCACAGAGATCTGCCTGCCTCTGCCTACCTGAGGTGCTGGGATTAAAGGTGTGCTCCACCACCTCCCGGCTCTTATACTATATTTTATACTAACCCTCTTGTACATAAGATTTTATTCTTTAAATTTCTCTGGGTCTATTACTCATCTTCCTCACTTCATAGGAAATTCCATCACTCAAATGCTAAGTTGGCTGAATGATAGAACTATAACTTCCTAAATAATCAACTTATTGGTCTAAGGGGGAAAAAACACTTAACCATACTTTCCAAATTAAACATTCTCACTTCAGATATTTTGACTTTCTCAGAACCATACCTTAAGAGAAAAGTCAACTAATGCAAACAAATGTTTCTTTAATGGTACAGATATTCCCAGTCCTCTCTTCAGAACTTTTCACTGGTCTTGGAAAGTGGAAAATTACAAATACATAATACTAATTGTTTTTGCTCTGTTAATTATTTATGTGGTTTTGGGGAATGGAATCCAGGGTCTCAAAAATGCCAGGCAAATAAATACTCTACCAATAAGTTATATCCCCGGCACTTTTGAATGGATTCAAACTCTCAACAGTATCACATAAATGTCTCAGTATTTCCCTCTATGCAGAAAAAAAGTTTAAGCCATTAAAAATAGAGAAAAGAAAAAAAAAAAAAACTTGTAGGATCAAAAAGCCAGCCTGTGCTCAGAGCAAACAAATGGCAAAGAGGAAGGAGGTGCAAGGCTGAGACAACCAGGCTCCAACTCAAACTAGCAGCTCCCAAACCAGAGGAACCTGCAGCGCCCACTTCACTTGGCCCCTCAACACAATGGAC
Organism: Peromyscus leucopus; assembly: GCF_004664715.2. Lineage (NCBI taxonomy): Eukaryota > Metazoa > Chordata > Mammalia > Rodentia > Cricetidae > Peromyscus > Peromyscus leucopus. The sequence continues at coordinate 51,988,626 of NC_051064.1, forward strand.
TAGTGTTAAGAAAAGTGATCAGCAGAATTCAAGATATAACACATTTTACCGTAATGTTTCTTTGGAAGACAGAATCTTAGTGTTTACTAAACATTTCTAATTCACATGAAAATGTACAATTCAGACCTGGGAATGTATGGAGCTCAATGGTGGGCCTGTCTGGTATAGGTAAGGCAGTCCTGGATTCTATTCCCAGTACCACAAAAGAAAAAGGAAAAGAAATCACAACCCAGGATCAATTAATTAAGAGATACTGTAGCACGAATTGTTAGAAGGTCTTATTAATAAAATCAAACCTGGAGCCAGGTATTGGGGTGAAAGCTGAAAGATCAGAGAGACAGAACAGGCCACAGCTAACCTCACCTCGCCAATTCCTCAGCCGATTCTGTTTCCTCAAACTGGAAGCCTCTGAGTACTCATCTGGAATGAATCTCAGCTGAACTGCTGCTCAAAAGCCTAAGAGCTTAACCAGACTCTAATTCCTGGTCCTCATGCCTTATATACCTTTCTGCTTCCTGCCATCACTTCCTGGCTGTTGCTAGGATTAAAGGTGTGTGTGCCACCATTTTCTGTGGAACCCTGACCACAACTTTGAAATCTTCAAAAAGATGATGGGACCCCACAAAGATGATTCCACATGGACTATGGAAAAGCCATTAAGCTGATTAACACCACAGAAAGATTGGCTTTGAACTACAAACTGCTCAGGACAATTTCAAGATGGCTAGTTGAGATGATTCAGATTTACAGACAACTCAAGCAAAGACTTGAGACAAGCCCTACATTTTCCCATTATGCAGAGACCGGACAACAAACAATACAGCTACCTCTCTCAGGACTTGACAATTAACCCAAAATCTTTCTTTTCAGGATTTCTTAAAGATGTCTTCATCCCCAGAAAGCAGAAAGTGGTTTTAAGAAAATGACGCCCATATTTCCAAGAGGTGGGGTGGGTGTTTTTTGGTCATTCAATGGATAATTGTTACTGTTTACTGATGGTTGGTTACAAGCTGTTAATTGTTAATGGCAAAAAAAAAAAAAAAAAAAAAAGCTAAACAAAGGAGATTAGATACAGGGTTCTTTAAAAAAAGATATAGAAAAGGGTCAATCATTGAATCTACTCTGAAAAAAGGGAAGATATAGAAATGATAAGGTAAAAAGGTAGATTTTTGGATCTACTCAAAAGAGAATATGGATATGATAAAATAAAAAGGAAGATTATTGCATCTACTTTTAAAAAGGAACTACTTGTTCTAAATAGGATAAGTAAAATGAACTTTTTTTGTCTGAATTTGTCAAATGTTAGTGGACCGGACATTGTTAATGTAATTCTTGACTATATATATTGTATATACTTATTAGATATAATTTTTCTTGTATTAGTTATAAGCTTTTTAAATTTTAGACATAAAAGGGGAAATGTGGTGATATTGTGTTCACCAATATATTGTGCACCATAATAAACTTTTCTGGGGTCAGAGAACAGAACAGCCACTAGACTGACTGAGGCCAGAAAATGGTGGTACACACACCTTTAATCCTAGCATTCTGGAGGCAGAGATTCATCCTGATCTCTGTGAGTTCAAAGCCACACTGGAAACAGCCAGTCATATTGACACATGCCTTTAATCTCAGGAAGTGATGACAGGAAGAAGGGTATAAGGTGGGAAAACCAGGAACCAGAGTCTGTTAAGCTTTTAGGCTTTTGAGCAGCAGTTCAGCTGAGGAATTGGCGAGGTGAGGAAGCTGTGGCCTGTTCTGTCTCTCTGATCTTTCAGCATTCACCCCAATACCTGGCTCTGGGTTTGTTTTTATTAATAAGACCTTTTAAGATTTGTGGTACATACAGGATACTATAGACTTCAGACATCAATGAAGTATAGTCTTTGAAAAAGTGAAACCTAAGTCTTTCCTAATTGAGAAATATTACTTTGACAGCCTAAGATTGTCAAAATAACAATTAGATTTTTCTTGTATTTCCATACACTATATTTAGCTACACAATACAGTGCTAGTTAGAAACATAAAATAACAATGTAATAATAATAATACAATCAAGAGATTGCCTGTTCAAAAATCATCACTAAATACTAAATTTGTCTGTTAAACTACAAATGAAGTAGAATAATCGTTTGACTTAGCAATTCATTTCTCAGTACTCACTCAAAAGAAACTACAAAATAAGCCAGGCGGTGGTGGCACATGCCTTTAATCCCAGCATTTGGGAGGCAGAGGCAGGCGGATCTCTGTGAGTTCGAGGCCAGCCTGTTCTACGAAGCAAGTTCTAGGAAAGGCGCAAAGCTACACAAGAGAAACCCTGTCCCCTGTCTCGAAAAACAGAAACTACAAAATAAACACCAACAAAACTCTCAAGTCCCAAATTAGTTATTGATAGCTCAAACGTGGCAACTGAAATGCCCGTCAACTGATGGATTAACGTTTGTTACTACTATCAAATGATCAAAGCCACCCAGGCTGGGCAAGTCAGTGACTCAAGGGGTGACCTTGAAGTTTTTGCTAATGCTTCTTCCCCCAACCTTGATCAGAGCCATTGTTTTGTAATGCAATAAGAGACTTATTACTGGTCATCAAAGCACCAAGAATAAATAATTCTGAGTGTTCCAACAACGCACAGGAGCTGTGGTCACCTGCACTAGTTCAAGTCAGTGAAAAATTACAGCAGAGGACGACCCAGGCTGAGTTGTCATACCAACAATGGCAACTCACAATCATGTATAACTCCAGTTCCAGACAATCAAACATTGTGTCTGTGTGCACAAATGTGTTGGCTACTGGTAGGCTACCCATGACCCAGTATATCCATACAGCCATATCAGCATATAGGCAGCACTAACTGGACCCAGTGGCTTATATAAAAAAAGATGTGTACACACACATACACACACACACACACAAAAAAAAAATCACTCAGCAATAAAAAGTAATAAAGTACGGACTGCTACAACATAACATTCTAATAAATGAAAAACAAAACACAAAAGACCAAATACTATATGGTACCATTCAAACAAATGACCAAAATTGTCCAATCTATAGAGGGAATGATGACTTGAGCTGGTAATGAGATTCCTTTCTGGGAAGATGAAAATGTTCCATTAGACCTGGGTGATGACTACACACCTTGGTAAATACAGACTGAGATGGGGGCCATTTGCAAAGTGGTCCTTATTTAGGTGGGAAATATGGAACCATTTATATTTTGTATTCTGGGTTCTAGAAGAAGCCTTCTAACTGCTGCAGGCCGCAGGAATATATCATAAGAACTCAGCTGGTTATGGCAAAGTCACTACCTGGAGGGATCAGGGAATTCCTCCAGAGGAAGCCAAATTCCAAGAATTTTTTGTTGTTACTTGGCTTGTTATATATATATATATTATCAGCTGTATTCTGTTATGAAAATCATGTGTGCCTTCATAGTTTTTCCAACTGACTTTTCCCTAAGAAGGGCTAACAGTGTGGACTGATCACTCTCTGGACATACACATTCTAGGTATTTGGAGAATAGCCTCAGGAAAGGCTTTCTCTGGAATCAGATTATCTCCCTTAGCCACTTTCAAAGACTACAGGAAACACCACCCAGGTGGGCGCCCAACTTCCAAGGACTAACAATGATAACAGCCCACCTGCAGTCTCCTGACTTAAATTCCACAAGGAGACACCACCCAGGGGGGTGTCCAACTTCTGAGGACTAACAATGATAACAGCCCACAGGCAAGTCTCCTGACTTATGGTAAATTCCACAAGGAGACACTGCCTAGGAGAGGTGGACATTAAGTAATAGCTTTACACAATTTAGCTCGGACCCTCCCTTTATATACCGGGACTTCCAGGGCACAAAGGGGAGAAAAGAGAATGGAAGAACTAGATGAGTAAGAACTTGAGAGGAATGAACTGAGATGGGGAAGACCTAGATTGAAGGGCTAAAAGAGAGGACTAGAGGAACGAGATGGAAGGTGAGGAAGAGCCAGATGAGAGAGGAGGAGACGGGAGAGGAGCTGATAGGGGTTAGAACTAGATAGATGAGAACCTAGAAGGGACAGATGAAGGAATTAAGATAGAACCTAGAGGGGACAGTAGATAAATATAGAAAAATCAGGCAAGAAAGGAGCTAGACATGAGAGCAGAATAGAAGCTGTGCAGAGAGAGAACTATCACAGAATTATAAAGTGTATGAACTAAGGAGTTTCGTGTACTTAGATTCATTTCTTTTTATCAAAGATTAATTATCAGCTGGTTGTAGACCAGGGACCCTGGGAGGGGACTATCGAGGGGCTGGACCCCCTTAGTCTCTGATACCTGGCGCCTGGACCTACAAATTATTTCTTCCAGAGCAGATTTAACCAGCTCTGCTCCTCCTTTCTAAACAGCCAAATCCAAAACAAAGTCTATTACTTTAGGATGCACTGAACTTTTCCTTTCTTAAATCTTCTAATCTGCAGATTTTAACAAAGATTAAAAACTCTTTATACCATAATTGAGGGGAAATTTCAGACCACAGGGTCAAACGTATCCAGGGAAAATAGGTGGATATAAAGAATCACAACTGCAGCCGGGCGGTGGTGGCGCACGCCTTTAATCCCAGCACTCGGGAGGCAGAGCCAGGTGGATCTCTGTGAGTTCGAGGCCAGCCTGGGCTACCAAGTGAGCTCCAGGAAAGGCGCAAAGCTACGCAGAGAAACCCTGTCTCGAAAAACAAAAAACAACAAAAAAAAAGAATCACAACTGCAATCTAATGAAAGTTAGACTGGGAGTTTGGAAAACTGCATGAATTTCAGGGTTTTCTCCCTCCCCCCACTAAAGTCAAGACTTCCTATCAAAGTTATCTTCTATAGCATTCCTTAAATTACCACTGGACAGAGAATTTAACCATCCGACTGTACTTTAGTGATGTTCTCTCTAACACAGCATCAGTCAACACTGAGAACTGGCACTTTTAGGGTGGTGGGGGGTAGGGAAGAACCAGGTCTTACTATGTAGCCCAGGCTGGCTTGCAACTCAGATCTGCCTGCCTCTGCCCCAAGTGCTAGGTAGGATTAAAAGCGTGTGACACCACATCTGGTTAGAATCACCATTTCTTAGTTTGATTTCCGCAAAGACCAAGCCAGGGCAAAGTTATTTCTCAAATATTCTCAATTCTAAAATGGAATACCAGTAGTCATTTGAAAGAGGACAAAAAACAGCTTGTGTGAAGGGATGTAATTCATGTAAAGAAGCACTTAGAACAGTGTTTGATCAACAATAAGAATTCAACAGTTGCCTAAGTTATGGAAAAGTTTGATTTTGGTAGTAATCATCACCAACAACTGATAGGTTTCCAAAAATAGTCAATAGTAATTAAATAATAACAATGGTATACTTAATGTATCTAAGCAAAGTGGTTAACAACGTTCACAGGTAGATAAACCGGAGCAATGACTGTTAAAAGCAATCTGGGTTCTACTTGTAAATCTTGAGTAGTTTAATCAATTCTAAAAGTTATAGGACATAAATGACCAAATTTAATTTCTGCTTTTGAGGAGTGGTTTCTCTATGTAGCCCCGGCAGTCCTGGAACTCAGTCTATAGGCTACACTGCCCTTGAACTCAGGGATCAGCCTGCCTCTGCTTGGGCTAGAATTTCGAGTATCAGTAACGAAAAGAATTTATTGGAACCAAGTACTCTGGAACACCCTGCAATCCCAGCACACTGGGAGATGAAGGCGATAGAATCAGAAGATCAAGGTCACCCTCTGCTACATAAGGAACTCCAGACTGGTCACAAGAGTCCCTGTCCAAAAGTGGGGACACGCGCAGGGGTGGGGTTGTTTGCCTGGGAACAATTCCCTACGAAAGGCACTCACTCCAGACAGGCATGCTCGAGTGCGGCTGACTCCAGAGCTCTTCACTTTGCTTTCACGTACTAAAAATCCAAACCCTCAAATCCTCCTACCTACTAGTAGCTTAAATCTTAGGCACCCATTTCTCCGTATTTTTTTTTTCCTTCTTAATCTAGAAACTTACCCACCAAAATTGCTTCCCAGTTTCCTTCTTAAGTCTCTATGCTCACCTACCTCTTCACTGTCCCTCTCCAGTCTACAAATCAGAACCAGCAGCCCAGAAGCAAAGCTTCACTAACTAGATGTGTGATAAGTCACAAAGCACATAAACCCTAACCACATGTGTAACACTGGCTTCCTTAGCCTGAGAACAGCTGGCACAGGACGGAAAGACAGCCACACCACGTACCTTATATAACCACGATCAACTAAAATGCTACTCCCATTTCACAGACAGGGTCGGGGGGTGCTGGGGACCTGCCAAGGTCACACTTCCTAGACGTGGCGGCTGCTCTGCCCCGGGACACCCAGCTCTTTCCAGTCGTCAGTCAGGCTCGCGCCCCTCGGGCGGAGCTGCGACACTCCCCCCTCCTCCGCCCACCGCCAGCGATCCACAGGTGCCCGGATCTCGTCGGGAGGCCCAGGCCGTAGCAGCCTTGTCCCCGGACCCGCCAACCCCGCGCCCATTGTTCCCACCCGACTCACCTCGGAGGACGCGGCCGCGGGCCCGGCCGGGCCGCTGGAGGCCAGCTCCCGTCGGCCCAGCAAGCTCGGCCGGTGGCGGCAGGATCCGCGAAGGCGTACCCGGCGGCTTCGGCGCCTCCCTTCCTCCGCAGGCGCCACAGGGGGCGCCTCCCCCTCCTCGCGAGACAGCGGAGACCCCGCCGGCGGCGGCTGCGACCCCTGTGACGTAGAACGCTCATCAGCAAAGGCAGTTTGGGGGCGGAGGGAGGGCGAGACAGCCCGGCCCCCCGTGCAGCCGAGCCGCCCCCTCCCCCACGCCCGCCCGCGCTCTGGGCGCATGCGCCGCGGGCAGGAGCCCGCAAGGGGCGGGGCCTGGCGCCCAGATGCCAGACCCTGCCCTGCCCCCCACGGCGGGGGGCGCCTGTCTTCGGGATTTAAGGCGCAAACTCAGCAATCATCGCCAAATATGCGGGGGGGGGAAAAAAAGAAAAACCCCGAAACCTCGCGAACTTGGACAAGTTGCTAGAATCCTCTCCAGTCCAAGAACTGGACTGAGCTCCCACGGTGCCCCCGTCCCCGTGTCTTTTTCAGCTGGGATGAACCCCAGGCGTCGAGCACTCCCCCAGCCCCAACGTTTCCTCCTCCCCGCGGCCTGCTTTCCCCTTCCCACTCGTAGGAATCTAGACCCCCAAGTGGATCAGACACGTCTGCGCCCGAGGCCGCGCAGTCCAGGCTCTGCCAGCCAGGCCTCCACTGTGAGCACCGCCAGCATCCCAGCTCGCCTGCCAAAGTGCCTTTCTCGGGGCTTGGTATTTCACACTCGCCGAGGCCCCAGACTCGACAAACGTCCAGCCAGCACTTGTTGAGTGGCAGGTCCACCATGCTGGTAACATATTTAAAAATATTTCCAGCCATAAGCGACCGTATTCTTACTAGCCGTTCTTGATGTATGGCCGGATTAACAGTTTCCAACGATTCCTCAGTTACACAAAGGAGCGGATAAGACATTGTTCATGCCCAACAAACATAGGAACGTCTATCCGCATTTTGTAAAAACGGAGGCGGGTGCAGGGCGGCAACTTTAATCCTTCCAGCGTGCTATTTTCAAATAAACTTACATGCACTCGATGGCATACTATTTTGCGCTAATACCGCACTGCGACTGGAGGGAAAAAAGTTGAGAAATGCCTATGTAAGCTCAAAAAAAAGCGCGATTTTAAAATTTTCTCTTGTATTTCCACCGCTGCCTGAAAGGCGGGCTAGGCCCGGATCACGTGACGCGCTCCAACTCCGGGCGGAAGCGCGCCTGGAACGGCTCGCCGAAAGATGGCTGCTGCAGCAGCGGGGTGGACGGCGCCCGGGAGCGGGCTCTAGGGCCCGCGCCACCCCGTCCCCGGTGCTCCTTACCATGAGGCCAGTGAGTCGCCGCACCCTGGACTGGATTTACTCCGTGGTAGGTAGCGGGGGCGGTGGAACGCCACAGCGCCGCATCCCAGGGCCCGCAAGCCGAGAGCCGACTGTTGGCTTGCGGCTCGGAACTCCAAAACCCATTCCTAAATTGAGCGTTTACGCCCTGCCCTCAGCTCCGCCCCTTCCTGGAGGACACGCTCTTCCGCCGCTGACGTCAGGGCTGCCCGGCCTGGGGGCCTGCGGGCTGTGCTTCCGTGTCCCACCTGTAGCTGGCTGGCAACCCGGCCTGAGCAGGGAGAGTAGCCAGCACACTGATCTTTTTTTGCCTTTCCTCCCCTCTTTCAGTTGCTACTTGTGATCGTCTTGCTCTCCTGGGGATTCGTCATCTATGCATCGACTGTAGCTGCGCGACGACAGCTACAGAAGGAGTTTCCAGACAAATTCTTGGAAATGAATGAACTTTGGTAATTCAGCAAACACAGTTCTTTCCCTCAAAGAGCACCTATGTAGACTTAAAAGTAAAATTCACAATACAAAATTGCGTATGGTCTTTTGTGATAAGCGTTAACATGCTAATTTTTTAAATCAGGTCATAGATTTTCATTCTAGTCCTTCAAACACTTCACATCCTCTTGCCAAGCCAGTATTTTAAAAAAAAAATCTATCACGTGACTAAAACATTTTGCATCCTGTTTATCAAAACAGACAGGAAAAAAGTAGCTGATGGAACTGTTTCATATTTGTCTTTTTACTGTTAGTCTCAAATTGGACGATTTTTGGAAAGAAATATAACAACACTCCAAGAAAAAGCTTTATTGGTTACTTTTCCAGGGGACAGATTCAGTAAATACAGCACTACAGGAAGAGGCTGTAGCTGTTACACAAGTCTTTCAGTTTTTAAGTGCTCTTTAATGATGCTGATCAGGAAAATCTTTCATTGGTGGAATTACTTCTCCAGTCTCCAGAATTACATCACCCTAGGAAAGACAAGTAAATGTTTAATTAAAATTTATTTTCATTAAATGTACATTTTATTGTAAAATATTTCAACATTTGTTTAGCACAATAAATGACTATAAACATATAAACATTTTGTTAACTCAAAATTAAGCCAGGCATGGTGGTGCACACCTTTGATCCCAGCACTCTAGAGGCAGAGGCAGGTGGATCTCTGTAAGTTTGAAGCCAGCCTGGTCTATATAGCAAGTCCCAGAATGGACAAGACTACATAGAAATACTATCTCCAAAAAAAAAAAAAAAAACCAAAAAACTTCAAAATTATTTTCCATTTCCATCTTACTTAAAACATTTCAATTTGGATGCTATATTTTCATCTGCACTAATATATATATATATATGTATGTATGTGTATATATATATATATATACACACACACACATATAAAAATCTTTATATATATAAAGATTAATCAAATTATTACAGGAGGAAAGATTAATCAAATTATTGCAGGAGGACTTAAAAATTAAAGAGTTATAGACATATAAAGTACATATTTAGACTGTCTAAATTTGAAGTATGGATACACCTGTGAGACCATCACCACAATCAACTCGATCAGATTTAGTATTTTATTCCTTCCATCTACTCTCTCAATCTCCACCTCCAGTTTTCAGGAAAGTATTAAGTCTGGATAGGTGGTCACTCTGCTCTAGTCCATGTTCAGACGCTACATGGAAAAGCTATTACGCTCTGGCATTCATTTTAATAAGGACGGAGACAGGACAGACTGGGAGGACAGCCTGACCCATACTAGTCACATCAGGAAGGAGAAAACATGTTTTGTTAAGCCAGAGACTTGCAACACTGTCACAGCTTGTTCTATTCTAAATTAGATGGCCATTCTGCAGCTTGTCAAAAGGGAAGATTCTGGAAGTGGTCAACAACATGGAAACAGGAAAGGAACACTGTGCTACAAAACCAGTGATATGGTCTTCTGTACAGAGCCTGGTCTTATCCTTTGTACATAAATGGCAAAATAAACACATAATTAGATAAGTAACCAGGCAAGCAAAGAATAAATAAATATTATTTAGCCAACCAACCAGCAAGTTAATATCCTATTTTGAGACTATGTGGGGTCTGACACACATCAATTACAAGTAAGTAAATAACAGAAGTTTCCTGTTATTTCCTAAAGCAGAATTCTAAAATGGACAGTTAACTAATTTTGATGGTTTGCCCCAAAAGTCCCGTTATAGCTGATAACAGACTATTGTAACATGTGGTGATATTTTATTTGTGCTGAAATGTAATATTTTATTTGTATGTTAATAAAGTTTGCCTGGAGATCAGAGGAAATAGCAAGCTATTAACACAAAAGTCAGGCAGTGATAGCACACGCCCTTAATCCGATCACTTGGCAGGCAGGATCTGTGTGTTCAAGGTCACACTAGGGAACACAGCCAAGCATGGTGACATAGGCCTTTAATCCCAATACCAACCATAGAGAACTGGAGGTCTGTACAGACAGGCAGTGAAGTGAGGTAGCTGGGCTAAGAGCTAATGAGAGGGCAGAAAAGCAAGGCAATAAAGGCGCAGGTTAGACAGGAAGTAGCTCGCATTTTGGAAGCTACAGAGCTGGTGAGGTAAGGTGGTTGGTGGTTCTCACTATTTCCCTGATCTCTAAGGCTTTCATCCCTATATTTGGCTCCATGTTCTTTAAGACTGCTTAGAAATTTGTCTACAGTAACATATGCTACCTAATGGAAGTTTTTGAATTTACAGTTATAGTGGTTCACTCATTATTTGTAGAGATAGACAACATGTTTTAGTATACTAAACAACAGCCTCATAAACAACCAATAAAAATACCAGTTGATTATATATAATATATATTGTTTATATGAAGACTTAAAAATTAAAAGCAACATAGACATAATAAAGTATATTTAAACTGTATACTATAATTTTGAAGTATGGATATACCTGTAAGACCATCACCACAATCAAGATAATAAAATATTTATCATTACAAGATTTAGTATTTTATTCCAAAGTGCTAAATTTTTGTTTTTGAGATAGGAACTCACTATGGAGCCCTGGCTGTTCTGAAAGGTACTATGTAGACCAAGCTGGCTTCAAACTCAGAGATCCTCCTGCCACAGGGGAGGGGTGCTGGGATTAAAGGTAGACACCAACACACTCAGCTTAATTTAAATTGAATTGACAAAAACTATCTCTTCAGGCTTATGCTATAGCCCTTTACCCATGAAAAACTGAGGGTTCCTTCTGCTCTAGGGCAGTCAAGGTCAAAAAACAAGGCTGAGATATATGGTGTCCACTCCTCATTTTCAAATTCAGTTGCTACTTCATACTATCCTCCTTTTCCCCTACAATAATACACAAATACACTTCAGCTGACAGTAAGAAAGGATCATTTTATGCTAATGAGCTTGGCAATCACTTGTAGAATGGGAGGGGGAAATGTACAAGCGGAAAAACTGGAGTTTTGAGACTTACTGGGAATATTCTGGGCTTCGAGTCAACGATGGCATATGGTGTTTTCTGCAATAAAAGTAACTCTGTGTAAATTACAGTGTTAGACTTTCTTCGGAAAATATGTTAGATCTTATCCCAAATTTTCCCAGAACTCTGGGCCCATATAACTGTTAATTCAACATCTCTACTTATGTCAATAGGCATCTCGAAGTTAACCACACCCACAATTTAATTTCCCCTAGCCCCAAACTGCTGCTCCTCTTGTTCCCTATCTTAGCTAACGCACCTGTATGCCCTCAGTGCTAAAAGCCAGAAGCCCTAACTCCTCGGCAGATCCTGCCGGAACCACCTTGATAATTATACCTTGCATCCAACTCATCTCCCCAGGTAACAGAACCTTCCTTGCCCACGCCGCTTGATGTTTTCGCCAGAACTGCTCCAACAGCACCTACTAGCTACCCTGCTTCTACTCATGCCCCCAACAACACAGGGATCACATTTTAACTCAAAATCTCATAATCCATAAAGAAAAAGATGGAGTCCTTGCTGTGATTTCACCCTAGCTAACTTGACTTTCTACCACTCTGCCCCCACTGTACTGCTGGGGTGCACCATGTCACGTGGATCGTTTGAAGAAGGCAGGCACTCCAAGATGAAAGCACTCCAATTTTAAGGCCTATGTGGCAGCAGGAAGGCCCAGTCTCTTCTGATGGACTGAACCACAAACAGCCATACAAAAGTGTATTTATTGATTGTTACTCAAAGTATTTCCTCATACCAAGGTCCCTAATCTTAATTTGCATGTCTTACTGAAGGACAGCATCACATGTCCCCATGACTCCAGTCCTTTATTATGTATTGTTTGAAATATGCAATAACAAGATTATTATTATTACCCAAGACGCACACCTGAAGCGTCTAGTGACCAAAGTCACGAATACCTGCAATGCCCCTTCAGCAAAACAATTTTACAGGTCAAAGGAAACAATCACTGTTTTCCACAAGGATTCTTCAAGGTCAAAGTGCTTCTGAAAAACCGTTGTCCATTCTAGTATCTACCCCAGATATAGTGACTCTGCTACATTCCTACAACACTGTACCCTAGTCACAATGGCTTCCTTGCTATTAGTCAAATCAATAAAGCCTGCTGTGTCCCAGGGCTTTTGTGCTCACTCAACCTTCACCTGAAGTGCACTCCTCCTGGTATCTGCTTGTCCCTCACCTCATTCCAGTTAGGTACCTTTAGTATCACTTCTGCAGAAAGGCCCAATTAAAACAGCAGCTCTGTCATTCTCTACTCCTTTACCCTGCTAATTTCTCTTCCAGAGAATTGATCACCTCCTATAATCATATGTGCCTTTTACTCATGTGCTGATTGCCAGTCTCCAAGACTAGAATAAGCATGTCATGAGGCAGGGCACAATCTGCTGTGTATACTGTTATACCCCTATTTACAGTGCTTTGCATAAGAGCTGCTTAATATATAAATGTAGAACAAATAAACTCATAAAGCATGTATGTCTGTCTGCACAAGATACCATACCAAAATATTTAAAAGATCATTGGCATGATATAAGACAAGGGGACCAGGACTGTGAGAGAAGCTTAGACTATGTTACAAGGGAAATAAAATGTCTTTATTATATGTACTGTGGCCAGGGCCAGGGAGGTGACTCTGGGTAAAGGACCAGGCCTGGCAACCTCAGCTGCATCTCTAGAACCCACATCAAGATAAAAGGAGAAAACCAACTCACAAAATTGTCCTTTGATCTCCCAAGCATATTATGGGACAGCTGTACTCCCACCCACACAATAACAATACATATTTAAAATTTTTATTCTAAAAAGAACTGTGGCCAAAGTCAAGAAGATACTAAATGTCTTCAGAGATGTAGAATTCAGTTACTGAAACGAATGTTACTATAACGAAGCTGTAGAATTTCCATAAACAAACCAAGAGAAAGAGTAAAAGGTAAGTGGCCCCAGACCCCACAGAACAAGAAATGTTGAAATATGTCCACTAGTGGCTAAGAAAGCATGAATCCCTCAGAGAAGTAACCATATTAATGTCTCTTTTTGTCAACCCAATACTGTAGCTTATTAAATATGCTTCTGCTAGAGGAGAAATGTCTTTGCAATCCTAAGACAACTTGGCCACAGAAATGATGAAAGAAACTACACTCTGTATAAAGTGATAAATGCCAAGTTTTAAAAGTTGGGATAGGACTGGAGAGGTGGCTTAGATGTTAAGAGTACATACTGCTGATCCAGAGGACCAGAGTTCAGTTCCCAGCACCCACAATGCTTGGCTCACAGTTGCCTATAACTCCAGTTCCAAAAAAATCGACTCCTCTGGCTTCTATGGGCATCTATACTCATGTGTACATACCACACAGAGATACGACACACACAGACACACAACATGGGCACACGCGCAAGCACACATAAATGGAAAATAAATCTTTAAAAATATAAGTAAGGGTGGGTTGGAAAGGGAAATGGATCTGGGAAGAGCTGGGAAAGAGGTGAGCATAATCAAAACACATTGTAGTTGTATAGAACTCTCAAAGAACTAATAAAAAATAGGTAACTAAAAAAGAAAAGTTGGGATGATCCATATTCTATTGATCAGCAGATTAGGTTCAGGATTGTCTAACAGATTAGGTTCAGGATGAAAATGAAAATGTATAACAGACACACTTCTGATTTGAAGTTGAAAAAAATTGCTTCTTAGAGGCACCAATATACCATATAAACACCTAAAATTAAGATTGAACAAATCAAATTTATAGATAGGTTTAAAGCGCTTAAGAGAAAGTGATTACAATTGTTAAGTGGGATTGTCTTAAGAGTTCAAATTCAATTAGTTCCGAGGTGGTAAGGACAGAATAAGCTTTATCAGAGGTATGGCAGTTTAATTATAAGATAAAAGTACACTTTAAAATGTAAAACTAACAAACTAAATTCCCAGACGAGACTCTGACCACTTCCGTACAGCAGCCACTCTCGGATGTTCACACCTTCCCTGCCAGAAGGCAGTGTTCTTCTCCAGAGATCACCACGCTAAAACAGTGATGAAGTGAGATGGACAGTGACATGAAGAGGCCCAGGGAGCTGCTCGTGAACACGGTTTTCAAGCCCATCAGTACAGAAATGTAAACCATTCTGACCCTTAATAAATTATTAGTACATTTTATTGTTGCAGAAGGGTTTTCAGCTGATTTCTGAGATGAAAAAAAAAAATCCAATTCAAGGGAGCTGGAGAGATGGCTCAGCGGTTAAGAGCACTGATTGCTCTCTCAGAGGTCCTGAGTTCAATTCCCAACAACCACATGGTGGCTCACAACCATTTGTAATGAGACCTGGTGCCCTCTTCTGGCCTGCAGGGATACATGCAGACAGAACACAGTATACATAATAAATAAATCTTTAAAAAAAAAAAAATTCAAATCCCTACTATCCCCTACTAACCTTACTGCTGACCCAGCAGACGAGCCATAACATGGGTCCTTCAGGAACCATTACGGGCAGGGAATCATGTAATTTCAAATCAGTTTGCTTTTTCCCAACTTCGTCTAACGAGTACCAAATTGCAACAGCCTCCAGCTGCTCTGCCTGGTGTAGAACTTTGACTCCTTCGAGCTGCGGTCAATGTTTTGTTTTATTTTTGTTTGTTTTGTTTTACATTCCCTCACAATCATCACGCCATTCTCCCATTTAACAGTGGAGAGTTCGGTTGGGTGTGGAAGCTCATGGATGTCATCAGGTGAGAGTGAGGAGATCCAGGGTTCAAGGCCAGCTTGCAGTATATGAGACTTACTTTCAATACACACACAATGAAGAGTTCCCACTGCTCGTTATACATAAAGCTCCCCTTCTCCCTAGATTTTGAAACTTTCCCCTAAATTGGTCTCAGCTTATTGGGTCAATAGAGAGCCATCTCCTCAGTCTGGAGGACTTCTGGCCGTGCTCATCACTGACTTTCTGTCTTTCCTTCTAACTAGCATAACTTGTTCCCTCACACTCTCCCTTGAATGTTATCTGCCCTCTAACATAATACATATTCCTGGATGTCAGATACTTACTTTTATATATTCTTTCTAGAACAATAAAAAGGACACACTAGGTATTCCATTCTTGTTGCTCGAAAGACATAACGTGGGCCAAGGAGATGGATGGCTCACAGGGCAAAGGCTTGCTGCTGAGCCCAACAATCTGAGTCCGTCCCTGGAGACTACATGGTGGAGTGGAGAACCACGTCCTTCCAGCTGTCTTGACATTCTTTAACCTCCATGGACTAACACCTTTGAAGGTAACAAGCCAATAATCTTGCTCCACTGGACAAGTTGGACTTGTTTCAGGATTCCTCATGACTGCATGCAGATGATGAACGCTGGGCAGGAACATCAGAGCTGAGGCTGCTTTCTTCTTGCTGCTCTGTCAAGCAGCCGCTTCAGCTGTCTCAGACAGAGATGCTGCCTGCCGGAGTGTAACTTAGGGACAGCGCTGTTCCCAGGCCTTCTTAGTGGACAGACTTAGTGAACATGCATACAAGCCCCCGCCCACACTCATGGTTATTTCTCTATCTACCTATGAATAGATAGTAATAACTGAATTCATACCAACACTTCCAATTCTAATCCATTCCCCCAGGAGTTCTCCCTTTTCATGGAAACAACCCCTTTCCACCAGTGTACTTACTTGACCCAGCTCCTCAGTATAACAAATCTGTTGCCATCACCACCCCCTCCCATGTTTAGCCTCCTCACCATAGTTGATGTCTTGGTCCACTTCAGGTTCCTTACTCTTTCTTCTCACATTCCAATATCCTACACCAGGCTGCTGTCACTAAGGCTCCCCAAATAGGCATGCTCAGACGACTCTTAACAACTTTCACTGAACACAAGAATGCCTTCTTTACACTATTTGAGTTCCAACAGCCTACACGAGGAAGTCACTGCTGTTCCTTCTTCCAGGACACCCCAGAAACTGTATGTCCTCCTATTGCCCAGAGTCCAGTGTTATGTACCAACCCTACTGTGCCATCCCTTATCTTTAAAATATGGCAAGTGGCTCTGGACAACCCAGGTAAGATCTTTCCATGAAAAAGTTAATATTTTTGGTCACCCTAGATTCTAAAGAAAGAAAATTATGAAAAATCAGACTTTTAAAAACAAGGGAGAATGAAAGGATGAGGAGACCTCTTTTGAATGATATGACATACCTAAGCTGTGCTAAAAAGGCAGCAGAAATCATTTTCCCGCCTCCTGCTCAGGACTCTAGGTTTAGACACTCTGATCAATTAAACACTACTTCAAGTTATGCATTCAAGTTATAAACTACTTGTATATACCAGTAATTTTTTGAATTTCAAGTTTGAAACTAGTTGTATCTAAGACTACTTAAGTTCAATTAATCTGTTACCCAAAAGAATTCAAAGAACTTCAAAATGAACTTAAAGTGGTGTATTATTTCCTCAGTACAGCATAGCCAGGGAAATTATTGGACAATATTAAAGATAAATTCTAAAAAGCACACATTTAACAAATACTTACAGCTACGTGATATTTGACGTAATAGTGAATAATCCAGAGAGGTATAAGCACATGAGAAACAGCGAAGAGACTGGACCGGTATGTCTTAAAGACCTGCAGAGGGGAAACACAATACGCAAAATAAACAAATACCCTCTTTTTAAATTGTTTATATTTATTCATTTTATGTGTATTAGTGTTTTGTTTGCATGTATGTATGTGTGCCACGAGTGTGCCTGCTGCCATTGGAGGTCAGAGGGAAGAAGGCCTCGGATCCCCTGGAACTAGATGTGGGTCCTGGGGACCAAAACCGGTCCTTGGCAAGAGCCAAGTGGTCTTGAGTGCGAGTCATCTCTGCATCTTCACCCACCCCTCATTTTTATTTTCATTAATGTATTTTGAGACAGGGTCCCACTCTTTAGCCCAGGCTGACCCACTGTGTAGCCTGGCCTGGCTTTGAACATGAAGCAATCCTCCTTAATCAACCTCTGCAGTATTACCAACACGTGCCACTTACTACACCGAGCATGAGATAGCTCATTTTCAATGTGTGTGGAACAAAAAGGAAAAAAAAAAATCCCACTGCCAACAGAGAAACAGTGTGATGGTTACTTTACAAACTTCTCAATGGAACATATCTCCTGACAGATTGGGGCTAACCTACCTACTCCAATATTTTCACTAACTCTGGGACTCCCTGTAGGACAGCCAGAGCCAGAGCAAACAAGGGTTAGGATGAGTAGCATTCTGCAAGACTGCTAGACAGGGTTTAGGATTCTGTAAGATATAAGGCATTCATGTTCAAGAAAAAAGCAAGATTTCGTATTAACATTCAGGTGTTCTAAACTCACTGACAGCTGTTCTGACATACCATTTTAAAAGGGAAAGTCAAAATACAAAAAAAGGGGGGGGGGACGGACACTTTTCTATGGCATCTAATTTGACTAAAACACACCCTTTAAGAAGAAAGACAACCTAGAATCTATGTATTATACCAGATGATTATAGAAGACAAAAAATCATTGAAAGTAAGGTAAGACAAAATTCAACAAATGCTTACTTCCTTAAATCACCAGCTAAGTTATCAACTTGCCACCAGTGACTGCCAAAATCAACAGGCAATGTCAGATACACAAGAAGGGAGAGGCAGCTTGAATTACGGTTGAATTTTACCACCTTAAGTATGTAGTACCCTTTTACACTAATCTCTGTTGCGTTACACTTTGTAGCACAGTAAGATAGTAATTACATGTGGATTTCAATATGAATTCCTTCATGTGACCAGGAGCAAATCCTTCAAAAAAAAATTTTTATGTTTCTCTTTCCTCACATTTAAAATAAGAATTAGGAACTGTTTTTACCATTTAGGAATAAAGAAATGAAGTAATGCATACAAAAACCTCAGCAGAATACTAGGTTCGAAGATAGCAAGAGCCCACTGTTACTTTATTATTATAATTATTATTGGAAGAAATTGAAAGCAATTCCCACATAGTAGGCATTATTATTATTATTATTATTATTATTATTAGAAGTAATTGAAAGCAATTCCCACATAGTAGTCATTACTCATCACGGATATGACATAACAGACTGCAAGAAAATATCCGGAACCCTTAAAATAAAAAATAGCCCTAGAATGGATGATTTGTCTGCTTGGCAAAGTCGAGGAATGCAACTTAAAAGTAAACAAACCGTGCTCAAAGTACATACTGAGGCACAGAAAGGGAGCTTTAGCGTGTGGCAAAGCATCCCAAATAGAGCCCTGTCTTCTGTTGCGATCCCCGAGGCTGTGCTATACCAGCTGGCCCTCTGGCAGCTGAGTGCTGTGTTCGCTGGTCTTTATCACCTCGACCTTACGCATCGCCTACGTGTTCTCAAACACTAAAATCGCACTCTAGTGAATTCTGGCCTGTTACTCTGAGGGAAAGTATCTACAATCGAAAGAACTACATGTGCTGAAAACCTAAGGTCGGACTTCTCAGTACACCCGACAGCCAAACAGGATCATCCTCCCGAAACCAAGCCGCTCCGGGACTCCAGATCCCTGGCCTGGACTCTCGTGATGTGACAGTCTCCGCTAAACCTGAGACCCCAGGCTGACTGTCCCTGGGGGCCCTCCGGGGCACGAACAGGGTCGGGACCGAGAGGAGCGGGGCGTGGGGTGGCCGGGCTGCGAGCCGGCGTGGGAACTGGGACCTGCGTGGCTCATCACTCACCACGTTCTTCCACGGGGCCCCGTCCCGCAGGAAGTTATTCCAGAATTGCTCCAGGGGCCACGGCTTGCGCGGTGGCAACACGGGCTCCCGGGGGCTCAGCTCCTGGTCCTTCAGCCACCGCCTCCTCAGCTCCCGCAGCTGCTGCAGCCGCAGCTTCTCATCCGGCGTGTACCCCGTCATGTCGCCGGCAAGCCTGCCAAAGAGACACGGTGCGCGTCCGAACCCGGGGCCGGTCACTTACGCGCGCGGCCGCGCCTCAGAGCGACCTTGAAGACGCCTGGGAGCGGCGCGGTGTGATGACGTCACACCCAAACAGTGCCTCTGGGCGCCCGCGGACTCCTTCGCGGAAGTCGGAATCTGCGCACGCGCAAAACCCTCTCCTCCCGCCCTGGTTTTAAGATCCCGGATTAAAAGCAAGCTCTGGAAGGTCCCTTAGTTATGGACTACTGGGGCCGGGGAGGAGTGGGGGGAAGAGAAAGTGTGAGAGGTCCTGGGGCTGGAGTTCAGAGAAGGAACTTGGAGGGGAGGGGGCCGGAAGGACGAGGACGTGAGTTCACTGAACCTCGGCCCCGCCCCCTTGAGTCCCTCTCTTGACCTACAGATAATTGCATCCCGATCCCGTCAAGGGACCTGAGCGGCTGTGTCGGTTTCTTCCCGCGTCTGTACTGCAGAAATAAAGAACACTTTATTTGGGAGGATTACACAGGCCCGTCTACTCTTTGATCCAGTCGTCCCCCTTAGAAGCTATCCCAAAGGTATGGTGGTAAAAATTGGCAGAGGTACGCGCGAATATTCATCACGACACAATTTGTAAAACCTTAGCGATCACCTCCTGGATTCCTCAACAGAGGATTAGTGGGAAAGCGTATGGTACTGTAAAGCACTGGAATGCTACACCCGTCGTATAGATAAGCTTTCTATTCACAACTGTGGAGTGACCCCACAATCTATTGTTAAGGAAGAGACAGAGAGAGAGCTACACTCAGTAGAAAGAAGAGTATATGGTATGCTGTCTTTTATTCAAAAGAGAGATGAGCAGTGATTATATATATATATATATATATATATATATATATATATATATATATATTCCCTGAAGTTTTAAAATTAATATAAATGAAAACGAATTTTTTTTTCGAGACAGAGTTTCTCTGTGTAGTTTTGCACTTTTCCTAGAACTCATTCTGTAGTCCAGGCTGGCCTTGAACTCACAGAGACCCACCTGCCTCTGCCTCCCGAGTGCTGGGATTAAAGGCGTGTGCCACCACCGTCCAGCGATGAAAACGAATTTTGTTCGTTGTTGGAGGCCGGGTCTGGTGTAATATAGGCTGGCTTTGAACTTGCTATTGAAGGGAGACTGGGCTTGAACTCCTAATTCTTCTGTCTTCACTACTCATGAGCAGGGATACACCAGTATGCTCAACTTAAAAACAACTGCTTTTGGTGGAAGAGCTGGCCCTGAGGTCATAAGAGCAGGAGAGCTGGCCCTGCTTCTCATCAGCTACAGCACTTGGGAGAGTGGCCCCTACACCTCACCTGGGCAACACAGTAGAGCTGGTGGGATCTGGAGGCATGATGTGAAAGACACAAAGAATAAATTTTTAAAAATTGATTAAAAAGGTTTGAAAACAGCAATATTCTATAGGGAGGATTAGGCTAGAGACCGTAGTAGAAGCTGGCAAGTTGTAGAGATGACTCAGTGGTTAGGAACACATGCTGCTCTTTCAGAAGACCGGAGTTTGTTTACATCGTGAGGCCTCTGGAAGCAGCTCTCTGGAAGACAAGACTATGATCTGCAAGGCTCTCCCCAGCACAGACACCACTAGCACAAATTAGAAGTTTCTAAGACTAGTAGGCAACCGGCAGGTTCCCCAGATCAAAGATAGAAACATTTCAACATCAGTAAATATGAACTGAGGAATTTTAAAATGTAAAATACATCACACCCAGGAAGTCAAAATATTTTGGATGGTTTGTGACTTTTAGGAATCAACTCATTACTTTGAAATCTGATTTTTTTTAAAAATCGGACTTTTTTTACCTAGTTTTTCTGTACAGATTGCTTCTTACAGTAACCAAGAGCTTACAGGGGACACTTTCTTCAAAGAAGTCCTTTAATACCGAACACGGGAAGATCTGGCAGGCCATTCTACAGCCCTTCATTAATGAACCGGTGCAGGGATTGCCTCTGTAGCTGTGGGCTGCTCGGCGAGGGCTGCGCCCTCTTGTGGACAGCTGTCTTGTTGCCTCTAAAATAGCCTTGCCAAAGTCTGGAGCTGAGGCCTCA
Organism: Peromyscus leucopus; assembly: GCF_004664715.2. Taxonomy (NCBI): domain Eukaryota; kingdom Metazoa; phylum Chordata; class Mammalia; order Rodentia; family Cricetidae; genus Peromyscus; species Peromyscus leucopus. Next base: position 52,010,055 of record NC_051064.1, read on the forward strand.
GTCCAGGGAGGGCCTGGGGTGGAGGAGGTACAGTCCATGAGTTTGCTATCAGTGTGTGATGGGTCATTTGGGCTCACTGTATTCCTCCCTTTTCAATTTTTTATTTACACTTGAAATTCCCATAAATTTTTTTTTTTAAAAATCTGTGCATTGAAGCACTGAGCCTTTATTTAAGGTATTATTAATCTTCGGGCCCTTCATGTAAAACTTTTCTTATCTACAGACTTCAACTGTATTTGGTAAAGATGGATCTTTTCATCTCATATTTTGCATTGCATTTTTCTCATTGGATCCTACCAGATCCTACCACTGATTCTATATGCTTGGTGTCCAGGGAACTTGCTCTCAACAGTTGGCTCTATGTGTATTCCTGAGAGTTTTCCCCTATTCTGTATATGCATGCCTCACTTTCCTTTCCAGAACGTGAGACATGGTTAATGTTCCAAGTGTTGTTTTCTCATATATACCTAACTGCCCCTATTGAGTCAGAAAAGTTTCCAGGATTAGAAGTTGTAATTAGTAATTCAAGATAAATTTGAGAAGCATTAGCTCCCTGCTGATCTAAAGGGAAACTATTGTAGAAAGAACAGAATTTCCAGGGGAGATTGCAGCTGTTGCATTCATGACTGACAAAGTAAAACTAAAAACCACCCAAAGAATCAATACTATGGGTGAAAAATACAATGAGAGAGAAAAGAGCCTGCAAGTTGCACCAATTTTGCAAATTCCTATGCGGCCCCATGGTTCCATGGGTGGCTTGCCCCAGGAAACCCGTTAGACAGATAGTTATATGCCAAGCCGAAACTAAGCTGCATGGCTCCAGACACCTAACCAAGCTAGGAAGGACTATATAGAGGCATTTGACAATTCAAATAATGTTTCCTTTATTAGTAAAATTAAATACATCTAGTAATTTCTTGATTTGAGGACCATCACCCTGACTTTCTGTGGAAACCATTCCACTCTCACACTTAGTAATAGTCTGTGTGCGTGAGTTGGAGGTGGTGAGCCTGCGACTTTGGCCTTCCTGGATGACTGCTCAGATGCAGCATCCCCAGTCAGGAACTGAGTTCAGCACTTGGTTTCTGGGAGCCACTGTGATCCCGACACTGTCACTGAGAGCCCGCCTCAGTAAGAACCTTGACAAGATTGGTGTGTCCCTTGGATGATGTTATCAAGCTGAATAGAGAGGAAGACAAGAAGCAAAATTTTCCAAGACGATATAGCAGACTCCAGCAAAGTGGTGCTCTGCAATTCAGGGTGAGAGTACAGTGGGGAACCGAGCAGAATTCTGGTTTGGTAAAACTAGTTAGTGTGAGCCCTCGAGGAAGAGTATTGCCTGGAAAGAGACGTCCTTATAGAGTTATCACCTTGCAGCTAAGGAAGCAACTAGAATTCAAAAGGGAATCAGTCCTATGAATCGTCCACCTCTAAGTGACAAGAATATAGAACGCTATATTCCAGCACTAAAAAGGAAGGCAAGCCTTCTGAGACCAAATGAAGTAGAAAGGAAACCAGTTCTCAAGAGACATAACCAGTTAAACAGAAAAAAATAATACTACAGCTAATTTTACCAGGAATGGACATAAATTAAGTCCTCAGAAAGATACTCATCCGGCTACTTTTCTTTTCTGAAGAGGCCTGAAGGTTCAGGCCCAGTTGAACACAGGACAGCTGCTAGATGGTAGCAAGGAGAACTCATCAATGGGTACTTCCACCACAGTGGAGGAATATTGCTGTATCCATTGGCAATCCTGGAGCAGTACAGTGTCCAGTAACTCAGGAACCACGATTCTCTCTGCGGCTGTACCCTCATTCTTGACAAAAAGAGAGCAGTCTGATGTGAAGAAAGTTCCTAGAGGCGTTCCTCTAGAGTTTGACATAAATAGTGTGGGAAAACAGGCTTTGGAAGAACAATTTGGAATTCTGAAAGAGCAAAGAGCCACCCGCACGTTCAACAGAGGAGGAAGCCGCTTTGTAACTGGGATAGTCCACGTCATAGGAACGCCTAAGCGATGACTGAAAAGTTGCTGCAGGCCGCAGGAATATATCATAAGAACTCAGCTGGTTATGGCAAAGTCACTACCTGGAGGGATCAGGGAATTCCTCCAGAGGAAGCCAAATCCCAAGGAGTTTTTGGTGTTACTTGGCTTGTTATATATCAGCTGTATCCTGTTATGAAAATCATGTGTGCCTTCATAGTTTTTCCAATTGACTTTTCCCTAAGAAGGACTACAGTGTGGACTGATCACCCTCTGGACATACACGGTCCAGGTATTTGGAGAATAGCCTCAGGAAAGGCTTTTTCTGGAATCAGATTATCTCCCTTAGCCACTTTCAAAGACTACAGGAAACACCACCCAGGTGGGCGCCCAACTTCCCAGGACTAACAATGATAACAGCCCACCTGCAGTCTCCTGACTTAAATTCCACAAGGAGACACCTCCCAGGGAGGCGTCCAACTTCTGAGGACTAACAATGATAACAGCCCACATGCAAGTCTCCTGACTTAAATTCCACAAGAAGACATCACCCAGGGGGGCACCCAACTTCCGAGGACTAACAATGAAAACAGCCCACATGCAAGTCTCCTGACTTACGGTAAATTCCACAAATAGACACTGCCTAGGAGAGGTGGACATTAAGTAATAGCTTTACACAATTTAGCTCAGACCCTCCGTTTATATACCAGGACTTCCAGGGCACAAAGGGAGAAGAGAAAAGAGAATGGAAGAACTAGATGGGTAAGAACTTGAGAGGAATGAACTGAGATGGGGAAGACCTAGATTGAAGGGCTAGAGATACGAGATGGAAGATGAAGAAGAGCCAGATGGGGAAGAACAAGATGAGAAAGAGCCAGATGAGAGAGGAGACGGGAGAGGAGCTGACAGGGGAAAGAACTGGATAGATGAGAACCTAGAAGGGACAGAACTAAGATAGAACCTAGAGGGAACAGTAGATAAATAGAGAAATCAGGCAAGAAAGGAAGTAGACATGAGAGCAGAATAGAAGCTGTGCAGAGAGAGAACTATCACAGAATAATAAAGTGTATGAACTAAGGAGTTTTGTGTACATAGATTCATTTCTTTTTATCAAAGATTAATTATCAGCTGGTTGTAGATTCTTCCCGGACCCTGAGAAGGGACCATCAAGGGGCTGGACCCCCCTAGTCCCCGATAAAAAGTTGAATCGCTTTAAGGGTTTATCAGAGAAGTTCAAGAAACATTCCTTCAGAACAGTCACAAGCCTAAATAACTTCATTTTTGAAGGATTTTTTAATGTATAAATAATGTCCTGAAAGAATAACAGGGAATATACCTACCTGTTCTTACAGATTTCATGGTCTGCCCATGAACGAGAGCATGACTTCTTTGATTCTTCATAAAGCCAGAGGAAGACAGAAAGACAGAAATGGATTATTTGTATGAGTGTGTTGTTTAGGATCTCATCACTTTTGTCCAGTTTTTAGACATTGCCATGGTAAATCTTAAAGTTCAGAAATAAGAGTACACCCTGTACTTGGTCTCTGCCACTTACCCATTAACATGCTTCGGTAAGAAGTACAGTTGACTTTTTGTAATTAGAGGCTTTTTTTTTTTTTTTTTAAGTATAGGAGAATTTCAGTTTTGGCTTTCAAGATTTATGGAAATATTTTGAACTCGGTTCATTTTTCAGTCATTGTTAAGGTTAACCACCCCACCCCACCCTCACCCCCAGTTCTAAGCATGCAATACTGAACTTTTATTAAGAATGTGGCTCTCGGGATTAGTCTCAGATCACAGCGTGTCAGGGCTGAAATGCTTATGTTACCAAGTCAGCTGGTAGGGCCTTGGAGGAGACGCCCGATGCAAACCCTGATAGTTTGTGTTTAGTAAATGAAGGAGACACGAAAGGCAGGAGCAAATGAAGGACTGGAAAGGGTTAAAAATAAAAGCCTGGGTTATAGTTATACTCTTTGGATTTAGTGTCGTCTTGAGTCTAGTGTTCATAAAGTCTTTTACAAATGATGCTCAGAAGAATTACAATTTTTAAAATAAATTGAGTCCTTGGGTATTTTGACAGTACACTCACTAGACATAAAGCCCTATGTTTCATATTTAAAAAGTTTTTTTTTTTTTTAAAAAAAAAAGCTTTTAGGCTTGATAAGTTCAATAACTTACAACTCCCCAAACAAAAATCCACTTGTATATGTCACAAAGAGAAAATGTAAAATTATACTGAAGTTCTACTTAACTGTACACGTTCACTCTGTTTCTCGTATCACTCAGAGTTCGGGCATTATAGGGCGGAAGGGCTTTTCCCTTACTCTGGAGATCTGCTGTGCCAAGACAGTGCTGACAGTCCTCAGGGACGACAGTAAAATGCCAAAATGCAGCGACATATTCCAGCCATCAAGTGTGGCCATTTGGTTTTGCTATGATTTCAAATCTCCAAGTGGATGTTTAAGTATCTCTACTTAAACTTCCTGTAAAGTTTGACTTCTGTAAAATGAGACCAAGCACTGTACTTCCTGGCCACCTTCCTTGTATCCTAGAGACCATTGTCTCTGACACTCTTTAAGTTTCTTGCTGGCTTATACCAGTCATGGGAAAATCTGCAACAATTTTTGTGCTTACATCAGAGATATAAATCTGATCAGTGTGTGTTATTTGCCAGTACTTCTACTTAATAAGGGATTTTTGGAAACCAATCACAGAATTGAAAATAAATCTAGCTTTTCCTTAGCCGTGATACTTTTCACTGAGGCCAATGACTCATGAAACATTTTTGTCAATATGAATATTTATATTTGGTTCAGGAACAAAACATTTTAGAGTGGTTTGTTGGTAGCTTATATTAAAGCAAAGTTTGAAAAAACAATTGAGGATAAGCACTATCTTTGGAACAATTTGTGAAAATATGATATAAAAATCCTTGTTTCCTGTTGTTTTAAGTACAGAAGTATGTTGACACTAAGTACATTGAAAAACATGGTGTCTTTGGTATAATAAATGTTTGCTCTTCAGGCATCTGTAATTTAATTTTCTTTCAAAGTAAATTTTGCCTTTAATATAACTAAGTTAAAACTCTTAGGTGCTAACATATTGTATATTAACAAAACAATATGTTTTTTGGATGAAAATTTTCTTTATTGGAATGTGGTTATAGTCATTCTTGTTCAGTTCTTGAAGGCTTTAAAAATTTTTAAACAGGGTGCAACTTAAAATTTCCTTTGCACCAAGATGCATGCAAAACATTGATGCAGTGTACCACAAAATGAAAGTTTGTATTTAATGAGGAGGTGCTTTACACTGTACTTTTTGGTATTTGTGGGGGGGGTTACGTTAGATTTATTCTGAAGTTGTTCATTTTTGACAAATAAAATGTAACGGGTTTCACATGAGTAATTCTGAGCTACAAAGACTGAGTTGTGGTCTTCAGATTGCTCTGTGTTACAAAGCATATCTATGATTTCTGGGATCTGCAGTAACTGATCAGCTGAATCTACACTCTTGGTATTCCTCCAACTGCCTTTGGACCATTCCATGCTGGGTAACAGGAGGAGCCTGAGGGGAACTGAAGATAATCAAATTGTTTACAGCACACAGCATGAGATTAGCAGAGCCTTTACGCCACTTCTCACACTGACAAATAATAAGTAAATTGTCAATAATAATAATAAATGAAATCAGTGTTTTCAATCAAATATAATTCTTCTGCTACAGGATACTACCCACCATGTCCCATTTCTTCCCATGAACTCAGGCTGTAAAAAAAGAAAGCAGAAAAAGAGATAATCCCTTAAAACAGACTCAAACTCAGATGGGCTGTAGGAGTGAGGTAACTGCCAGACCTTCCCACCAGACAGTGCTCCCATTTGCTGCAATGTGGTTGATATATTGTGCACCCCAGTAAACTTATCTGGGGGTCAGAGAACAGAACAGCCACTATATTAAACATAGGTTTAGGCAGTGGTAGCACACACTTTTAATCCTAGCATTCCAGAAGAAGAGATCCATCTGGATCTCTGTGAGTTCAAAGCCACACTGGAAACAGACAGGCATGGTGACACACGCCTTTAATTCCAGGAAGTGATGGCAGGAAGCAGAAAGGTACATAAGGCATAAGGACCAGGAACTAGAGCCTCTTTTAAGCTTTTAGCAGCAGTTCAGCTGAGATCCATTCAGATGAGATTCAGAGGCTTCCAGTCTGAGGAGACAAGATCAGCTGAGGAATTGGCAAGGAGAGGAAGCTGTGGCTTGTTCTGTTTCTCCGATCTTTCAGCGTTCACCCAATACCTGGCTCCGAGGTTTTTTTTTTTTTTTTTTTTATTAATAAGACCCTTTAAGATTCGTGCAACCCACAACTCCAGAGGCTAGCTAACAGGGAAAGACCCTAGAAGGGACACATGGATGACCCTGTGAAGGAGAAGTGGATGAGATCTACATGAGTGGACTGGGTGTGGGGGATGGTGGCAGAGGGCAAGGAGTGGGGGATGAGAACATAGGGAATGGGAGGGTCAAGCTGGAACAGGGACAGAGTGGGAGGGCAGGGAGGGAGATACCGTGATAGATGAGGACATCATGGGACTAGGAAGAGGCAGGGTGCTGGGGAGGCTCTCAGGAATCCACAAGGTTGACCCCAACTTGGTCTGCTGGCAGTGGTCCAGAGGGTGCCTGGACTGGTCTATTCTAGTGACCAGCCTAGCAAATAACCTAGCTGTCATCATAGAGCCTTTGTCCAGTGACTGATGGAGGCAGATACAGAGATCTACGGCCAGGCACCAGGCTAAGCTCCAGGAATCCAATTGATGAGAGAGAGGAGAGATACTGCAGGCAAGGGATGTCGAGATCATGATGGGAGGACGTGTAGAGATGACCGGCCACATATCTGCTCTGCTAAATAACGAATCAGTTAAAATAAATGTCATTATTCATAAGGAAAAATGTTAGCAGCCCTCAGGGACTCAACTGATATTCTAGCAGGTGAGATATCAATGTAGTGGAAGATTGCCCAAAGACGTTTTCCTAGGACTCAGCCCAAATCATTGTTTTTGTTGGATCAAAACATATCCATACTTAGGGCAGAGGAAATAGCTCAATGTAGAAAAGACTAGAGTTAGACCCCACACAGCACTCACACAGATGTCTGTCTACCATGGTGGCCCACCTGTAATCTCAGATTTGGGAGGTAGAGGCAGGGGTTCCCAGAAGCAAGCTGGCTGCCAAGACTAGCAGAATTGGTACGCTCTGGGCTCAAGTGAGAGACCCTGCTTATTGAAATCCAAGATGGAAAGTGGTCAGGGAAGATGCCTGATGTCAAACTCTGGACTCCATATTCATTCATGCACACATGCACATAGACACTTGAACATTCATTTACATACACACCACACACACACACACACACACACACACACACACACACACACACACTTGAATTTATTAGTCTTGTGGGTTTGTTTGTAATTATCTTTAAAACAATTTCATTTTTATAGTTGAAACAAACTATACACACAGTTTGGCTTTGTAAGTAAAGGTGCAATGAAAACAATTTTACACAGGGAATATGCAAGAGTTTGTCTTTCTTCTTCTACAGTTGGAAAACACTGTTATCTCCTTATACAGGGGTTTCCCCTTTACTATAGAGTAGTTAGTGACCAGCAGGGAATGAACTAAGGACAAATGGAGTGGATATACAAACATAAGCAGACCTGCCCAGCCTTTGGGAGCTAGAGTGACAAATAATACTATAAGGTTATCTAGCACTTGGGAGGTGGAAGCTGGAGGATCAAGACTCCAAGGCTGGCCTCAGCTACATAGTAAATTCAAAGCCAACCCAGGCTATACATGAGCCCCTATTTAAAGTGATGTTTGAAGACAATGCATAAGAAGAGAATCAAGCTAGTTAACATATAAATTACTCATTTTATTTTTTATAGGGAGATTAGAAATGTGCTTTTTAAGGAATTTTCCAATATAGAAGATATTGTCATTAACTGTAACCACCATTATGTGCAATAGCTCTCTCCGATGTATTCCTCCCTATAGGTGGAAGCTTCTGTGTCCCACCCCGTCCTGCAACCACTTCCAAATAGTCACTCAGAGGCTTATATTAATTATAAATGCTTGGCTGGGTAGCTCAGGTTTATTACTAACTAGCTCTTACACTTAAATTAACCCATAATTCTTATCTATGTTTAGCCACATGGCTTGGTATTTTTTTTCTCAATACAGCATTCTCATCTTGCTTCCTCTGGGTCTGGCTGGCGACTCCTGACTCTGCCCTTCCTCTTCCCAGCATTCTTAGTTTGGTCGTCCTGCCTATACTTATATTATCAGTTTTATCATTTTTGTGTTATCACTAAAAAAGTTGATTAATATGAGTGCTAAGATACAAGTTTTCAAGCAGCCAAACTTAATTTATCCAATAACCTTACAGGAACTGCCAAATGATAGATATCCCCAAGACTGTGTAAGAGCTGAATGGACTCCTGTGCAAATGTTAGATTTGAGTAGATTCAAGGAAGTGATAGTCTCATGTGGCATGCATTCATCTTTTGTGAAGCAGATGTTAAACTCATGGTCAACTTCTAGTAGAATTATCCCTCAAGACTGGAGACTTGGTTATAGCAGTCTTGGAGCCTGGTCATCAATTAACAGTGGAGGGCCTGGTAGAAAGATGAGGCTAAGACTATTGAACAACAAAGTAGGACTAGAGGTATGAGAATCTCCCAAGACCAACTTCTTGGTGAGGGAAAGTATGCTAAAGGCAGTCTCTACATGATGACTACACCCTGGCTTTATGCCACACAGCAGCTTTGAATGCTTGGGACAGAACTGAAGAAGTAGGAAAGAAACCTGAGTCGTTTACTAGAGTTATACAGGGCCCAAAAGAAAACTTCATTAATTTCTTACAAAGATTGACTTCAGCAGTAAATAGAATAATACCAAATTCAGAAGCTAGACAAATAATAATTAAACTCTGGCTTTTGGAAATGCTCATGCATAGTGGAAAAGGGTAATTAGGCCATTAAAGACAAGATCAGCACTCTTAGAGGAATGGATCTGAGGTACAATCAATATTGAATCTCATAACCATTAAGATGCTTAGATAGGAGAGGTGATTTCCGGAGATTTGAAAAATTGAAATGTCAAGTATTTCAATTGTGGTAAACAAGGTCACCTAAAAAGGGACTGTAAACAGGGCATTCCTAGAAACAATATTTTTTTTCTAAGCATAATCCAAACAGAATGCCCCTCCCTTCTGGATTATGCAGAAAGCTGGCAAAGGCAGACATTGGACTAATGAATGTAGATCAACAAGGGACAGTCAAGGTAACCCTTTGCCATCATGAAACATTTTAAAGGGGCCTCCTGCAGGCCCCCATGTCAAATTTTGTAGATAGTTATTTACTATCACCATGGAGGAATTCCTTCCCAGAGCAATTAAAGAAAGACCTAATGTCTATTGTAAAAAGCCATACTGCTCTGGATGGTAGAACAGCTTTAGGAAATAAAACAAAAATTTCAAGAGAAACCATAAATCAAAATCAATAAAGATTAGATTTGAACAAGATAGACCTCTTAATTAGAAGAGATGATAGTTCATCAAACAGCATGACCATCCAATCTAAACTAACTTTAAAACTAACAAAAGTTTTTCATTTGATCAGATATAACTTGCCATGAGGGAACCTCTCCAAAATTAGGGTTAGGGAAAGGTTTTGTTTTTGTCTTTCCAGGAGAATGAAGGCATCCAACTAAGGAATCTGAAAACCACTGGACAAATGAGACATCTGAAGAAAAAGACAAATCATCCAGAGAAAATGTCCCAAGAAAAAGAGTAAATTGGCTTATTGGTATATCACATTTTCAACATGCTAAAATTTCATAAGTCTTCCCAAATGTTTGTTTCTGCTGTTCTCTGCAGACATGTAATGTAAATGGTCTTTTTGTAGTCCCAGTTCAGTTGAAAATTAAAGCTGGCTTTGGAGTTGGAGTGTGGCTCTCTCCTTTCTCTAAACCTAAGCATGCTTGTTAAAGTAAAATCCAAAAATCTCTGTCTCATGTCAGAAGAGCCACCTGATATGGGACAGAAGAAAAACCAAATTAAGGCATTATTATATTGCCACTAACTTCATAATCCTTTGGTTTTATTTTGACTCTTTAATTTTTTTCTTAAGGTGTGAATAATATCTCAAAATTTATAAGATTGAGATATATATATATGTATATTTTGAACTTTTTGTCATGGATATTAATGGCCATATAGAGTACTAATTCTAGAAAAAGGCTTCATCTACCTTCCTGTGCATGATTTCAGGTTTGAGTTTCTATCAGGTAACTAGGAATTAAGGTTTTGTACTCTGGATGTACATAACAAATATTGATCCTGTAACCTCTTTGAGATCTGCTGCATATGGCATTTAAAATGTTTAATTTTCCTGCAGTGAACCATGACCATGTCTAACAGGAACCTTGGAAGTTTCCAAAAAGATGATGGGCCCCCATAATTATAATTCCTCCTGCACTATGATAATGTCACTAAGCTGACAAACACCACCTAAAGATTGGCTTGAGACTACAAACTACTCAGGACAATTTCGAGGTGGCTAGCAGATGATCCAGCCTCACACACTACTCTAGCTAGAACTTGAAACAAGCCCTGTACTTTCCCATTACACAGAGACTAGACCACAAATGATACAGCTACCTCTCCAGGACTTAACAACTAATCCCAAATTTTTTTTTCAGGGTCCCCTAAAGAATGCCATCACCCCCAGACAGCAGGAAGTAATTTTAAGAACACAATGCCCACATTTCCAAGAGGTGGGGTGGGTGGTTTTTGGTTGTTCAATGGATTATGGATATTTGTCATTGTTTAGGGTGGTTGGTTACAAGTTGTTTTGGGTAATAGTTTTAAAAAAAAAAGCTGAACAAAGGCTATTAGATTTAGGGTTCTTGTTTTGAAAAAATAAAAAATAAAAAATGGGGATATAGAAATGATAGGATAAAAGGTAGATTATTGAATCTACTCTCAAAAGAAAAAAGGGGGATATATATATATATATGATATTATGAAAGAGTAGATTATATAATCTACTTTTAAAAAGCAACTACATGTTTTAAATATTTTACATTGATATGCATCTTTGTATAGTGATACAAAGTTGAGATTATTTTTATTAGAACATACTGTACATACATTTCTAATCTTGTTCAAGGTATTAGACCTATACATCTCATTTAACAATGTAATGCAAATTGCTAGTCCTTGAAAGTTATTATCACAAACTATTTAGAATAATAAAGAAATGCAGGTTAGTAGTTAGTCACCTATTAGAATTAAACTTGTAGTCATGTTAAGTATGTTTTCAAGGTCAAACATAAATTTTAGGTAGACAGGTGGTCTTCAAATTCTCCAGACATGTACATAATATGACATTTAAGATGTTTTAATAACATAGATTCTTTTTTTTTATGACAATGAGTCATGTCTGCTCCTGGCAGCACCAATCTACTTCAAAGAAGATGATGGGCATCAAAGAAACTCTATACAGAGTTTACTTTCTTTGTGGCAAATGTTAGCCACTGGGCAAGAAAATGCCTTTGCCTTGACTGCCGACAGAGTGCTGCCCAAATGGGACAAGCAGGACACAAAAGAAAGAACTGCCAAACTTTGCCAAGACAAGGTAGGAATGCCCTTCAGAAAACTCTGCTTCACAGATAAGTCTGTCAGATATGCTAGGCCTGTAGGCTGATGATGGATGCCCCAACTTTGCAAAGGGACCTTGGGTGACTGTTCAGGCAGTCAGCTGTTTCTGTCATTTCTCACATTTTTTTGGAAATCGCTTGCTTGTACTTCCTGCTTACTCAGGTAATATATTTCCTCCTTGGGTCTCTGATGGAGTTCAAGACTTTATAGTGATAATTATAGTTTTCCTTGTTATCAGATTCAGAAAAGAAATTCACTAAAGAGGTGTAAAGTGTATAGGGTTGAGAGATATTAAATGATAGTTTTGGTAATGCAAATACAATAGAAAGGTTTAACCTTCTAGACTCACCAAGATAGAATAGATATGGAGTATTTTCTCTGAATTTGTCAAATGTTTATGGACTAGGCATTGTTGATATGTTTATTGCCTGTATATATTATATATATTGTACTTACTGTATATAGATTTTCTTATATTAGTTATAGTCTTTTTATTTTAGACAAAAAAAGGAAATGTGGTGATATTTTGTTTGTGCTCTAACAAATAAAGGTTGCCTGGAGATCATAGTGGGAAGCTAGTCACTAGTTAACCATAGAGGCCAGGCACAGTGGTGGCACACACCTTTAATCCCAGCACTTGGGTGGAGGAAGTAGGAAAATCAATTCAAGGCCATCCTAGGCTAAACAAGATCGATCCAGTCTAAAAGAGAAACAGAGCCAGGTGGTCAAGGCTCACACCTTTAATCCCAGGGGGAGGGGCTTGACTATGCCTCAACTGAATGTGCCAGGCTCTGCTAACTCCCCATGGGAGACCTTGCCTTGGAGAAGGTGGGAATGGGATGTGGGTTGGGAGGGAAGGCTGGGAGGAGGGAGGAGAGGGGGAATCTGTAGTTGGTATGTAAAATGAATAAAATTTTTTTTAATAATAAAAATAAAAGAAGCCGGGCGGTGGTGGCGCACGCCTTTAATCCCAGCACTCGGGAGGCAGAGCCAGGCGGATCTCTGTGAGTTCGAGGCCAGCCTGGGCTACCAAGTGAGCTCCAGGAAAGGCGCAAAGCTACGCAGAGAAACCCTGTCTCGAAAAACCAAAAGAAAAAAAAAATAATAATAAAAATAAAAGAAGCCGGGCGGTGGTGGCACACGCCTTTAATCCCAGCACTCGGGAGGCAGAGGCAGGCGGATCTCTGTGAGTTCGAGGCCAGCCTGATCTCCAAAGTGAGTTCCAGGAAAGGCACAAAGCTACACAGAGAAACCCTGTCTCAAAAAACAAAAACAAAAACAAAAACAAAAAAAAAAGGAAAAAGAAAAAAAAAGAAAAGAAATTGCAGTTATCTCTTCCACACAGTGGTTTCGTTTTTCTTTGGATGTAAACACAGGAGTGGGGTTGCTGGATCATATCATTCTATTTTATTATTTATTTATTTTTATTACTATTCACTTTTTGAGACAGGGTCTTTCCATGTAGCCCTGGCTTTCCTGGAACTCACTGTGTAGACCAGGCTGTTCTGGAACTCACAGAGATCCTCCTGCCTCTGCCTCCTCCCGAGCACTGGGATTAAAGGCGTTCACCTCCATGCTTCACTCTATTTTATTTTTAACTTTTGATTTTTTAACTTTTTTGAGCAACAGCCTAGTCTTCTTAAATAAAATTTTGTTACATTTCATCATGATATACCTTAGGAAACACCAAGAGCAAAATATTTAAGTCCACTGTTTCCTCAAATCTTCCAGAAGGATGACTGAGTTCTTTCTTCCTATACACACACTCTCTCCCTACTAACCCCCCCCTCCTTCCCGTTTCTCTTCCATCATTCTTCTCCTTCTTAGGTAATTTGAGGGCGGTGGGTCGGGGAAGCAAACGAAGCAGAACCTGAACCACCCCAATTGACTGATGTAAACTCACATAATAACTGATGTATTTTACCTTTATTTTCTTTATTGATATGTGACTTAGCATCTCAAAATCACGGCAAGCACTTACAATCCCAGAACTCGGGGGGCTGAGGTCGGAGTATTCTGAATTCCAGACTGGAGTATGCCCTTCATGAGTCTTTGCTGCGCCTGGGTCAGCCCATCTCCTCATGCCTTTCAGAGGAAGTCAGCTTCTCATTGACCTGTGTCCCTCACTGCTATAGAACCAGAGACAGAGGCTCTCTTCATCTCATCTCATCTCATCTCATCTCATCTCATCTCATCTCATCTCATCTCATCTCATCTCATCTCATCTCATCTCATCTCATCTCATCATCTTATGGTGTGTCTGCACGTAAACTTGTGCGCTGTGTATGTGCAATGCTTACAAAGACCAGCAGAGGGCGCCAGATACCGTGGCATTACTGACGATTATGAGCCGCCATGTGGGTGCTGGAACTCAAACCTGGGTCCTGCGGAACAGCCAGTGCTCTTATCTGCTGAGCCACCTCTCCAAGCCCTGTGATTCTTTTTTTTTTTTTTTTTTTTTTTTTTTTTTCCGAGACAGGGTTTCTCTGTGTAGCTTTGCGCCTTTCCTGGAACTCACTTGGTAGCCTAGGCTGGCCTCGAACTCACAAAGATCTGCCTGCCTCTGCCTCCCGAGTGCTGGGATTAAAGGCGTGCGCTACCAACGCCCGGCCGTTTTTGACTGGCCTCCTTACGCACAGGCTTTACTCTGAGGAGCAACATAGTAATGGTGGGCTCACCTGGTTTATTGCATTCATGGATTAAACGCCTCAATATAAAACAAACAAAAACAAACCAAACAAAAAACAAAATCCCATGTCCAGTTGAACATTCTCTGATCTCTGATTTGTGTATCTTAAGCTGAATGTTCTAACCATGATCCAACTATCTCCCACCGTGCTTCTCCATGCACGCTTGAGTCTTACCGCATGTGACTGTGGAATTGTCCTTGCTGCTGGCTAACTAATCATTTCCATTAACTGAATTCTTTCTGAGGTCTTGTGCCATCAGGTCGTTCATCTACTCACTCATTAATCGCTTTACTTAGTGTTTTAAAGATGATAGATCTTGAACTGTGCTGAGAATGGGTCTATGAGCAGGACACAAGGAGTCTAAGCGTCTCATAAAGAAAGATAGACAACGAAGGCATGGACAGATGAATGCATGGAACAGCTGTGGTGGGCGGGGCCTCTTTTGGTTCGGTTTTGTCATTTGTTTTCAAGACAGAATTTTTGCTATAGAATCCAGGCCGGCCTGGGACTTGTGAGTCTCCCAACTCGGTCTTCCAAGTCCTGGGATTACCGCCAGGCCAAATTCCGCCCCCCCCCCCCCCCCCCCCCCCCCCCCCCCCCCCGCCGTGTGTGCGTGCATGCGTTTTCCTCAAGATTGAACTTAGAGTCTCAAGCGTCCTGTGTACGGTGGGTAAGTACGCTATCACTGAATTTTATCTTCAGTGTGCTTTTTTACTTTTATTTTGAGACAAGCTCTCACTAAGATTTCCAGGCTGGCCTGAAGTCACTCTATAGCTAGCTAGATGTTGAACCTATGCTCCCCTGCCTCAGTCCTCCCATGTAGCTAGGACTCAAAGCCTGTTTTTTTTTTTTTTTTTTTTTTTTTTTTTTTTTTTTTTTTAAGGTCTAGATCCAGCCCATTTACTTTTTATTGATCTACTTTTCATCCATCATCCATGCGTCTATCACATATTATTCCATCACTTTCCAGGGAGCAGACATTGTCCTTACTCTTCCAATGCAGTTAAATGACTCACAGTCCATCCCCTTCAAGAACACAGAGTTTAGGTGGGAGCCAAGTAAGGATTTGCAGGAGCAGGAGATACAGAGCCAATACTGTGGCGGCACTCGGAGTGGGGGTGAGTGCCCACAGGAGAGGGATTCATAGCAGCTAAGGCAATCTAGAGCTAGAAGACTCTAGAGCAGCAGTTCTCAACCTGTGGGTCATGACCCCCTTGGCAAACCTCTACTCCAAAAAATATCTACATTAAGATTCGTAACAGTAGCAAAATTGCAGCTTTGAAGCAGCAGCGGAAATAATTTGATGGCTGGGGATCCCACCACAGGAGCTGTGCTAGAGGGCCGCCGCGGCGCTGGGAAGGTTGGGAAGTGCTGCTCTAGAGGGTGAGGTCCTTTCGCTATCAGTCGGACGAGAAGAAAGGGCACTCAAGAACCCAGTAGGCACTTCCCGTAATCTCTGAACGTTTCTATGTAGGAGCAGGGCGTTCAGTCATATCTCCTCCCATCCTGAGTGTGCTTTCGGGCCCAGCTGAAGATAGCCGCTAACTGAGCAGTGTTTGCCCAAGTCCAGCTTGTCTGTGCGCTTGACTGATCTGGAGTGCTGACTTAGCTGGAAATTCGGTTCTCAGCGATGGTTTCCAGAGCTCCTGCTCTGCTACCTCCATCCTGGATAGACTGTGCAGTTCTGTTCCCTCCTCTCCGCTATCCTGCCTCCATCCTGGATAGACCGTTCAGTTCTGTTCCCTCCTCTCCGCTATCCTGCCTCCATCCTGGATAGACCGTTCAGTTCTGTTCCCTCCTCTCCGCTATCCTGCCTCCATCCTGGATAGACTGTTCAGTTCTGTTCCCTCCTCTTTGCACAGCTTACCCCGCAAAACCAATGGCCGTCCAGTTGAACCGCTCATTCACTTCCGCCTGTGGCTAGGCTTGCCTGCCTTTCTTCCTTCCTTCCTTCAAAAAACAGCTTCATGCCCGTTCTCCCTCTGCAGACTCTGAGCTCTGCAGCCCACTAGTTTCTCCTCTCTTTGCTCATCGAAAGGCTCCCTCAGGGGTTGAATGTGTGCTGAGGGGGCCCCCACAAATAGTTCAGATGAGAACTTTCTACTAAGGTCGCACATTGTGCACTCTGACTATTATGGAAATAAACACACGTCATATGTTGCCGGGCATCTTGGAATGGAGGTTATTAAGACTTTTAGTTAGTGTGGAAGAAGGTTTGACAGCCTGCGGTGTGGCGGCATCAGGAAAGACACTACGGAGGCCGACAGGCCCCATTCCTAAACGCCCCGCCTCTGCTTTCCAGCTGGGCTGCCGGCGTTTTCAGTGTCTATCAACCGCGCGCTTACTCTGAAACCTGCACAAGTGAGCCCGAAAGCCCGGGCATCTTTCTGAAGGAGAAGAATGCTCTCTCACCCCATCCTCTCTCTCTTTCCTTCCATTTTCTTCTCTTCTATAGTCATCAGTGCAACTAACTAACAAAGCCCAGATCTTTAGCTTGCAGTCACTGAATGAGCTGTGTCCACGCCACAGTTCACTGAAGGTCGTGGAGTTAGAATAGGAGGGTAGGCTGCAGACAGACATTGATTCTCCCATGGTCTGACTGGATAAGGACAGCTATCAGGTGACTTGGGAGAAGCAAAGAAATTATGGAGGATATTTTAGAAGTCAGATTCTACCCATATTCCACCTGTGAAATTCAACCCCGGACCCCTGCCCAATTGCAGGAGAATCTGGCAAAAGGAATTTAGCTTTTTTTTTTTTTTTTTCCCAGTGAGAACACAAAATGAATTCAGAGAACAAACTCTCTCTATCACTGGCTGTTCTCTCACACCATCCCATGGACACACACTTGGACACTTTCTGTGTTTGGTGAGCTGTATACACTCAATTGCGTTTATAACAAGCATCTGTATCCTGGGTCCCTTCCCATTCTGAGAAAATGGCATCTTATTTTATACGTAAATGTCTTAGTTCTGCAATGGGATTTCATGGCTGGGGGTAAGGGGGGACAGTGTGAAAGGAGACAGGCAAAAAGACAGTCTCCCATGAACTTGAAATCAGCAAAGGACTTTCAGAAAGTTGATTGAGTATATATCTACATTCAAATAAGTCAATGCAGGAATTGGAACTGGAATCCATTTATTAATAGTCTGAACAACATCAGGAATGGTTCATTTGCTACCTCCCACCCCAGCCCAGCACTAGGGATCCAAACCAAAGCCTTGAACACACTATACACCTGAAGTCCCACTGAGTTACATCTCCAACCTCCCCATCCTTTTTTTTTTTTTTTTGAGACAGAGTCTTGCTATGTAGTCTAGGCTCTCCTTGAACTCATGCCAATCCTCTTGCCTTAGCCTCCGAGCGCTGGGATCACACCCATGTGCTATCACACCCAGCTAACCATGTCTTCCAAGACTCAAGGACAGGGTTTTACAATGCTGCCCTGTGTTTATAGCTGGTGGACTCCACTAGGTGGCGCTGTTTAAAAGCGTCAAAAAGCCCTAGGCGAGGGGAGACTTTGATGGACTGCAAACTTCCTGCCTTTTCGAGAATTTAGGGCACTTCGTTACCAGTTGTAGCCGGTTTTCCTAAAATGCCATTGATGTGGTAAATTTAATCTTTTAGCATAACATGGAAAATGTTTTGGTAAAATAATTCAGCCCAAAGTTTTCTTAAAAGAGAGTAGTATTTCATTTTGAACAAATCATTTAAAATGAAAACCCTGTCCTGAAATGACAGCCTGTCTCCCAAAGTGCAGCATCAGCAGCAGGCAGGGACCCAGAAGGCAGACCAAGCTGTAAATTTCCCTTGCTCAAAGTGGATTTTAAAGCCAACACAGATTCTACTCCCTGTTTTTTTCTGAGCTCTATTTTGAGACACACAGTTTGAAATTCCTAAGGTAATCTGCTAAGTTATATGGGTTCTGTCAACTCCAAATGAGTCCAAAACACCCAATTAAAATACTCCCTATAACTAAAATATAATTACAATAAAAGCTTCAAGCCCAGAACTTAATAAGTGTTACCTCATTTGGCACCAGAAGGCAAATCCCCAACTGCTGATCAGACAGAAGAGGGCACACTCTCTCTCCTATCTGCGCATCCATTCACACAGGTGTCCTGTGTCCCAGGTGTGGGTTCAGAAAGTGAAAAGGGGAGTTTGGACTGGGAAGACGGCTCAGCGGATGATGCCCTTACCATTCCAGCCCGAGGGTCAGAGTCTGGGTCTTTAGAACCCAAGGAAAAAGCCAGGCAGGCATGATGCCTGTGGGCAATCCTAACACTCTGACGTCAGAGACAGGTCATCCCTGCAGCAAGCTGGCTAGCTAAGACTAGTCAGCTCACATACAAGCACACATACACACAATATGTGCACACAGATGCAAAAGGAGGGCTCATCTGGTAACAGGTGGAGAGAGTTGAGGAACTGGGGAACGGTCCCTGACCCTCCACCCTTCCTCCCTCTCTCCAACCCGTGGCCTGCTCCGTGGGGGCCAGGGATGGAGCTCCTGTCATTTCCAAATCTCACCATCCCACAGGCAGGTTGGATCGTGACGTTGGTTTGCTCCCAGCAGCCAAGGAGTTCAAAACAAGAGTATCTACTCCGGCCATCTCCCAGGATTCCTCATAAGCCTAACAGGAGCCCATATCCTACATTCAATATCACTCAACAGTTCTAATCACATCAACAACTGTAAAGTGAGAAATCTGAACATTGCGTTCTGGCTAGAATAACCTCCATTAAATGACCTTGTAAATGTAAATGACCTTGGAAAGCTTATTGAAAACACTTGTCATTCTTGTTCTTCCAAAACGATGGAAAATAACTCATTTCTTACTCACTAAAACCCAAGTCCAGAAAGAGGTATATAATTCTCTGTGTTTTTGTCTGTATGGGGAGTTAGAGTTCAGAGTCATCAGGGTTGACTAGGCTGATGGGTAAAAAATTCCACCACTGGCCATAATGAAGTAACAGGGATTAGATTTAGCTTTCCCCTTAAATAACTAGAAAACCAGGCACAAGGCAAGGAGCAATGGTCTAAAGACATTGGCGGTGTGGGTCCATGACACAGGACAGAAGTGAGGTGAGGTCACAGTTATCTCAGTTCTGTGCTGGAGGAAGTTTCTAGACTGAGCCACAGGAAGAGAAACTCCAAACCAAGCAAAATAGAGTCATCAGCCTGAAGAGACTGTGACTGAGATTCGAGGAGACGATGACAGTTCGAGATTTGAGCTTTCGTTTCCAGAGGCTGTAGGGCATGGCGGGGTGAGGAGCCACACAGACTAAGGCAGTGGAGGTGTGTGGCGGCAGCTGTTCACACGGTGGTGACCGGGGGGCAGAGAAAGCAGGTGAGGGCACAACCTTCGAAAGTCCTCCTTCAGGGGCTTACTTCCACCAGCTGGACCTGAGTCCAGAGGACCCACAGACACAACCGGAATCAAAGTTCAAATATGAATCATATGACTCATTTTCTGTCCTTGTTGCTCAGAAAAAAAGCAACGTTAGTTCATTCAAATGAAAAAAGGAACGATTATCTTTTACAAAAAAAAAAAATACCTCTATGAACTGAAAACGCTGTTAGAGTCCAATATAAAATAACAATAAACAGACTGACTGACCTTCAGATTTCACCCAGCTCTAAGAGTCTGTTGTTCTTCCGGAAGTTCTAGAATTATCCAGAATGTTGTCTTACTTCTATCCAAATAAGTTATTTCCATTTATTAAAACTATTGTAAATATTGTATTAGCATTGGTATGTCAGGCAAGCCTTGTCAATACCCCTGATATAAACATGTAAGGGGCAGCAACGATGCTGATTGTGCAGCTAGTTCCTCCTGAAGGACACATTTCCTCCTGGACATAAGGAGGGAGGCTCAGGGAATTCACATAAAAGATACAAACTCTCGGAGAAAGTTCCATACCAGGAGGCAGGAGGTTACATAAGCGGAAGCAGCTGCTGGGGGAACTGGAAATCATAGATGGAGCCGCCTGCAAATTGTGCGGGAACTGGAGTGATGCAGCTTTCTTGGGCAGACCCCACGCTGAGAGGAGCTTCCCGAGGATGGTTAAACTGCCCGAGTCGACCGTCTTCCTGTAAGCCAGCCAAATAAACTCACTGTCTCCCCGAGCTACAGTTAGGCGGGGTCCTGGTCAGTCTGTCGCTGTTTTGTCAAGTTGACACAAGCCAGAGTTACCTGAGAGGAGGAATCCGATTGATTCCCCGAGGACAACTCTGTCCGGGAACTTCTTGCTTGTTTGATTGGTTGATTGAAGATTGCCGTGGGAGGGCCCAGTTGACTGTGGGTGGTGCTGAGCGTGCCACGGAGCATGAGCCAGTAAGCAGAGTTCCTTCACAGCTCCTGGCTGCCAGGTTTCTTCTGCCTTGCGGTCCGGCCCTGACTTCCTTTGATGGTGGACTGTGGTGTGGAAGTTTAAGCCAGATGAATACTTTCCCTCTAAGTTGCTTTTGGTCCCGCTGTCTTATTACAGCAATAGAAACCTAACTAAGACAGAAATTGGACAGGACAGGAGTGAGGTGTTGCTGTGACAGATCTGACCATGGTTTGGGGGGGACTGTGGAAGGACTGTGGAACGTTGAGTTGGAAAAGCCATTGAGTGTCCAGAGCTTACTGGGCTGTTGTGAGACCTTGGAAGTAATGCAGAAGATGGAGACCTGCCATGTGAAGTTTCAGACGAATGTGTGAAAGTCCCTTCAAAAGACTTTATCGGGGATATTAAGTGATATTTTTAATTAACACTCTGTGGTTCTGGTCAGCTGGGGCTGAAGAATCAACTGTGATTAAAAAGAGACCAGAGTCGTTAGAGTGAAACCTTTACTGGGATAATTAACACGGTTAGATGGAGCCAAGAAATGAGCTATGACTAAGAAGAGACTAGCGTCACCAGGGTGAAATCTTCTGAAAGCATTTCCTCGGGGTCAGCACACAGAGGCTCTGGTCCAGAGCAGTCCAAGGCTGCATCTCATAACGGCAGCTGAACTTGGTCATGTGTAAGAGTCACCCAAAGGGGTACTGGTTTGGAAGGCATGAATGGAGTCATGGAGAGCAGCTGAGGCATGTCACTGGCTGGCAGTGCTGGTGTCCCTGAAGAGAGGCACAGGATGCCAGTAGCATGGGACAACCACCAAGGATAGGAGCAGCTGTGAAGTGAAGCTGGCCTGATCCTAACAGACACGCCATGTATGCTGTTTTTCTCAGTAAGCAAAGTTGTGAGGTAGGTTTATGAGGGGCATCAACTAGGTGTAAGTGGGACGTGCTAAGAGCATAAGGTTACACATCATTTTAACCCTAAGTAAGCCCAGCCTAGTTACTGTCCTTAATAGCCAATGATTGGGGTGTCTTTGGTGCTCATGGAGAAATGGCCTGAACTAACATGCAGTATTCTGTGAACCCTGCCATGGAGCAATCTGTGTACACTGTAAATATGCATTGCTCTCATTGTTAATAAAAAGCCGATTGGCTGATGGCTAGGCAGGATTTTTGGGGCGGAGAGAATGCCGAGAAGAAGGGCAGTGCGGTGAGCTCCTCGGCCATCGAGGAAGAACAACCACCACTCGAGGATTCTTCTCAGATCACACTTTATTGGAGCGCCTCTTGGTTAAGGGAGAGCGGGAGGTGAGGGGCCCCAGGACTAAACTACAGCTGCTTATAAAGGAAATCAGGCAAACGTGCCGTACTGTGATTGGGTCCCGCCAGAATGCTAGCACGGGGAGCCACGGGATAGGCTGAGGACATAAGGTCGATTACCATACCCGTGCATGCACAGGTCACAGGACACGTAGTCCTAGGAGCATAACCATATATGGAGTTGTTTACAACTAGGCTACCAGGAAGCCAGCGCCATCTTTGAATGGCGGCTCCCTACAGGGCAGAATCAGAGGAGTCACCAGCCCAGATGGAAAGGAAGCAGGACATGCAGGAGAGGTAAAAGCCACGAAGCCTCGGGGCAGCATGTAGATTAATAGAAATATGTTAATTTAAGTTGTAAGAGCTAGTTAGTAACAAGCCTGAGCTATAGACAAATCATTTATAATTAATAATAACTCTTGAGTAGTTATTTGGGAAGCAGCTGGTAAACAGAGCTGACTGTGGTCCTGATGAAAAACTCTGCCTACAGAACCCTGAACCACTCAGTGAGGCTGGTGGATGCACTGTATGTTAGTGTTGTGCTCAAACTGGCACAGAGACACCAGGTGGTTTGTTTACTAGGGAGCGCAGACATTTCTATAAGCAGGCCATGCAATGTATCACGACAACAATAGAGTTTGCAAACTTATCTTTAAACACGCAGAGGTCAGCCTAGAAAGACAAGAACTTGGAGGCAAAATGAAGCAGCGAGGAGGCTGGGACAGAAATCTAGTCGCGTGAGGGAAGGCCCACTTCAACATAGTAGGAGGGGCTATATTGTGAGGAATGTCAGAAGTAGCTTTGGCAAGATGTGGCAAGATGGTCTGAGTGTGCCGATGACAGACATGTCAAGAGGAGAATTGAGACTCACAGCGGGCTGCTTGTAAGGGACTCCATCCAATAATAAGTATCATTGGTGAACAGGTTGAGAGAATCACAGCAGAATGGCTACATCTCACAGAGGAGGCACCCCTGAAAGGCTGCCAGAAATCCCCTCTGTGGTCTAAGGAGTTTCATTTTACATCTGATAATATTTTTCTTGGATAATAAATTCCAGGAGGGGAAAACAATAGTGTTGGGTCACAGAATGTGTAACCAGATAGGTGATGGAGTCGTTAACTGAAACAGAGACTAGGGAGCGGTTTCACGCAAGCCTGTAAAACACCATGCACTTCGTAGAAGTCAGGGGTGGGGGTGTTGGGGTGGGGTGGTGGGAGGCTGTTGCCTAAGGGAGAAAGGTGGAGTAATGAAGATTCCAGGAGCAGGCAAAAGAGGAAAGTTCCCAGGAGCACTGCTAGCTGTATAGTAGAATGTCTAGACAAACCGAACAGGATCTCTCTTGGGAGGGTTGGAACCATGGTGCTGGTAGGAAGACAAAGCTTCTTTGCCAATATCTTTGGTTAGAGACCTTGAATCAGTCAACAAAGCAGACAGGAATCACATTCGGCTTGGTGGAGGATGGGAGCAGCCGGGCGGGGAAGATTTTGGAAAATACAATCTGATTCTGTCTTCTTCACTCTTGTCCCTACCTTTCTGCTACCAAGCAAAGAACTGTTGGAAATTCTACAGGCTGAGAGATTCATAGCCACCTAGACTGTAAAGACTGTCGAAATAAACTGTTTGGCAGAGGGCAAAGCCATGGAAATCCACACAGGAGCCAGGATTTATCTGCTCGGAGCCCTCCACCTCTGCCCATAGCGTTCTGCTGCATCATAGGGTGTCATAGTCCTCACTGCCCCACCTGATCTGTGTGTCCTGGAAGGTCAGGGCGGGAAGTCACAGTGTACAAGCAGAAGAAAGAGTGAACACCACATTCTACCATTTCACCTTCAAAAATCTCCTTGACGGCACTCCATCCAGGGCTTCTCCCAGGAACACCTTAACTCCACATCATTTCTCTTCTTGATTCTTAACCAGCAAATGCCTACTTACAAATTGTCCTTACCCTCCCCTATGAAAGATTTATTATTCTATTTGATATGTGTGAGCTTTGGCCTGCGTGTCTGTCTGTGCACTGTGGGTGTACCTGTGGTCAGAGGAGGTTGGAAGAATGCATCAGATCACCTAACTGCAATTACAGATGGTTGTGAGCCACTGAGTAGATTCTGGGAGCCAAACCTGGGTTCTCTGTAAAAGTAACGAATGCTCTAAACATTAAGCCAACTCTCCAGCCCTTTTCTTCCCCTTCATGTGCAAATAATTTAGCTACTTCCCTAAATCCAACTCAAACTTACAAACCCTAATTCCTCACGCAGCCCCACAAAATAAGAAGCTCAGCAGGTAAGAAAGAGACCCTCCTAAGGAAGCAATTATGGTTGTAGGTATGAAAGCTTTGTGGCTACTTCATATATAAATATGCAAACATCCCTAAATAAAATAGTATTAGTCATTTTACCTCAAGGAGCCCCTAATCTAGATGAAAAAACAACAACAACAACAACAAAAAAAAAAAACAGAAACAGAAAGATTAAACATAACCTTACACTGTTACAAACTGAGGGTCGTTGAGATGGCTTGCCCTGAAAACCTGGCTGCCTGAGTTTGAACCTTGGAACCCACATAGAGGTAGAAGAATAAGACAGATCCCCAGAGCTGTCCTCCCATCTCCACTCAAACTGCATGGCATGTGCGCCTGCTCGCACACATCTTGCACACAGTGTGTGCACACATCATGCACACAGCAACAGCAATGAATCACAGAACTAAAGCCTAGTTCTAATGCCACGTCTGTGGCCCTTGACACAATGCTGTGTATTTTAAAGAACAATTTGCTCGGAAATATTTAGCTTTGAGCCATACATCCTTCAACCTGACAAACCACAGTGGCAGAAGCAGCTAAAATGAGCTTGAGTTGAACAGAACAAACCACATCGCCCAGGGCTGCTATCAAGGGATGAGGACACGGAGGACTGCATGCTCCAGCACTCAGGACACAGCAGGGTCTGTACACAGTACTTATGTGATTATTCGCTTTTATTCTGCCCTTGGGGAGAATTGTTTTTCTCTTGCTCTGGACCCCAGGCTGGCCTTGAATGTGTGGCCTTCTTGTCCCAGCCTCCTGAGTGCTGGGATTATAGGCATGTGCCATCCCTCCAGGCAGGGATTATTATTGCCGTAATTGTTATTGATGATGCTGTGGGGCTTAGGAAACTGAAAACTTTGAAGTTTGTTCCTAGTATTGTTTTCTTCTTACCCCCTTCAATGTTTCCATGTCTCCTGCCTCTTCATCCTGCCCAAACTGGTGGGGGGCCTTTTTGAATTCGAAAATCTAATTGTTGACAATATCTGGAAAAAGTTGCTAGAAATAATAGATGCTTTTTAACTACCTTGACTATCTAGATTTTTGTCAAAAATGTGTGTATGTTGGGGGGGCATCTTTCTCCTTTTCTTTCTCTCTCCCTCTCCCAGCTTCCTCTTGTGTCTCCTATTTATTTTCTTGTGTTCAGAAAGGTCTGTCTCTGGCCTTCCAGTTTGCATGATAGCTCAGCATTGTCCATCATCTGGTCCTGCTCCCCTCCCACCAAAGTGCAGAGGTGTGCTCACCATGCTTTGTGGAAAACAAGGGGCCCCGCCCCATTTTTATACTTGTAGGTGGTTAGCATTTTCTGCAAGGACGCCACAGAAAAATCTTTATCCCTCAAGTTAAATACCTTAATCAATGCCTATTGTTTAATGCAAAAAAAGAAAAGTCTCGACTAAATAATCTGTTCTTTCAAGAACAGATTTTGTTTTTCACTTCAGAAAAATGTTTCTTCACTGTATTTCCAAGAAGTTTAATTTTCTATTGAGTACTACTTCAGGAACCGTAACTCTGTTTTGTGTCATCATGGTCTGAACCCCTTCTTTGGCCTCAGTTTTAATTTTTAAACTCTCTGCTGTCTGTCTCCAGCAGTGTTTAGGTGTTCTGTTTAAGATTTATTTGTTGACTGGTAATGCTTCTGATTTGATTGCGCTTGCTTCTTCTCGGCAGTTTGTATTTACGCTTTTGTTTTATTGACATCTTGTTTTCATTACTCTTTCCTTTAGCACAAGGCGATCTGGGGGAGTCATCTTCTGTCTCTTGGTTTGTGTTCTTCTGTTTTCTTCCCAGGCTTGGCCCCACCCCCTCCTTGGTTGACATATTTATTTTCACTTTGTTTAACTCAAACTTGGGCAGTGCTGTTTAAACTTCTGCTTTCTGAGTTCTTCTTGAACATTCTCCCTAGAAATCACCACCCTACAGGAAACCTCAGGGCTAGACAGCATCTTCCTTTCTGTAGCCGGAGGACAGGAGGTTGGGAAGGAGGAAGCTCTTCCAGAGGTACCAGCAGTGTTTGTGAGGGTCCTCACTGCCCTCTCCAGACTCCTTTTCAGAGGCTAACCTTCCCAGGGCAGGCTTTAGTTGGACTCCCAGCTGGGCCAGCGCCCTGGAGAACGGCTCATCAGGGACTCACAGCGGCTTCCCCACCTCTTGGCTCCCAAGATCATCTCTCCATATCCAGTAAAGTGAGGAGGAGTGGAGGAGTGTTGTGGACTGTCTCTCCTCAGGTCTTTTTGGGAAGCCGGTGTGGTCAGCAGGTTAAGAATCACTTTTCAAACGCCAGTGCTCTCTGATCTGACTTCCTTCACCTCAGACCTTAAGGACAATGGAGTCCTGAACAGTGAACTCTGAGAACTGCTGATTTTTCAAGCAGGTGGTCATGGGCTGCTCGTAGGGGGGAAAAATAAAACAAAGCACAAAAGCTGAGGGTCAAATAAAATGAAGTGAAGACTGGGATAAACCAACACCCTCATTTCATTCTGACTTTAAATACTGAGTTGGTGGAGGACAGGGAGATAGTTGGAGTGAGGCCCCGAGGTCTGTCCTCAGAACTCACATAAAAGCAAGACCCCATGGCAAGCATCCATAGTCCCAGCTCTCCTGTGGGGAGATCAGAGGTGGAGGCAGGAGAAACTGCCAGGAGCTCACAGGCCAGCTAACTTGAAGTACATTTTGCAGTAGGAGCATGCAAAGAGACTCAAGGAGGTGGGAAGAGAGAATCCACTCCTGAAAGTTGTCCTCTGACCTCCATGCCATGCCACACCCCCCACAATAAATAAATAGATAAATAAATAAATAGATAAATAAATAAATGAAAGTTTTAAAAATTGAAGTGGCTTCTCATATGGTATTTATTTAAATCATAAATTTGTTTCCATGAGATTCCAAAAAAGCCATGCCACATGAGATTTATCTTCCCAACACTAAAGAGCACTAAAGGTTAAAATTTTCATATATCAAACGGACTTTAAAAAACAACTCCCAAGTCATCTGCACTGTCACACAATCTCACACTGTTATCAGTGGTACTGAAATGGGTTTGAGGCACTGCATCCTCTCCCCAGATGCCTCCTTTTCCAACAGCTGGGACATCTCTGACCTCACTTTCCTCTGCGTTTATCTCATGGTGTGCAACTAATTCTTTCATCACCTTCCGAGGTTTGTTCTCTGTGTGTTGACTTCAAAAAGACTTGAAGTGTTTTCGGCTTGTGCTTAGCCACGTTTTAAGAAGCATCCCAGGAGACGGAGTTGGTGCTGTGTGCAGGGATTTAGCCGCACTGTTCACACCAAGATCAGCACAAGAGTGGATAAACCCCTGGGTGCGGGTTTAATTTTGTTGCCAGGAAAAGAAAAACCCAACTAATGTTCAGAGTCCATCAGGCTTAGCTCTTCATTATGCCTCTGCGAAGAGCAACGGGCAGAAAACAGCCCATCCTGGAGCCTGGCCTCTCTTGGATCGATCGCAGCTGCCTGCCAGGCTCAGGAGGCTGGGTCCCTGGAGCCAGCATCGCGCTGCTCAGTATCGCTGGGCCCCAGGTTCTGGAGGGCTGCTTATTTTTGCTTTTCAGCGTTTGGCAAGTATGCATCGACATTAGCTTAATTCTCCCTGTGCTCCCTGGGTGAGTCAAAACGATTGCTCCACACGTCACCCCACCCCACATGTTACCCCGCCCCACATGTCACCCTAACCCAGTGAGCGCAATAGGAAGAGTAGTTTATTCATCTTACAGTGTAACAACTCCTAGTCACACTGCTTGGAGAAGCTGTGGTTATCAGCCATTACCATGAAATGCCTGTATGTATCACAAGGAATAGTTAGGTCTGGTTATAGGGTGGGTAACTGTGACGAGGCAACTGGGCCCTGGGCGCAGGAACTGAAACTCAGGCCCCTCCTCTACCTGCATAGCGGGGCAAGGAACTCGGCCTCATTAACCCTCGACTCTGTATTTGAAAACGCAGGGAACATGAAACCCATTGAGAGGATTCTGAAACCTGATATACAGAGAGTTCTTAGCCCTGTGCAAAGGTTCTCAATGGTGGGGAGGCGAAAATGATCTTCACCTGTTATGTAAGCCCAGTGGGCAAAGTTCACTTTACATATATCAAATTTGGACCGAGTCACTTACCAGTGAATAGGATTACAATGAAGCACTTTTGCCACTAGATGCCAGGTGCCTTTTATTATATGTACACACACACACAGAGAGAGAGAGAGAGAGAGAGAGAGAGAGAGAGAGAGAGAGAGATTTTGTAATTTATTTATTTACTTGTGGTGCTAAGATTGAACCCAGGGCCTTTCACTTGCTATAATATAATACTATTTATATATAATATTATAATATATATATATATATATATATATATGTATAGTGTGTGTGTGTGTGTGTGTGTGTGTGTGTGTGTGAGAGAGAGAGAGAGAGAGAGAGAGAGAGAGAGAGAGAGAGAGAGAGAGAGGCTGTAGTTCCAGAGTAGCTTGGAACTCACTATGTTGTAGATGAAATTCTAAACCGTCTTAGTAAATAAGAAACACAGAGCCAAATACAGAGTTAAAGCCTAGGAGATCAGAGCACTAGCGAAGCCCAAGACTCCCTTTAGCTTACCAGTCGCTGCCATCTCTTCCCCTGAGAGAGAGAGACCTTTTCCTGTGTGGCCCGTCTTTTTATTGCTTTCTGTTCTACCTTCTCATTGGCTCTAAACCCAACCACATGATTGCCTCGTCACTGCCTGTCTATACAGACCTCCAGGTCTCTGTGGTTGGTACTGGGATTAAAGGTTAGGGTCACCGCTTGGTTGTGTCCTTGACTATGCAGAGAAAACGCATTTTATCCATTTTCCCACAAAGCCATCCTGTATGCTGGCAATTTCACATTTTGGCTGTTGTAACAAACCACCTCAAAATAACTCTGTGTTAAACAAGATACTTATTTCTCATAGTAAAGTCTAGTTAAGCAACTCAGGGTTGATATGCCAACCCTGCAATAAAATATAGAAGCTGAGGCCTCCTGGTCTGGATGCCCTGCCCACCTAGTGAATGCCCTGCCCACCTAGTGAACTGTGCCTCTGTGTGAAGATGGCTGCTCTAGTTTTCACCAGCAGTTCCAGTTTCCTGTCAGTAACAATGTGGATTGAGGTAAAAAAGTTGTCTCATGTACACACCCGACTCTCATGCACAATCTGACTCTCATGCACACACCTGACTTAAACACATGCACTGTGTTAAATTGTGTGTGTGTATGTATGTATGTATGTATGTATGTATGTATGTATGTGTATGTGTATGTATTACAAAAGTTGTATCGTTCCAGAGTTTAATACACAATTGGAAGCTGTATGTGGATTCTCAACTTTTACAGAGAATAATTCATGTGTTTCTTGAAATGTGGCTTAGGATAACAGCTTTCCCCTTAAGGATATACAAAGGTGGTATGGGATCTGCTGAGATCTGTGTAATATAAAAAGCGAGTGGTTAAAAACATCAGACAACAGTAGTGAAGTCGAGTCCTTACTGGTATGCCACTCTCTTGTTGCTGCGACCAAATACCCAAGAAGCAACTTAAGGGGGAAAGGTGTGCTTTGGCTTAAGGTTTAAGAAACAGCCCATCGTGGTTGGGAAGGTAGGGCAGTAGTGGAGTCAGATGATGGCATGAAAACCCTCAAGGCCTTTTGCCAGTGAACTACTTCTCCAAGGAGGCTCTTCCTCAAGGCCTGCCCTCAGCTTGGGACAAAACATGAGTCTGTGGAAGATGATTTTTGTTTAAACCACAACTAAGAATGTGAAGGCCGGGTGGTGGTGGTGGTGGTGGTGGTGGCGCACACCTTTAATCCCAGCACTCAGGAGGCAGAGCCAGGCAGATCTCTGTGAGTTCAAGGCCAACCTGGTCTACAGAGCTAGATCCAGGAAAGGCACCAAAACTACACAGAGAAACCCTGTCTCGAAAAACAAACAAACAAAAAAACCCCAAAACAAACAAAAAACTCAAACAAACAAACAAAAATAATGTGAAATAATGTAGTCACTTTGTAAAATAAATAAGTAGCACTTTCTTAAAATGTTAATGTTACTATAGAACCATAGGAGTCTTCTTACCTGCACAGGGGAAATGAAACATGTTTTAATAAAGGCTCATATGTGAATGTTTATAGAAACATTGTAATATTTCCCAAGTAGAAACAATCCCAATATTCATTAACTGGTGAATTGATCAAGTATAGTATATTTATACAATTGGATACTATTCCAGCAATATAAAGGAATAAAGCACTAATATATGCTTCAAGTGAATGCCTTTCTCAAAAACATTGGTGAGGGAGAGACTCAAATGACCACATGTCATATGGAACTTTAGACTTCCATTTATATGAAATATTCATCATAGGCAAATAGACATTGTAGATAGGGAATTGAAATAAGGAGTTATTTAGATTGGGCACAAGGTCTCTTTTTGGGGTGACAGAAATGTTCTAAATTTGGGACTGCTAAGATGATTCATGGGGCAAACACACTAGCTTGAAAGCCTGAGGACCTGAGTTCAATCCCTGGAACCCAAATAAAGCTGAAAAGAGAGAATTCCAGGAAATTATCCTCTGACCTCCACATGAGCACCATGGCGTGTGTGTCCACACAAATCATACATATATAATAATAAATACAAATTTTAAAGTATTTTATGATTTTTTCCCCCAACAGGCAATTTATTTTGTTCTATTCATTCACAGTTAATACAGAAAATACTTGGAAACATTTCCATATAATGTTTGACACAGAAATCATCAAATAGAAGTATACAATGTTGACAGGAGGCAGTACATTTATAATTTATAACCCCAAATGTATTTATAAATTAGAAATGGAAAGATCTACAAATGAAATTATGAAGGTTCACCAAAGTCATTTAATCTGTCAGTTTCTAATTCATTTTTATGTCTTAATAATATTCTATTGTATGAATAAGCCACATTTTATTTCTCTCCAGTATTTGATAGCTATTTGAGTTGTTTTAACTTTTTTACTATTAGCAACACACTGCTGTAAACCTTCATGTACATGTTTCATAGGTGCACATTTTCAGTAGTTTGAGGATATATTCCTAAGGGTAGAATTGTTGAGTAACAGAGTAACAACGTTTTGCATTTTGACCAACCACCAAACTGTTTTGCCAAAGTGGCACACCATTTTACAATCTCACCAAATCCTTGTTTTTAAGGCTCTGATTTTTGTACAAAAGCATTCAATCATTCTGTCAAACCAAACCAGGAAAAGTAAGCTATAGTTCAGAGCTGTTCTATTCCATTTACTATGCAAAGCCATTCTTGGCGTTTGCAACTCTCAGCCCTTTTGAGTATTCTTGCAGTGTTCACCTTTTCCTCCACCACTTTTTTTTTCTTTTATGATTTTTTTATGTGCATGAGTCATTTGTCTGCATGAATGTACATGTACCACATGTGTGCCTGGCACCTGTTGGAAGTCAGAAAAGAGGGTCAGATCCCCTGAAGCTGGAGTTATGAGTGGTTGTGAGCCACCACATGAGTGCTGAAAAACAAACCCAGGTCCTCTGCAAGAGCAACAAGTGCTCTTAACCACTCAGCCTCTCTAGCCCTAATAAATAATTCTTAAAATGTTCTAAGATTTGTCTGTGCTTGTGGTTGTAAAACTGTAAATGACTTTTTTTGGTTTCATGTCAGGGATTAGATGGACTAAAGAACACTTAAGTTCCCATGACTTCAAATATTTAACATACATTCCATCAATATTTATTCTATTAAAGTTCAGGATACATCCAATCTCAGAGCATGACCACATGTTGATAATTTCACTTAAAAGGTGTATTTGTTTTCTGATAAGCATACTGAAGCCTCTTGGCTGCATCATTTAGTGAATCTTGCTCCTGGCATCATCTCAACTGTCCCTTCATTCCATACAATGAATGGGATAAAGTCCCCGGATGTCCCATTGTGTTTTCTAGACAGAGCTATCTCTGAGTCCAACTGTGATTCCCATTTGCCTTGCAACTTGAGATTATCGGGAATTTGAGGACCTACCATGATTAGTTGCCATGGAAACTAAGCGGGCGACAAGAACCATGGCCCTCGATGCTCCATGATGGGAAGAGGTGAGCCAGGAGGAGTACAGCAGCCCAGAGAGGGACGCGGGAAACCAAGAGGACAGCTAGCCATGCTGGGCCCTGCGTGGAGGACTGATGTGATCACAAAGGGGGTCTGCAGGGGAGTGAGCAGATGACACACACCACACACACACATGACACACATACACATACACACACACACACACACACACACACACACACACACACACACATGCAAGGCCTCTTCCCAAGGCCCCTGAGGTTCAATCCCCTACAGCTTTCATAAGACCAAGTCACACGGTAAAAACTGATTCACTTATTTATTCCTCATATATAGACCAACAGATACTTTTTTGAGCCTTCTTGTTGCCAGGGGTAGGGATGCTTCAAGGGCAATCTAACATGACTTGTTGCCTTGAGGCTCATTCTAGACAAGACTCATCTCAGAATGAAGTGTTAAGACTCATCTCAGTATTGAGGTTTCTTTCTTCATTTCTTTTTAGATTTATTTTATGTGTATGGATGTTTTCCCTGCATTCTGTATGTGCTTGGTGCCCGAGGAGGTCAGAAGAGGCATCAGGTCCCCTGGAACTGGTGTTACAGATGTTTGTTTGCCTTCATGTGGGTGCTGGGAACCGAACCTGGGTCATTTGCAAGAGCAGCAGGTGCTCTCAACTG
This sequence comes from Peromyscus leucopus, assembly GCF_004664715.2. NCBI lineage: Eukaryota > Metazoa > Chordata > Mammalia > Rodentia > Cricetidae > Peromyscus > Peromyscus leucopus. The sequence continues at coordinate 52,043,152 of NC_051064.1, forward strand.
CTGAGCTATCTCTCCAGCTCTCCTCTTCCTACATAATATTTCTATTTTAAAGAGCTTATATCCTCTTGAATATTATGAAAAACTGAGAAAAAGTTTATAAGTTTTACTTCTTGTATCTATAAAAAGCCTTTCTAGAAAGTACTGTCTTCCCATGTGTCTTGATTAACTTGCTTTCCCATGTTAATATTCATTACAAAGTTCTTTCCAAGGTCAGGTATACATAGCTATGAAGCACTTCACACCTAATGTGAAAAACATTTCAGTTAGTGTAACTGATTTAGGATGAGCTATCCCATCTGAATACCAATAGCAAAAATTTAAACGGAATTTCCTTTGGAAGCCTCTCAGCCAAGATAGCTTTGTGGGTAAACTACTTTTTTAAAAAAACATAATTTATTTGTATTTTGTGTACATTGATGTTTGCCTACATATATGTCTGTGTGAGAGTGTCAGATCACCTGGAACAGAAATTACAGACAGTTGTGAGCCACCATGTGGGTACTGGGAATTGAACCCGGGTCCTCTGGAAGATCAGCCAATGCTCTTAACTGCTGAACCATCTCTCCAGCCCCGGGTAAACTACTTTTAACCATTCAAAACTCACATGAGTGTTATTCTTTGCAAACTGCTTCAAAGTTAAAGCTAATAACCATGCCTGTGGTGGTTTACATGAGACGTATCCCCCAGAGGCACACACACTGAATACGTGTCCTGAGTTTGTGGTGCTGTTTGCGGAGGTTATGGAACCTTTAGGAGGTGCAGCCTTGCTGAGGAAGTACTTCAGCGGGGGCGAGCTCTGTTATAGCTTCATCCTTCTTGCTCTTGAGCTATGTCGCTGCCTTAGTTACGGTTCTGTTGCTGTGAAGGGACACCATGACTAATGCAACTGTTAGAAAGAGAAGCATTTAACTGGGGCCTTGCTTACAGTTTTAGAGGGTTATTCTAGGATCAGCATGGCAGGAAGCAGACAGGCATGGCACTGGAGCAGTAGATGAGAGCTTGACATTCCTGATTCACACGCAGCAGGCAGAGAGACACTGGACCTGGGGTGGAATTTTGAAACCGCAGAACCCTCCCACCCCTACACCCTCCCGACCCCCCGCACCCGAGACACACCTTCTCCAATTAGGCCACACTCCATAATCCTTCCCAAACAGTTCTACTACCTGAGGAACAAGCATTCAAACATACGAGTCTATGGGGACCGTTTTCATACAAACCACCACAGTCCTCAACACAATATATTTGCTAAAAATGTCCAATTTAGAATCATGGCATTTACACTATGCTTATTCTAAGTTTACCCTCTAGGAGGACTAGCAGCTTTTCTTTTAAGCTCTTGGGGCCCAAAGAGGCCACATAGAGAAGCTCTGGGACTCTGTGGAGAAGTATTAGGCCAACCGTGTGCATTCTTCTACCTATCCCCATCAAGACACCAAGCTGGTGCAAGGGCACTGTGGATCCTCCAGGCCACCCCATGCACCAATTGTATACCATCCTGACATCACACAGAGAAGAGTCATCTAGCTGAATCCTGCCCAAATACTTTACCCATGAAATGGGTATGATGAGGGCTATTAAAATGGTACTGTTTTATTTGTGATTGTTACATAGCAATGCATAAGTAAAATCCAAAGACAAACGAATTTGCAACTCACTTAAGAAAGAAAATATCTTAATGTCTGAATAATATTCTGCTGTGTGAATATACCGTATTTTCATTATCCATTCATCAATTGATGGGCATTTAGACTAAACAGTAATGGACATTGGAGCAGGTTTCTCTATAGTAGGATGTAGAGTTTGTTGGATATATGCTTCAGAGTGATAGAGCTGGATCATGTGGTAGATCTATTTTTAGTTTTTTGACAAACCTCCACATTAATTTCCATATGCACTCACTCCCACTAGCAGTAAATAATTTTTTTACACCCACACCAGCATTTATCATCATTTGTTTTCTGATCTTAGCTATTCTGACTTGGGTAAAAAAAAAAAAAGCCCTAAAGTAATTTCAATTTGCATTTTTCTGGTAGCTAAAGATGTTGAAAATGTGAAAAATGTCTTTTGGCCATTTGTATTTCACCTTTTGAGAATTCTCTAGTTAGTTCTATGCTCCATGCTCCATTTTTAAATAGGCTTAACCCTCTGTCAGATAAATAGTGAGCACATATTTATATAAGGGAATATTATCCAGGCATTCAGAAAAATGAAATTATGAAATTTACGGGTAATTGTATGGAGCTGTAAACGGTCATTCTGAGTGAGGTGATCCAGACCCAGAAAGACAAATGTCACATGACTTCTCTTATTATTAGATGTTTAACTCATCGGATACATATATTTCATTTGGAATACCCATAGAGGTCAGGAAATTACTAAGGGCCCATGGGGAATGGCTTTTAAGGGACAGAAGACAGAACTCAGTGATAGGCTGAAAAGAAATGATGGAAGAGGGAGGGTTAAACTGGAGTGAGGAGGGCAGAGTAGAAGAGGGAATATATAGAGGGATAAACAACACTAACGACCTTTCTAAAAAGCTGTATCGAAACATCCCTACTACATACTGTTGCAAACGCTCCCCCCACCATGCACACCAAGTTAAAACTGTAATTGAGTGGCAATGCTCTTACTAGATACCACAGGCAAACAAATTAAAAGCTCAGTGCCGGGAATGCTTCTTCTTTTAAAGTCCAGTGATGTCTCATAGACGCTCAAACATTACAGGCTATTGCCAATGCTCTTGGTTACCCATAATTTGATTATAAGATCCTGCAGTTGAGGACACTACATACTTTAGTCACAGAACATGTATTTATCTATCTGGTAATGATCCGGTAGCTTCCTCCTTACGGCTAGCTTTCATAGTGCTGGAAGGTGATGTGCACACTGTCTTATGAGAAAAAAGGCATCAATATTACTCAAATGTGAACCCTGCAAGCTACAACAACCAGTGGCGAGACATTCCCATGGGTGCATTAGTGGCACAAACATCATGGGAGTAGCCAAACACTTCCTGGTTGGATTCATAAATTCCACGAGATGAAACCCATGCTTGGTACCATAACTGGGGCCAGGAACTTGTGGCTAGATAAGTCATGGACCCTAGAGAAGAGCCAACCACTATTATTCTGCTAAATGGACATAATATTTGCCAAAGAAAACTGTAAGAGCCATGCCATATTGCCTGCCTGAGTTAAGTTTTTGTTGTCCAGTATTGAGCCACTAACCAGAAACTTTTGACATACCTGGACAAGTCCTGAGTTATTAGAAAATAACTTAATATTTCCTTATCTTTCTGCTACAATGACCACTAGTAACAATGTTTTGTGGTTAGGTTGCTTGGTTGGGTTGCTTGGCAACTCAACAGTCCCCTGATCTTTTCCCAAAGAAAGTTTCCTGGTCTGCTTACTATAAAACCCACCTGAGAAAAATAAAATTTTGCAGTTTGATCAGAATACTGTCTTGCTGTCAATTCTTTGTGTCTCTTGTCCTTTTCATTCTCCATTCCCCCTTCTAGGGTCTCTGCTGAAGATCCTGCTGGCCCGGACAATATTAGTTTGAGTCCTAATGATTTATTATACTCATAGATTCACGCAGATCTCAAACCTCATCAGAGAAAGTTCTACTTGCAGTGATTAACACAGATGCTCACAACTGTTCAAGGTACACAGAATAAGAGACTGTGGAGTGGTCACTTCTAAATGGGACATCTATGTCACACACACACACCCAAAGCTCAGGGATAATTGTAGAGGAGAGTGGAAAGAATGTAAGAGCCGGAGGCAATGGATGGCTACGAGGAAACAGTGTCTTCCGGGCATAGCAGGGCAGCTACACATATGAACACACAGCGGTTGTGACTGTGCAAGTCCAAACCAGACCAAATTCCACCCCAGTGCAGGAGGAGGGTGGGGGAGGGTGTAAGCACAAATTTCCACCCCAGTGCAGGAGCTACTGGCAGTTGATAATTGCTGGGAGAGGAAGAGACAGTTTTCTTTGAGATTATAGGCCCTGGTAAGTCATCTACGATCCAGTGGAGGGCCCCACACCCAAGAATATGTGGGCAGCATAAATTGGACTTGATGGATTAAGAAAGAAGAGAGGACAAAAGGTGGGAATATAGAGAACAGAGAGTGGATCTGAGAGGAGCTGGGGAGGAAATAATATGACGAAATTCGCAGGTGTAATAAACTTTAGTAAAAAGGAGAAAAATTAAAATAACAAAAGAAAGCATTGGATATAATTTATATATTACATATGTGATATAGATGTAAATATCCAGTCTTGTTAGCTCAGCAGCAGGAAACTGTCATTCTTATAGTTGAGAGCCATGCTGTACGACCTCCCTGGAAGGCAAGTTGGCAATATGCATTCAAATATAAAATGTGCAGACTCGTGACCCAGAAATTTCACTGCTGGGTGTTCCTCCTTAGGAGACTCCAAGAAGGGCACAGTGGTCTATGTGTGAAGATGTTTCCCTTCGTGTCTCTAAAACAGAGAGACTGTCGATCTGAATGCTCACTGCGGGACTGGTGATGCAGCTGTGCGGTGCCACTACAGCTGCTGGAGGAGATGCCCGGACAAGGTGGTCACTGTGACAGCCTGACCACGGAGTTCACCACCCTCTTGCTTCCCCAGGACTCTCTCTCTTTCTGTGTTTCTCTTCCTCTCCTCATGTTCTCCTTTCTTAAAGGAATAAAGATAGGCTATTTAAATTTTTTTAAAACCCACAAAGATACAGTATTCAAAAGGAGCACTCCAGCCTATCTGGAGTTCCATTTTTGGGTCTGAGTGACAAGGGCTCCCGTTTGTCTGGCTTGTCCTCTCTGTATGTTTGCTTTTTCCTCTTGGGACCACACAGGAGCGGTGATTTGGTAGCAGCTAGAAGTCACACGGTCAGGACCCAGTGTCCTAGACAGTTGCCTCTCAGGTTGTAAATATCTGTCTACACTCAAAGAGCTAGCTCTGTTTATGACCATAGATGGAAATAACATCTGTGGTTAAACTTGGTACTCAGAGCAATTCTACACTGCTTAGGCAATCCTGGAATTAACATTAATTAATGTGAGTATTAACCAGCAGTTGACTCTGCATTATGCTGTTAACCTAATGTCTTCTCTGCCCTACCTCTGGCTCCTTGGTTTGTTTTCTCTTAGGGTACCAGTTCATGGGTGTCTCTTACCTCTGTGTCTCATGGGCTTGTTTCTTTGTGTTATTCACTAAATGGTACCAAGTAAGGAGACACAGCCAAGCCATGTCCAGACCAGAAGTCTCTAGACTTCCAAGTGTGTCGAGATCTTCTCCAAATCTTTCTTCCTACCCATGAGCACGTAGCCATGGTAACAGGTGAATATTGGTGATAGCAATAAGATGTACAAGGAGGAAAACTCTTTTAATGCAAAGGTGGCACTGTGTCTTGTTTATTTGAATCAATTATTCACTACATTATTAAATGAGCTTCTTCTCAAGTTGCCTTCAAAGTGGGGTGGCAACACCTGTTTTTAAAATAGCTGGATTATTAAGAATGGGAAGGGAAAGCAACTCTCCTAGATGATGCTAGAATCTTGGAAGCTAGGTGGGTGGGAGACAACATGGAGGATTCTAACATAAACAAGGGAATTTTTCAGTGTTTTGATTTTTAAGTCTAGTTGTTTTCTTCATAAACTAGAAATATCTCATTTTTCCCCCTAAGAATATGTAGCTATTGCCAACGTTTTAAAAAAACAGGGGATTTAAAGCCTCTCCCCATTCCTTTACGATCCCTTGGTCCCAGAGAGATCAGCACTGTCACAGTCACTGCCTGTAAGTACCGCCCTCCAGGTCTTAAAGGCGTATGTCTCCAATACTGGCTGTATCCCTGAACACACAGAAATCTACCTAGCTCTGCTAACCACCACGCTCTTGCTATGGCTCTAATAGCTCTGACCCCAGGGCAACTTTATTTATTAACATAAAATTAAAATCACATTTCAGTACAAATAAAATATCACCATAGTTTTAAAAAAACAGGGAATTTAAAGCCTCTCCCCGTTCCTTTACCATCCCTTGGTCCCAGAGAGATCAGCACCGTCACAGGTGTGCCATGGACACCTGCTGATATTTTGTGCCATACACAGTGTAAGCACACACATCTGTGGTGTGCATCTGTGTGTTTATGTGTACACGCATACATAAGTGTTTCTTTCATCTTACAACACAAATAAGTCTGTAGCAGTAGGAACAGATCTTGTTGCACAGAATAGACCGATAAATGTGACTGGTGTGACAGTGACATGTGCCTTGTCTCTCACCACAGAGACCACACCAGAGCTCCTGATGACCCAGGGGTATTGGAGAAGGAAAGGGAAAGGAAGAACTCCCTTCTCCCTCTTAAGGACACCTTCAGTTATCCCCGATCAGCCAACACTTAGGGGTTGTGTTCTCAACATCTCCTTATCCCTGACTCCAAATCCGCGCCCCGCCCCCTTCACATCTCTCAGTGCCTGGGGCTTGAGCTGGTCTGAGGGGATGAAGGTCCACCACTGAGAGGACATGAGCTATGCTAACCCAGGGGCTCATGGCATGTGTTTCCATGCATTCCATGCTGCCGTTACTGAACACAGGCCCATTCCTGCTGCTTTAGTTGCTCTGTATTCTAAAAGAAATTAGGAAACAGTGCTTGATAAGAGGAAATGGACTTATCTACAATCTGGCCCAAGAGGAGAGGGAAGAGTTCTTAGTTTTCCTTCATCTTTCCTGTTGCAGTACGACAGTTTCACAGAGAAGGTGAAAGCAAAGCCAGAAGATAGGCTGTCGGAACTGAGACTTTTCCTGGGAGTCAAGTCTCCTATGGTGATAGTTTATTTGTGCTGAAATGGGATTTTATTTGTATGTTAATAAATAAACTTGCCTGGGGGAGGGGTCAGAGCTAATAGCAAGCCACTTAGCAGAAGTCTGGCAGTGGTAGCACATGCCCTTAATCCAATCACATGACAGGCAGAGTCTCTGTGTGTTCAAGGACGCAGCCAGCACGGAGACACATACCTTTAATCTCAATACCAACCATAGAGACCTGGAGGTCTGTATAGACAGGCAATGATGAAGAAGTCATGTGGTTGGGTTTACAACCAATGAGAAGGCAGAACAGAAAGTCAATAAAAAGACAGACACACGGGAAGTAGGTCTCTTTTCCCAGGGGAAGGACGGCAGCAACTGGTAAGCTAAGGGCTATTTGCTACTGCTCTGACCTCTTGGGCTTTTAACTCTGCATTTGGCTCTGTGTGTCTTATTTAATAAGACTGTTCAGAATTACATCTACAGTCCCCCCTCCGGCATCAGGGCTTTACTGCATTCCCTCCTCCAGCCTGAGATTCTGGAACAGCTATAATTATTTAGGGTCTACTTTTCAAGGGTCCCTATTGCACTGTACTGTTCTCTGAACTCTGTATATCAGTTTCAAAATAATTAAGCTAAAATTAGGAAAAGATCTAGGGGGCCATTGAACATGAGTATCTGAGCTCTGTTTGAAGCCAGGTGATCAACAGCAATAAAAGAGACACATAGGGTGCCCATCAAAGAGCTACCCCTCAGGGGTGGGGTTGATCCAAGGCGGCCAGGAAGAGATTGACAGAATGATTCCAGCAATCATAGTCGGGGAATTTCAAGGGATTTTTTTTTCTTTTTTTGATGAAGAAAAATACAGAAAGGACATCAACAGACCTTACAAAACAAATGAAAGGAAACATTTATTAATCCAAAGACTGCTGTCCATGTAATAGCTACCTGCCACATATCATCTCCACTTCCCACTGAACATCAAGACCAGGGAGGTACAAATAACTGAAGGTCTTAACAGTTCCTCAACATGTCTAAAAGACAGAGAACTAGAAGCAAAACTTCTAGAAGGTGTCCCTGTGGATTACAGAGGTCACGAGCCCGTTCACACAGTCACTACAGAGTGACACCAGCAAGCTGCCACCCTGACTTTATGGTCATAACACCGTGGAAGCTGCATCAGGAGTTGAGTATATGAGCAGCAGCATATTCTGGGATGGCTCCACCACAGGACACAGGTGATGGGACTTGGAACTGGGACTCACGTATCTATCGAAAACTCTTAAGTCAAGCTGGCAGTGGTGGCGCACACCTTTAATTCCAGCACTTAAACCTGCAGAGGCAGGTTTATCTCTGAGTTTGAGGCCAGCCTGGTCTACAGAGTGAGTTCCAGGACAGTCATGGCTAAACAGAGAAAACCTGTCTCGAAAAAAGAAAAACAAACAACAAAAAAAGAAAGAAAAGAGAAAAGAAAACTCTAAGTCAATAGCCGTGCATCCTAAGCCTTCTCCCTTATTTCCAATTTTTTTCTGGTTTCCTTGTTTCTCGGTCTGTTGCACTTTACAATTATATTGGGAATTACTTCCTCGTTTCCTTATGTTCTTAGAAAACTAATTATGTGTGTTAAAAACAAAAGACATAGGAATCTTTGTATTTAAACCATGTGCTGGCAATGGGTAACCATGGATGTGCTCTTTAGGCAAAGATGTTACCTAGTTTTCTATACGTGTGTACATATATACCTACATATATCAAGTGGAGTTCCAGGAGAATTCTTTCTGGGGTAGTTATTTTAAGCTCTCCTATTTGTTACTTTCTCCCCCCAGTTTTTGGTTGTTTGGAAACATGGTCTCATGTAGCCCTCAAGCCTTGAACTCCTGATCCAGTCCCACCTCCAGATACTGGGGCTGCAGGTGTGTGTCACCACGCCTGTCTAATGTCATGACTTTTCTTCACGGCGAAATCCTACTGTAGAAGTCTAAACTGTCCATTGCATAACTGAGACACCTCAAAAATCCCATTTCAAAGTGTAAATATGGTCAATCAGAGTGGTATCCCTTCACTAGCAAACAAAAGTTATTCTTTATATTATATGTGATCTATATTCATATGCAGGTTGAATGTACATTTATAAGTCATATTTCATTTCTATGCTTAAGAATAATTGATTTAAAAAATTATCTTATTTAATCTGAAGTTGTTAAAAAACACATAGTAGCTTCTTAATTGTTATCTTAGATCCTTCAGGGTTATTCAGGGGAGTCACCTGAGCATACATCTGCCTTAGTGGTGATTGGGAGTTTGTGCCCCAGGAGTAAATACTTTGGAATGGTAAATTAATATATATGTACAGCAAGCAATTTCTATTTTAAATCGACAAGCAAGAACTGGAATCTCACTTAATGCCTCATAAGTTCTGTTGCTTATTAAAGATTATTAAAAACCACCAATGACAGTAATAATGAAATATGAGCTGTGCCAAGATTTAACATGCAGAAAAGATTTGTCTTAGCTATTGGACATGGCGTATCCAGAAAGATAAAACCCAAGCATATTATTGGGACGTGTGCTGCTGTCTCTTAAGGAGGCATTCTTTTCTTGCAACATGATAAAGATTAGATTATTAAATTAATAGCAACTGACAGCCACTGAGAAGTTTTTAGAATCAACGCCTTCTTTCATTGTTTAGGACAGTGGCTTTCTTTTGGAAGTGCGGGGCTCTGGGTAGATAAGGAATTGATTCTGAACAGCAAACCACTGAAAACATTTTAAGAGAATAGAAAAGACAAGATCTCAGAGAGAAAGCCCAAACTCCCAAAATAATTAAAAAGATCAAACGTGATGTATTCAAAACAAGCGTCTTCAAGTTGCAGTCACAGAAGGAGCTCATGCTCTGGAAAGTTAAGTCCTCTGCCAGGCAGAGAAATCCTGAGGATGGAGCGACAGAATTCCTTTTTTCACTTCAACAAAGTAAATCTCTACACACCTCAAAATTACAAAAAGAAAATTAAAATGGGGCCTTGCTATGTCGCTCAGTCTGAGATTATAGGCATGTGTCACAAAGTCTGGCCTCCAATTCAAATTTCAATGATTCATTGATCAACAATGAAATGCTCATTCCCGTTTGGGGGATGGGTAGTGCGCCTGTTTCCTTTTTCTATGCTGCTGTTTTTACAGAGCACTGAGGTTTCCGTAGGATAATGACCAAGTATTGGTTGTCAGGTTGTTGTGTGATGTGGAATCACGCAGGTCCTCTAGCTCTTCTGAATTCTGTCATTCCCCACTGTAAACCCCTCAAACCACGTGAGTGTCCAGGTCCCTCCCCTGAGAGCCTCGACCTGCCAGGTTCCACCCACAGAGTACTCTAACTGCCCTAATGGCTGGACCCTGTCCCCACCCTACAGAGTAAAAAACCCAAGCTCTGGATTTGAAATCCTACCAATCCCCACCTTGGAAAGTGTCACCCTAAAAAGTTCCACCCACCTGCCCAAGAAACTCTATATAAGCCCTGCCTTCTGCTCAGTTCTCTGCTATTTCTCGCCTGAGCAGAGGCAGCCACCCTCCTGGTTTTTTCCCTCTATAGCCAGAGCTCAAAAGTTCCCTATCTCTAAGCATTTTTTTGTTCTCAGATTACTGGATTCAGTTTTTACAGGGATTTAGGTGTCTTTTAGTTATGAGTGGCCCATAGCACCCCAGATGGGAGAAGGGGTCATTGGTAAACTTTATTATAGCATTAATCACAGCTGTCCATCAGGCACAATAAAAATACAGAGGGTGCACATCCCATTCTCTCAACCCCTAGGTATAGACACGGTAGAAGAAGTGGTCCAAAGCTCCTCAAAAGTTCTTGTATCCCTAATATCATACCTTTTAGATGATATTGATTCCACCTCCCTGTCATACCATCTATTTTAGACCATACTTCTGTGTATCAGCTATTGAATAATGCTTTGCCTGACCACCTTAGAGAATATTGGCTGTGTGTCCCTCCCGGGTCAAACTCATGACAACCATTTGTGGCCTCCTCCATTGTCTTATTAGATTGTCACCTTGCCTCGTGTCAATTGCTCTGAGCCAAATATCACTACCACCCCTTACCTCTCCCATATCTCTCTCTTCGGTATCACAGACTGCTTTAACTGCTCAGAAACACATTTTGTAGGCATCCTGGATTCCACAGATTGTAATGATACCATCCATCACCCTTAGTACTACCACCCAGCCCTATTCCCAAACATTCACAATGCTTCAGTTCTTTGCAGCACTCAAGTTTATCGATGCTTACCGGCTGAGTGGTCTGGGACTTGTGCCCTGGGGTTTCTTTTACCAAATCTAGGAGTGGTACCCAGTGAAGACCCCTTGCTGATTCCCACACAGGGTTTACAGCCACAAAGCATGAGAAGCAAGCAGTTCAGGTCACACCCTCTCTAGCAGTCCTAGGTATAACCGCTGGTGTCACCAAGTGGCGTGGTGGGACTGACTACTTCCCTAGCTATTTACCACTGGGTTTCCACTCAGTTCATCCAGGACTTCTAATAGGTGGCTCAGACTATCCTTATGCTCCAGGGCCAAAGAGACTCGGTGGCCACCATAAGTGCTACAGGATCGGTGAGGATTAGATTCACTAACGGCAGAGAGAGGCAGGCTTTGCCTCTTCCTCAGGGAGGAATGTTGCTTCTATGTCAAGGTCTGACAACTCCAGATGCATCTCTGAAAATGTAGAAACAGCTCCATGCCTCTGGCCAGTGGCTCATTGACAGTCCAATATGGAATTGGATACCACCCTTCTTAGCTCTCTTCTCCTCCTTTTCTTAGTCCTACTAGTCACACTCCGCCTTATAAACTTCTTGTCTAGATTTCTTCAACAACAGATTCAAATGACTTCTAACCAGACTTTTAATCATTTGCTATTACAGGATTACTGGCCCCTCACTGCAGAGCCAGAGGCCAGCGACTCCTGATCACACCCTGATGGTGAAGGTCAGTTCACCCCAAGGACTGCGATGTTTCAGTTCAACAGGAAGTAGTCTAATGATAACATCGCCCCCTTTCCATAACCTCATTGTTTATCAATAATAAACAAAAGAGAGGAGATGTAAGCCCCTGGAGTCACATAAGTGTCTAGGCGCCTCCCCAAGGACTTCCATCTGCCAGGTTCCACCCACAAGAACACTCTAACTGCCCTAATGACTGGACCCTGCCCCCACCCTATAAAGTAAAAAGCCCAAGCTCTGGACTGGAAATCCCACCAATCCCCACCCTGGAAAGTTCCACCCCCCTCTCCAAGAGGTCTGCCTTCTGCTCGGTTCTCTGCTGTTTCTCACCTGAGCAGAGGCAGCTACCCTCCTGATTTTTCCCTCCCAATAAACCTCTTGTGTGAGGTTCGTTGTGCAGTGTGACTTTGTGGTATTCCTTGGCTCCCAACTGCCAAGATACCTTTCCATCCAAACTGTAATGCTTGCACCCACTGCTCATGGGAATTAATCAAATCCATTAGGTATACAGGGGCAAAAAAGATGGCTGCAATCACCTTTCCAGGATTTCTGTACAGACAGACATATGCACATACACACAACTTTAAAGGAAATGCTTTTGAATACGTAAGTGTGTAGAACTGTTTTTAATACAGAAAATATCAAAGTTCTAATTCTTCTAAGGACTTCAGCCTTAAGCCTTTAGCACCTCACCTTAGAACTAAATTTAACATCTTAATTCAATTTTTAATTTTAATGAAAAATTTTAATTTAAAAACTAAATTGCGTTTATTTTATTTTGTGAATGTGTGTGTGCGCGCGCACGTGCATGCTCTCATGCATGGCAAAGGTGTGGGAGTCAGAGGTCAAGGCAGGAGTTAGGTCTCTCCCTCCACTGTGTGTGTCTCAGGGATCGAACTCCAGCTTGGCAGCAAGTGCCTTTGCCAGCTGAGCTGTCACATTGGCCCTAAACTTAATGTATTTAAAAAAGGCTGTCACAGAAGTTCTCAGAGGCCCCCAGAACAAGACAGACTATTGCTATTGATCTCGGTTGGCCACCAGAAGGTAATAGTAAGACTATTGCTGAAGACACCATATGCATTGGACACACAGAACTTGATAGTAAGACTCTATTGCTGAAGACACCATACACTTTGGACACCCAGAACTTGGAGAAATCAAGCTGGTACTTACCTAGAAGCTTCCTATCTTCTGACTGGCTTTCAAGGTACCAGAAAGTGTCACGTTAGTTGCCGATGATGGGATGGAAGCCACCAAGAGCCTTATCAAGCTGTAAGGGTGCAACAGTGGCTGGAATGTTATGGGGTAAACAACTACTCTCTGGTTGGATTTAAGGATCACTCCACAGAAGGGAATTCATGCCTAGCCCTGCAAATCTGGCCAAGAACCTGTGGCTGGGGAGCTCATAGATCCCAGGGGGTAAGCCTACTGCTATTGTTTTGCTAAATAATTATAATATCAAACTGCTCTCTAAATTCATATATATGTCTCTATGCCCATAGATGAGTGCAACTCTCAGTCCTCATCAGTGTCTTTGTACAGTAGATGGCTGCTCATACAGACCTACAACCCCCAAAGAATAATTGTCTATGGAGTATTCCAACACAAATGGGAAGTTTGTGTAACACTTACTCCCTCAAAGGTTCAAGGCATATCTTGGAAGAAGTGGTGGGAAGACTGTAAGAGCCGGAGGTTTGGAGGACCAAAGCAAAAGAGTGTCTTCTGGATATGACAGAACAGTTACACTCCTGATCTCACAGAAGCTGTGGTGTCTGCATATGATCTGCCCATGATTAAGCCAGTCAACACAGCATGGATGGGGAGGGGTATACAAGGCCCTGTCCCTAGATGAGAAGCTGTTGGCATTTGATGGCTGCTGGGGAGAGAGAAGCAATTTTCTTTAGAGGTGTTATCTCTCGTAGGTTGACCATGCTTCAGGGGGTGGCCCCACACCCATACATATATGGGCAGCCCTAGTTGGACTCAGTGAGTTTTTTAAAAACAAACAACAACAAGAAATAGAAGGAGGAGGAGGCCATGAAGTTGGAAGAGGATTATGACGGGGGATTCTGGAGAAGTTGGGGAAGAGTGGAGAGGATACAATCAAAGTACATTGTATACATGCATGAAATTCTCAAAGAATAAACTTTAAAATGAAAGAAAGAGCCCCAGTTGGCACACAAAGCAAGTGGGTGGATGGATGTTGAGCTCTGGGCTCGTAGGAGGAAAGTCATCACCAGGGCAAGATCCTGCCCACACTGCAAGTTCCCTCTCCTGCTGCTCCGGGTGGCATGAAACACTGTGCTCATCAGTGGGGCTACTGAGCCTGCCGGCAAAGGCCTTCCTGGGAAGAAGACGTCAACTATCCACCACTGTCACATGCAGACTGAGAACCAAACCACAAGGGACGGCAGAAATCACAGGAAGCCATATGATGCAGTCATATGAGGAAACAATGAAACAAACTGAGGCAATAAATGGGAAGTTATTGGGGCTGCCTGCCCTTTGCTGACTGCAGCCTGTCATTAGCTTGCTCTCAAGGGTTCTGGAATGTTCTCACAGCAATTCAGAGACAACTGAAATGTCAGAGTAGTTCTGAAAGGGTCACCATGAGCTCTTTAAAAAATGATTCTTCCAAGAAAATATTATTGAGAATGGTTCTACTGTGTGTCTGTAAATGGTTTGTTTATCCATTTGTCAACTGACAAACAGCTCCTCTTTTTTTTATTATAAAGTTAACATAAATCTATGTAAATTGGTTGCTGTATGGACATGTCTCCAAATATTGGCTATGGTTTGGATGCAGTCTGCCTCCCATGGGTTCGTGTGATTGAGGTTTGCCGCTCAGTGAGATGATGGTGAGAGATGGCCCACAGACCTTAAAGGTGGGACCTGGTTAGAGGTGATTAAATCACCAAAGGTGCTGCCTCAGAGAGTAACCCTGACATTCTTAGGGGACTCCAGCTCAATTCTTTCAAACAAGTTATAAAACAACTAGACTGACCCCTACTTAGTTTCTGGCTTCCTCTGTCACTCTGACTCCCCTCTCCTGTGTGTTCTAAACATGAAATCATCTACCATGACAGCATCTGCCATGAAGGATATTGAGGCACCCAGCAGAGTCAAGGCCAGCACCAGCATGGCGTTGTCTGGAGTTCAGCTTCCCAAACCATGAATCTCCTTCTCAAAAAATAAGGATCTGGATTTATTTGTTTAATTATGTGAATTATGTGTGCCTGTGTGAGTTTATGTGTACTATGTACATACTCAGTGCCCACAGAGGCCAGAGGGCATCAGATCCTCTGGAACTGGAGTTACAGGTGATTGTGAGCCACCTGACGTAGATGCTGGAACTGAACCCAGGTGCTCTGCAAGAGCAGCGAGTGCTCTTGACCACTGAACCATCCCTTCAGCCTCTAA
Source organism: Peromyscus leucopus (assembly GCF_004664715.2). Lineage (NCBI taxonomy): Eukaryota > Metazoa > Chordata > Mammalia > Rodentia > Cricetidae > Peromyscus > Peromyscus leucopus. The sequence goes on from NC_051064.1 coordinate 52,058,382, forward strand.
ATCTCCCTTCACTAATTATCTACTGAGTCTTGGGTATTTTTATTATAGCAACAGAAAACTGGTAAATACAATTTCTTGTGGGTAAATATCTAGAGTGGGGTGTCTTGGTCATATAATATGGATACGTTTGACTTAAAAAAATTTTTTTTGGCCAGGAAGTGGTGGCACACTCCTTTAATCTCAGCACTCAGGAAGCAGAGCCAGGCAAATCTTTGTGAGTTCGGGGTCAGCCCGGTCTATAGAACAAGTTCCAGGACAGCCTGGGCTGTTACACGAGAAACTCTGTCCCCGCTCCAATTTCTTTTAATGCATGTGTATTTCTGTGTGCCTGTTTGTTTGTGCATCATGTGAGTGAGGAGCCTTCAGAGGGACCAAACCCAGGTCCTCGGCCAGAGCAGCAAGCTCTCTTCATTTGCAGGGTCGTCTCTCCAGCACCATCTTTAACTTTTTAGTAAATGTCAACCCATTCTCTAAAGTAGCTGTATTTTTGTGGATGCCCACTAGTCAAAATGCCATGGGTTCTTAACAGATTTACAGTGCCGGGCAAGATTTCCTCCTGTGGAGTGGTGGGCCTGCTCTCTAATCAGAGAGTGGTTGGTTATCTCCATAAGAGTCATGCCACTCCTCTCTTAAGACATAATGGGAAGGAATACCTAATGACTTATACATCATGAGCTCTACAGATGGCAAACCTCCTGCTCCAGGCTCTCCAGAGCTGGAATTACAGGTGTGGACCACCATACCTTACTTATTTCTGACTTTTTTATTAAGAATTTTTTTTATTCATTTTACATATCAATCACAGATCCCTCTCTTCCCTCCTCCTGCCTTAGCCTTTCCCCCCAACCTACCCCCTATTCCCTCCTACAAGAAGGTAAGGCCTCCCATGGGGAGTCAGCAGAGCCTGGTACATTCAGTAGAGGCGGATCCAAGCCCCTCCCCTCTGCCTCAAGGCTGTGTGAGGTGTCCCACCATAGGCAGTGGGCTCCAAAAAGTCAGCTCATGCACCAGGGACGGATCCTGATCCTACTGCCAGGGGGCCCCTTAAGCAGATCAAGCTACACAACTGTCTCGCTTATGCAGAGAGCCTCGTCCAGTCCTGTGGAGGCTCCACAGGTGTTGGTCTAAATTTCATGAGTTCCCACTAGTTTGGTTTGGTTGTCTCTGTAAGTTTTCCCATCATGATCTTGATGCTCCTAGCTCATAGAATCTCTCTTCACTCTCTTCGACTGGACTCCTGGAGCTCAGACTGGTATTTGACTGTGGATCTCTGCATCTGCTTCCATCAGTCACTGGATGGAGGCTCTATGATGACAGTTAGGGTATTCACCAATCTGATTATTGGGATAAGCCAGTTCAGGCACCCTCTCCACTATTGCTAGTAGTCTAAAAGAGCTAATACCAATACTCTTCAAATTGTTCCACACAATAGAGACAGAAGGAACATTATTAAACTCTTTTTATGAGGCTACAGTTGCCCTGATACCCAAACCTCACAAAGATGTAACAAAGAAAGAGAATTACAGACCAATCTCCCTCATGAACATTGATGCAAAAATATTCAACAAAATACTAGCAAGCTGAACCAAAGAACACATCAAAGAAATTATCCACCATGATCAAATAGGCTTATTTCTGACTTTTTAAACATGGGTGCTGGAAAGCTGAACTCAGGTCCACATGCATACATGCTTACTGGACTACTGAGCTGTCTTCTCAGCCCCATAATAATATTTTAACTACACACATGCCCAGCTTGCTTCATGTTAATACAAGACTTCAACTGTCATTTTGTTAATTTGTTTTATAACTAGTAACATTTGTGAACTAGCTTAATAATTTTAATAGTTTGACTACACATTGTCTAGACTAGGCAATACAAGCAGTAAGCACTCTTAGCACTGAGCCATCTCTCCAGCCCTGCATTACTGTGTGTGTTGTCTACTGGTCTTGCTTCATCTGGCTTGACATGGATTCTTAATTTGCTTTATAATCTCCCATTGTAACAAATTAATATTTAAAGGTTGTTTCTAGAGGAGATCCACCACAATGACTTCTCATTTTCATCCCCAAAAAACACTCTTGAGTATGTTAGCAGCCTAAAACAATAAAACCCATACCCTGTGTTTCTGGGTCGTTATCTTCTTCTCAAGCCAGAGAGAAGGGTATCATGTCAAGATCCCCGTCTTCAGGAGGGATGAATGCCAACCCCCAAACTTTCAACAGCTGAGTCCTCAAAAGCTTCATTCTGTGTCTCAGCTGTATCCGGTAAGCTGCCAAAGAGTCTCGGAGCCAAAATGGAAGTGCTTGTGGTTTCAGGACCCTGAGCGGTGATTTCCCAGATCACAACGGGCCCTGCCTCAAGGCTGCTTTTTAGCTATCAGCAAATCCTGCTTTCTGAAAGTGTTCTGGTCTATTTCTTTGAACTCTAATTATTTCCTTCTTTCAATTGCTTCCTATATTGTTAGATATCATGGTCTGGATGCTCCTCACAGGCTTATGTGTTTGGTCCCTGGCTGCTGGCCCTGTTGGAGGGGTTGTAGAACCTGTGATAGAAGGCAAGGCTTCTGGTGATGGGTCACTAGCTGAGCGCCTGTGAGGCTGTAGTCTGATTTGCTTCTGGCCCAGGTTCTGCATCAGGTTCAGTGCTATGTGAGAAAGAATTAAGCTCTTGCTGTCGTAGACCAAGTCTCCATAACTGTCATGGCTTCCCAGCCAGGATGGGCCATGTTCTTTAAACTGTGAATCAAAATGAACTTCTCTTTCCTTAAGCTGTATATCAGCCACTTTTCTTCTTGCTGTAACTGCCTGACCAGGAGCAACCCAAGCGAGAAAAGAAAAGATTTTATTTGGCCCATAGTCGAGGGCATGGCCTAGAAATGCTGGTGGCAGGAAGAGCTTGAAGCTTGGTTGCAAAAACTTACTTTTATAGAGGACATCAGGAGGCAGAGAAAGGGGAATATTGGCGTTCAGTGGGCTTTCTCCTCTCCCCTTTTCATTCAGTCTGTGATCCCAGCTCATGAGATGGAGGTACCCATAGTCAGAGAAGGTCTCCAGTCCTGTTAAAGAGCCCTGTAAACATCCCACAGACACACCCAAGGCATGCCTCATTAACGCTCTCTGTCTTTCCTTCTTAATGTTTAGATTTACTTTTAGTGGGTGGGTATGCCACGAGTGAGGGTACCGACAGGAGCCAAGAGGCAGTGTCTCATGCCCTGAAGCTGGAGTGACAGGCAGCTGTGAGTCACCTGACATGGGTGCTGGGAACAGAACCCAGGCTCCCCGGGAGAGCCTCAAGTGCTGTTAACCACTGAGCCATCTCTGGAGTCCCACCGAGGTGTTTCCTAATCTAATCAAGTTGATAATTGAAAGTAGGCATCAAAAGTTGCTTCCAGGTATATGTGGTCTCTGTGATGTAAAAGTAACTAATACATTAGGGCTCTGATGTTTGGCAGAATGTGTGTGTGTGTGTGTGTGTGTGTGTGTGTGTGTGTGTGTGTGTGTGTGTTGATAAATTGTCTTCATGCGAGAGAATGATTGGAATCATCTAGACTGTCAGTCTTCAAATTTAAAATACGGACTAATATTTTAATGGGAGATACTAGTAGTGTTCTAGGAGAACAAAGTAAGGCACAGCAAGGGAGCTAGCGATGCCAGGGATGAAGGAAACAGTTGCCAGGGAGAGCTTTCCGAAGTTGACACATGAGCAAATAACCATCAAATGTGAAAGGACTGATTGTTCGAGGCGATTTAGGGGACAGCCAGGGCAGTGTGTCTAAGGGGTACAGACAGAAAGAGGTAGAATTCTGATGTAAGAGCAGTAGCTAAGGGGAAGTTGTGTAAGCCTTGAAAATCATTGTATTGCATTGGATTTTACTCTGAATGAGATGAGACAACATTAAAATTTCTGAGCATGAGTGACTTGATATTACCTGCATTTAAACAATGCACTCATGTCTGTATCCAGTGCCCCCCAAAGTGGGTGGAGTAAAGTAAGATGAAGGCCTGTTGGAAAATTACTGAAATAATTCAGAAGAGAGAGTGAGGCAGGATGAGGGAGGGGTGTCTTGAGTTACAACCTTTCATTAAGTATGGCTTCAACTCCCACAGAAAGTGGTGTGTGCCCATCTTAACATGGAGAAAGCTCGGGGTGGAGGTGAGTTAATTTAGTTAAGATCACACCTGTTAAATTGCAGGATCACTACTACTCTGTGTGACCTCTTGTACTTCCCAAACCTGTAATGTTTCAGATAGCCTTCCAAGTTAGCCTGTCTTGGGAGGTACCCCACTGTGAATCCCCCCCCCTCACTCATCTAGTCTAGATCATAAGCAGAAGTTTGTGGGGAGCACAGATTTTCAAAGGCCATAGAATTTATTCCTTCATTCACCTACACACTAGAGGCACCGTAGAACCTGAAGGGATAGTGCTCATACATGCTGCAGCGCGAGGTCTGTCTCTCCTGGTTCTTCTCTGTGGAGCTGAGCATCTCACCATCCTGGGCAATGCTTTTCCATGGGGGGAGAATCAGAAAGAGCTGGGTCTTGGCTGACTGTTCCCTTTGTGGCCCCAGGAACACAGGCACACTAATTACCAGTCAACCTTGGGTCAAAGAAGTTGCCGGACTCAGCAAGGCTGCCATTTCCTCCTACACAATTCTTTCCAGTTTGTTGGCAGTGGTACCCAGGGGTGGCTGGAGAGCTCTGATAACAGCTTGCTGGTGGCATTCCAGGACAGTAGCTCTGACTCCACTGAAGACTTGTCAGAAGGTGAAGAAATTACTGACAAAGGGAGTTAATAATGGCCACTCCGGAAACTTCACCTCTTCCACGATGCCTTCACGACTATTTAAAGCATCACCTTGGAGCTAACTGAGACGCCAGAAAACAAAACAAACCCCATGAATGGAAATTAACAACTAGTCCGTGACCCACTTAAGGAGATGCTATGTCTCTCACTTACGGCATGCCAGAGAGTGCACCCTAAGCTAACGGTATGGGCTTTCATCCCACGATGGAAACTATACAATATTCTCCGACTTCCCTTTGCAGAACTTTGTCCTCTTCTGGTCTCCATTTCAGGGAGCTTTTCTTAGCTACGTAACGACAGGAAACAAAGAGCTGGGAGAGGGCACTGGCAGGAGTCATTGTAGAGACTGGCATGTTCAAGTTCCCTGCTTACGATGCAATATCAAAGTCATGAAATGTGAGTGAAGACATTGTGTGTTTCTGTACGTAGAGAGAGTTTTGGCATACTCAGAGTGATTCACAGATGTTCTTTCAAGACCTTGCAAGCCTTGAAGCTAATCAACTTTTCTAATTACATCTACTTAATTATCTTATGCTCTTGTCTAACACTGTCTAATAGAAACAACGTGAGTTGCATATATCATTGTGAAGTTTCTCATAATCAGAAATAAGTGAAATTTACTTTAATATACATTAACTTAGCTATTCAAAATATGACTTTAACATGTATTAAATACAAAATTGTATTAATCAGATGTACTCTTTAAATTTTTTTGATTGAAATAGAATTGCATTACTTTCCTCCCTTCTTTTCCTCCCTCAAGCCCCTCGGATCTACTCTCCCCGGAACCCTTCCCATTCATGTCCCTCCACTTAAGTCAATGGCTTCTTTTTCTTAATTTTTACATGCATACATATGTCTATCTGTCTGTCTGTACACACACACACACACACACACACACACACACACACACACACAACCTGCTGCGTCAATTTTTGCAGGTAGTATGTATTATGGTTTCATGGCTGACTACTCTGCATTGGACAACCAAAATGGAGGCTCTCATGTCTGGGAGCAGCCGCTGTCATTACTTGCCTGTAGCTCTTTGTCTAGGTGTGGGACTTTGAAAATTACCCCCTTCCACGTTCACATGTCCGTTGGTATTGCCATTGTTCTGGTCTTCTTCATGTGGCCATTTCTAGGAGACTGTTTCCCAACAGACTTCTTGACATTCTGGCTCTAACAATCTCTCCTCCCCTCTGCCATGTTCCCTGAGCCATAGATGGAGGAGCTATGATGCAGATTTATTCACCGAGGCTGGGTTCTCCATATCTGTTTCTCTTTACATTGGGTCCAGTTTTGCTTTTCTGTGCTGGCCCCTTTTTCTGTAGACTTCTTGGCTGAGGGGTGATAGCTACACTTATCTGGGAAAGGTGGTTCATACACAAGAGGGTTCCTGGGCTGTGTGTATGGAATTAGGTAGTGGGTTTGCTGGTCTTCTCTTTTAAAATTTTTTAAAATTTAGTATGTATCTGATGCTTACAGTAATTCTCAGTTGGAACTACTCACATTTCAAAGGTTCAATCGCATCATTTGGACAGCGATGGCCTTATAGGATGGAACAGATCTATGTAAATAAGTTGCAAGAAAAAACAAATAAGCAAACAGTACTATTACATAAACAAGCCTCCAGAGAAAAGTAAACACAGACAGACTCAAGGGATTGTTTCTATCAAATGAATCTTGTTTCTGTTAGAGATCATGTAGAGATTCAACAACAAGTAATCCCCAGCTTCTGGTGAAGGATCGTGGAAGCTGAGTGAGGAAGACCCCAGGTTACAGAGCATCTTAAAGATGGAAAGTGTTGTAAACTAAGAGCGACCCACCAGAACCAGGACTGGGGAATGAATTGGCGAGAATGATGAGTGATATGGGGAAAGGCTGTGGGGGTGTAAGACGAATCTTCTGAGATCCGACTCCACATTTCACGGTAATTTTGTATTATGTACTTTTGAAGTGCTTTCCCAATATTTCCAAAGGTTTTTTTAGAAATAATTTGACCTTGACATCTGTCTATGTATTTCTTTAAGTGTCAATCACACACTAAGCCTAGGAGCACAGCTGTAAGACCCTGGGAGTTGAAGTGAAAGATTATTATTTCAGGAAGTACACAGCATGACCTCATACAGGGTTTAGAGTCTATAAGACCCAGGTATTCATTCCACTCTCTGAAAGATTTTTACAGACACAGGCTCTCAATTAGTTATAGAAACTGTGACTCCAGATGTGTCTCTTAAACTCTACATATCATCTGCATGATGGCAATACAAATACCGCCTATCATCCCAAATTGGTGAATTTCCTTAGCCAATGTGTATGTGGTGTGGTGTGGTGGTGGTGGTGGTGGTGGTGTGTGTGTGTGTGTGTGTGTGTGTGTGTGTGTGTGTGTGTGTGTGTGTGTGTGTGTGTGTGTGTGTGTGTGTGTGTGTGTGTGTGTGTGTGTGCGTGTGTGTGTGTGTGTGTGTGTGTGTGTGTGTGTGTGTGTGTGTGCGTGTGTGTGTGTAAAGCCCATGAGACTTTAGCTTCTGTCTTGCTACACTGAAGTGGTGGAGTATTTTTAATGTTTTTCATTAAAATTTATTTTATTTTATATATATGAGTGTTTTGTCTGTATGTATGTTGGTGTACCACGTCAATGTCTGGTGCCCATGGAGGCCAGAAAAGTATACCAGACTCCCTAGAACTGGAGTTAAAGATGGTGTGAGCTGTCATGTGCGTGTTGGGAACCAAACCTGGGTCCCCTGGAAGAGCAGACAGCACTATTTACCACGGAGTCTTCTCTCTAGCACATTTTTTAAAATGATTTTTATTGTTGTTTATTGTCTTGAAGTACTGCAGATTGAACCCAGGATTTCACACAGTCTAGGCAAGCTCTCCACCACCGAACTAGATCCCCGACCATCTTTTAACTTGTTATTTTGAGACAGGATCTCACAAAGTTACCTGGGCTGGCCTTGAACTTCCAGTCCTCCAAACTTCGTCTGACTATGTGAGTTTGGATCAGAGTGGCATGACTACTTCTGTCTAGTAGGATGTTTGGGTCAACTTCTTCACCATGGTTGGGTTTTCCTTATAGCAGCAGCCAAATAAATGGTGATCTGAAAGAGTATTTTTTTCCTCTGACTCCAAAGTGTTCTCTCAAAATAGGAACAAGAGCCCCTGGAAACTCACGGATGCCCTCCTTTTCTCAGTCCTCAAACAGTGAGAGCTAAGAGGCAGAGACCAGACTCATCTCTTGCCAGGACTCCCTGAGGAGCCTCGTAGACATCTACAGTATGCTGCGGCTCACATTCAATTCAAGCTCCATTATGTGACCAAAAGTCCTGCCTGCCCTAAAAGACATGAAAACAAGAAGCTTACAGCTACACCTCCAGGAGGACCAGGGGGACCCAGAGGCATCGCTACGTTGTGCCATTTCCCTGCATCGAAAAGGCAGGAGTGGTTTTCTAATACGTGTACACATGTAAGGCATCCTTTTCTAAGAAGTGGGCAGGAAATAAAAAGCTGCAGCATTGGGTTTACCCGGCATCTCTGCTCAGTGTTCAGGACCTTCAGAAAGTGGGGCTTGGAGGACTTGCATTCTTTTAACTCACCACTTGACACCTCAGCTTAGTCTGTAAACCACATGCTCATTCCCCCAGGTCACATGGTATTTCTGGGATGCCGTTCTGGCCGGAACTGCCCAAGGTTCAGTTCTTTTTCTCTGCCCCCCCCACCCCCCGCTGGCATGACTACCTCTAATCAACTGTTCTGCAATAGCGTTGGGTCATAGATTCTTCTGCCTTGCTATTGGTACTTCCAGAATAACCAGAGCCAGTCCTACCCGAGAGAGGTGTGGTGTGCTCAGAGTCAGAGAGCTCCTGCCAGTTCTGAGCTGGGTGGTCTTGAACAACATTTTTAACCTCTCTGAGCATCTGTTTTTATTATTATTAATAACACAAAATAATAATAATGTATGCTGCCTCAGGGCATACTATGTGAAAAGCACTTTGTTGATAATTATAATAAATACTATATCACTTTATTCACCATGTGAAATATGTGTATTGTCCCTATTTTACAAAGGAGAAAAACAAGCACATAGCTCGTAAGTAGCAGAAGTGAGAACTGACTCTGGCCTAACACCCCTTGGGACCATGACTACACAGAGCACCCCATAGGAGTCCTTATTTGTAACTTCTAGGCTATTCTATGTCAGTAGCTGAGCCAGAATAATAACACTGATCCCCAAAGAATCAACAACGCTCTTTGTTTTCCTTGTATCTACACACATTTAAGTAAGCCCCATGTTAATGCTGGCAAAAAATATTTGCATCTGTAACTGTGACTTATCGCTTTCTATTAGGTTCCTGTTGGGACTGGGGACCACACCACTGCAAGCTCCTCCTGATTCTGGAGACGGATGCCTGCTGGTGACCGCCTGCGGCAGCTTACCTAAGAGCCCATGACAGGCTGGGCAGGCTCCCAACTGCTGAGATTAGCCTGCAGGATCCTTGTAGGCAAAGGTATATTTTAGGACAGCGAGGCTGAACAGCATCACAGACCGGCAAGTGATCAGAATGTAGCCCCTTCCTCATCTCCTCAAGTGTCCAGATAGCTCATGGTCATGCTTAACCCTGCTTGGTATCTTCCTTGTAGGGCATGAAAGATTCTGTTTATCTGTTATCAAACAATATCCATGTGCATTCAACCCACGATCAGAACTATAATGAATTTTCTGATAAATTTTAATTATAATAAAATTCTTTTCTTTAGAGGACTGTATGTTTAAGTCAGCAAATTCATTCACTGTGAATGCTTTCATTAGCTGATAAACTCTCCAGGGCAATTATCTAGATGATCGGTGACAATAATGACTGGTAATAATGCTTCTTAATGAATTATCATGAGCAATCAGTGTGACTCAACAGCTCAGTGTGGAAAGAAGTTTCTGATCCAGGTTGGGAATGAGACAGAAGAAAATTTGGAATTCAGTTTTCCCACAACACTGCAAGCATATGCCCCATACCAGGAAGCAGTCAATGTCATTCCTTGACTAGAGTGAATGGGTCTTGACCTCCAGGCCAATTAAGCCACATTGCTTCAAAATCATGTTCTGCAGAACATCTCTGATAGGAATTCATTATTCTCTCCATCTTCAGAAGTTATCCCACAGTTTGGATCCATAGGAAAAATCCCAACTATTTATTGAATAGAAAGTACAGATTGGGCTACTGATAGATTACTCGGTGGTTAAGGCACTTGCCACAAATGTAACAGGATGTGGATCCCCAGAACCTACATCAATGCCAACTGGGCCTGGAAGTCTGCCTATAACTGTAGTCTCAGAATGTAGAGACAGAGGATCCCTCAAGCAAGCCTGCTAGCAAGCCTGAGATGTGTTGTGTACATTGGATAACAGACCTTGTCTCCCATCCAAGTACTAACCAGGCCTGACCCTGCTCAGCTTCTGAGACCAGATGAGACTGGATGCATTCAGGATGGTATAACCTGGGCTCATAAGAACTCAAAAGAGCCTGGACCAACAGCCAGGGAGCCTGCATGGGACCAACATATGCACTCTGCATATGAATGGCAGTTATATAGCTTGGTCTACTTGTGGGACTCCTAACAGAGGGAGAAGGGGCTATCCTTAATGCCTTGGCTGGCTTTTAGGAAACTATTCTTTATAGAGGATTGCCTTGCCCAGCTTTAACATAAGGGGAGGAGCTTAGTCCTACCTCAACTTGATAGGCCATGCTTTGTTGATAACCATGGGAGCCTGCCCCTTTCTGCATAGAAACAGAGGAGTGGATTGCAGGGGGAGGTGGGGGAGGGGGAGGGAATGAGAGGAGAGGAGGGAGGGGAAACTAAGGTTGGGATGTAAAATAAATGAATCAATTTAATTAACAATAACAAAAGAAGAGACCCTACCTTGAGCTGTGTAAGTTGGAAGAGCAATCTGGGAAGATTCCTTACATCAACCTTGAGCCTCAACATGCATGCACACACCTCTGTCCACACACTGAATGTGCACACACACTACACACACACACACACACACACACACACACACACACACACACACACACACACACGAAAACAAGAACAAGGAAAACAGGAGGGAAAGGAGTAGAGACAGAGAAGCAGCTAGAATTTGGGAGGATCTTTAGAAACCTAGACATTTCTTTTGGGGGGAGGGGTTGTTTTTTCGAGACAGGGTTTCTCTGTGTAGTTTTGGTGCCTGTCTTGGATCTTGCTCTGTGGACCAGGCTGGTCTGGAACTCACAGAGATCCGCCTGGCTCTACCTCCTGAGTGCTAAGATTAAAGGTGTGCGCCACCACCGCCCAGCGAAACATAAGACATTTCAAGCACTCAGCCTTTCATTTCTGCACAGTCCCTCAAGGTTACTGCCCCATTTTGCAGACCAAGAACTGGGACTCGATGAGGAGCCAGGCAGGCATTGGTAACTACTAGCATTTGCCACTAGACTTTGTGACTCCAGGTCCTTTCTATTTCCTCCCAGTTCATTAAAACTTCCTTAAGTATCCCCAGCAGGAAGAACTCAAAGATCCCTTGTTTTTTCTAGAAACTTCATTCTAAAGTATACCCAGAACCTCATTTTAGGAAAGACACAGCCTTTGGCTCAGCTAGAAGGAAGCAGAAAGCTTTCCCTTGAGGAATTAGTCTTCCTTCTGGCTGATAAACTGCAATTATTCAGAGAGATCTGGTTAACGTGTGGCTGCTGGCACAAAATATGACTCTAATACAGTGATAATAAATCACTAACTTAAGCATCTTCCCTACTGGTCCAGGGAAGTGTATTGCTACATAGATTAATCCTCTAACTGGCACAGGGAAAAAAATCACCCCAGCTCTGTATTTTTCCCAGACTGACAGCCACATGTCAAATGGGTTTATAATTTAATACGTAATAGTAAAAGCTCTGAACCCATCATGTTTTTTTTTTCCACTTTTTAATTTAAAAAAAAAAAAGGGTTTTTTTTTCATTTTACATACCAATCTCAGTTCCCTTTTCTTCCCGTTATCCCCACCATCACCCCCCATCCCACCCCCCATCCACTTCTCAGAGTCAGCAAAGTCTGGCATACTAAGTTGAGGTAGGACCAAGCTCTTCCCCGCTGTGTCGAGGCTGAACAAGGTATCTCACCTTAGGAAATGTGTTCCAAAAAGTCATTTCATGCACCCAGGATAAGTCCTGGACCCACTGCCAGGGGCTCCCCAAATAGTTCTAACCACATAACTGTCACCCACATTCAGAGGGCCTAGTTTGGTCCTGTGCATGTTCCCCAGCTGACAGGCCAGAGTCCATGAGCTCCTACCAGCTTGGGTATGCTGTCTCTGTGGTTTTCCCCATCATGATCTTGACCTCACTTACTCCCATGGCCCCTCCTCCCTGTCCTTAACTGAAATCTAGAAGCTCAGCCCAGCGCTTATGAACCTATCATCTTATTTGTTGAGGTAGGACCTCATGTCGCCCAGGCTGGTCTTGAACTCACTAGGTAGCTGCAGATAACCTTGAACGCCTTGATCTTCGTGCCTCCATTGAGTTCTGGGATCACAGCACCACTACCCCGGTCTTGAACCCACTACCTTTGCATCCGCGTCCTCCAAATGTTCAGGGGTTCTCCTAAGTGTTCCCGTGACACCTATGAATGTGTACATCTCATCAAAACCTCACCACCTCCCTGCTCCTTCTTCCTTAGCCCCTCTGCCTCCTCCCTTCCCTGCCTCCTTCCCTCCATCTTTCTCCCTTTGTATTTATTGCACCAGCTAGTGACACATGTCGGAAACTTCTAAATATTTAAAGTTATAAATATCACAAACATCAGAGAAGCCAAAATTAAAAGTTTGAGTTTCACTGTTTTGGGGGAGGAGGGTAAGAAAGGGGTAAAAGTGTGCCAACCCAGAGAGGTAAAGGATAGTCTCCTGGTAAGATTTGGACACCACTGTTACTCTGTGCTTGTGATGACTGCCCATCGCACAGAGGAGTCAAAGTCAGATGGTAGTGTGGTCTGAATGAGAATGGTCCCTACAGACTCATATATTTGAATACCTGGTCCCCAGTTGGTGGAACTGTCTGGGAAGGATTAGGAGGTGTGGTCTTGCTGGAGGAGGTGTGTCACTGGGGATGGGCTTTAAGGTTTCAGTAACCCATATCATTCCCAGTGTGCTCTCTCTGCCTCATGACTGTGTCTCAAGATGTGAGCTCTTAGCTACTGATCCAACACCATGCTTGCCTGCTGCCATGCTTCCCACCATGATGGTCATAGATTCTAATCTTCTGAAATTGTAAGCCCCTAATAAACACTTTCTTTTATAAGTTGTCTTGGTCCTGGTGCTTTGTCACAGCAACAATAAAAAGGAACTAATTAAGTATTTTGTGCTTAATTGTGTCTCCTTCAGAGTTCATGCTCCCAAACCAACATCTTTACCTCCCCCTCCTACCTTTCAGTCCCCTCTGCGCTCCACTGCAGCTCAGCTGCAGCCGCACCTCCATCCGGTGGTAGCAACAATGGCCTGCCAGTTGCTAAGTGTACTAAGTACACTTTAGTTTTTATCAGTTGACTTACATCACTCTGTTTGTTGTTTCACTCTCTTCAAAGCTCTCCTTCCTAGATTAATGCTAACAATTACTGCCATCATCATTACAAGTTTATGTTCACAGAATACTTACCATGTACAAGACAAATATTAAGTGCTTCATATGCATCCTTTCACTGAAAGTTCGTTGTCTGAGGAAGTAGATGTTATTGATTTTACATTACAGATGAAAAAGATTGGAGAACAAAAGGTAATGAAATTTGTTAAAGGGGACAGAGCTAGTGAAGGGTAGAGCCCGATGAATCCAGCTTTGCCTGCTCTAGAATTCACAAGCTTTGTGCTATGTTGCCTCATAGCAGTTTCAAGAGAGTCTTAAGTGGCTGGACTACTTTACCAGCTTACCACTGACTGGGTGACTAAAACTACAAACATTCACTCCTCACAGTTTTGTAACCTATGAAGTACACAATCAACATGTAAAAAAGAGCTGGAAGATGCAGATTTAAGAAGCATACCGAGGGTGATGAGGCTATGCCTCTGTGAGTTAAGTGCTTGCTGAGAAGCGTAAGGACTCTTGAGCTTGCCTCTAAGTGGGACATCCGTATTACAGCCCTAAGGGCTCAGGGAACATTACAGAAGAAGGGGCAGAAAGAATGTGAGAGCCGGAGGATGGAGAGGAATGCTGAGAAACACTGTCTTCCGGATATAGAATGCTTGTTACACTCGCTAACTCAGAGCAGTATGGGCTACCTGCACAAGATGGGGAGCCTGTTAATGTTTCATGGAGGAGGAGGGGCTCACAAGGCCCCATCCCTTCTTGAGGAACTAGGAGTAATTAATGGTTTCTTAAGGAGGGGTATAGCTGAAAGTTTTCCTGTGTTCTACCTAGTCCAAGGTCAGGACAAATCTCTTTCACCTGCCAGTTCCACAGCCACTCGGACCCAAATAAACACACACGGGCTTATATTAATTAAAACTGCTTGGCCATTAGCTCAGGCCTACTTTACACTTACACTTACCTAGCTCTTACACTTAAACTCAGCCCATTTCAGTTAATCTATATGCTGTCACATGTTCTGTGGCTTTACCTGTGTGCTATTACATGCTGCTTCCTGGACAGCAGGCTGGCATCTCCTCACTCAGTCTTCCTCTCCCCAGAATTCTCCTCTCTGCTTATCCTGCCTATACTTTCTGCCTGGCTACTGGTCAATCAGCATTTTATTTACCAACCAATCAGAGCAACACATATTCATAGAGTACAGAAAGGCATCCACAGCAGAGGGGGTCATTTTCTTAAGTGGTATAGCCGCTGGTGACATGTCTATGCTCTAGTAAATAACTCCCAACCTATCCAACTGTGCTCATACAAACAACCTGATTTAAATTCAATTCAGTGAGTCTCTCTCTCTCTCTCTCTCTCTCTCTCTCTCTCTCTCTCTCTCTCTCTCTCTCTCTCTCACACACACACACACACACACACACACACAGTATAGAAGTAAAAGGAGGACTTTCTTGGAAGAAGAAGCGAGGAGAGACAGTGATAGAGAAATAGGGAGGTAAAAATGACAAGATTAAAAAAGTTAATTAGAAAAATAGAGCACCATAGCTGGCCATGTAAATGTTTTCCTGACTCTGTATAATCACTGGAGTATGAATGAAAGCACTTCCATTCTCATTGGGAATAAGATTTCCACAGGCATTGTTCAAACATTTATGGGATAATTCAAAATCAAAATTAAAAATTCAATGGGTTTAGAAAGGTGTGGAAGTTTGTCAAATTATTACTGGCTTCCTGGGGCCTTGGCTCCTCCGGGAACAGAATATTTTGACTGTGTTTGGGGTTTGTCTGTCTATATCTTTGCATCATTAGGAAACATGGTGTGGGCTATGATCTATGAGGCACACTAGTTTATTTGGCTTTTGGGTCAGAACAAAGATTCAGATGGGAATCCTGCTCTCAGAAAAACTGATAATAAAAATATAACATATAACTAGATCCAGGTCTGTGCTATATTCTTCATATCCATGATTTGATTTCATCCTAACAAACACCTCAGCAGTGAAATGCTACCATGATGCCAGTGTACACTGAGAAAACCACTCCTGTAAATAACAAACACTACTAAAATTTTGGAAAAATATAGGAGCAGATTAAATGTATCTTGAATTTTGTTGCCCAGAGTGAGTGTTTTTAAATATTTTTTCTCCCTGTCTTATGTCTATGAATTTTTCCATAGTTAGAGATTTTCCATATGGACAATGACTTTCATAAAGTCATTTCATTTTCTTCCTGGGCCCGTACTGCAGCCACTCATGAGTACAGTATGTCTGTGTGGCTTCCTTCTTGCCAGTCTGATGTGAGTAGAAGTAATGAAGTCACTTCCAGGCCTAACTATAGCTGTATGTCACTTAATTATGAGGTCATGTTCAGAGAAATGCAATGTGGAGGGACTTACGTCATTGTGTTAACATAATAAAATGTTCTTACATTATCACTCCATATAACCTCATGATTTTAGAGAGATAGAGATAGGTAGACAGACAGACAGACAGATAGATAGATAGACAAGCTGGATGAAGATATTACCACCATAACATGGTATGCAGGTTAGTTTTAACTGTCAACTGTTTAACTGTTATCTGAGAATGAAGTCAACTGAGGTGCCTTGTAGATTAGACTGTGGACATTTATGAAGGAGATTGTCTTGATTGTTAATCAGTATAGAAAAGCCCAGCCCATTGTGGGTGACACTGTTCCCTAGGGTGGATCCCAGACTGTATAAAGGAAGAAAGTTATTCAACAAGCAAGGAGGCAGCATGGCTACATTTGTTTCTGTAGATGTGATCTTACTACCTGCTTAAGTTCCTGCCTCGACTCCCTCTGAAACGATGGGTTGTAACCTGGAAATGTAAGCTAAGGTGAACTCTTTCCTCTCCCACGTTGCTTTTTTTTCATGATTCTTTATTACAGTAACTGTGGTGGTTTGAAAGAAAACGGCCTCCAAAGGTGTTGCCTTGTTGGAGGAAGTGTGTCACTGTGAGTGGCAGGCTTGAGGTCTCTTGTTCAAGTTTCCCTCAGTGTGACGGTCAGTGGACTTCCTGGTGCCTGCAAGGTGTAGCACTCTCAGCTCCAGCACCATGTCTGTCTGCACACAGCCATGCTCTGAACCTCTGAAACTGTAAGCGAGCCACTCCAATTAAATGTTTTCTTTACAAGTTGCTGTGGCCATGGTGTCTCTTTACAGCAATAAAAACCCAAACTAAGACAGTAACAGTAATGAAACTGGGGACCAAAGTAGTCTCTGTCTCTGAGATAGCAAATTCATTTACTACAGTGGTTCAACACATCATGGCCGCTTTGGGGTTGAACGACCCTGTCACAGGGGTTGCCTAAGACCATCAGAAAACACAGACACTTATGATTCATAACAGTAGCAAAATTACAGTTACGAAGTAGCACTGAAACACCTTCATGGTTGGATGTCACCACAGCATGAGGAATCGTATTAAAGGGTCACAGCATTAGGTTGAGAAACACTGCTCTGCTATCATCATTGCGTGTGTGTACTGTACACGGTTACACGTGCAACACTTTTTTATAAGACTTTCCCAAGACACAAGGCTCACCAGTCTCATCCAAACAGGAGCAATTGGTTACGCTGTTATTGAGGCTATGACATCATCAGCTCACAGGAATTTGAAACTTCTCTTATGTTCTTATGGGATCACCACTGCTGACTGAGATGTCCCTCTGTGGTACGCGACTGTGGTGAAGTAAATGTGTCTTTCTCACATTGGTCCGTCCGCCATCAGTTGCGTGGAGAGGACCGAGTAGCCATCAGGGCACCAGGTAGAGGAGAGGGCGCTGCAAAGCCGCTCACCGAGCACGCTGGAGTGCGCCGTGAAGGAGGAGGAGGATTTTATCACGGTGGTCCCTAAGATCTGCGAGGTTATTTGTTGTGATGTCAGTACTCTGCTAAACCCCACACTACACAAGTGATCCTGTTTTCTGCCTTCTTCACTTACTATTTTACCATTCACACTTCCGGTATGCAGTAAAAGCATTCTGTAAATAATGGTTTAAACTGGTAAACGGGAGGACCCGGCGTGGATAAAGTATAACTAAAATTAACTTCTTTACCTTTGGTCATTTTCGCACTATGGCAAACCCACTGCACTATGCAGAAACCATTTTTAGGTCAAGAAAATTTATTATCATAATTTCTGTTTCTGTTTGTATTTGCATGTTTTTATTTCTCTTCCCTCTGGTTTCAGTACTTCACAGCTATCGTATTTTATCTTTACTTTTTTCATCTCTTAGCCTTTTTCCTTCACAATATCCTAAGGTTGCTTAAGACAAATGTTGACCACATTACATATTAAATTTCTGGTGCCGATCCTCTCTAGAGCTTCATGTGCAGATTTTCACTCTGCCTCTGGCACCTTGGATTAACCAGTGCTCTTTATCACCCCAGTCACTACATTTTACTTGTTCCTGTCTCTAGTCTTTCCTTATGGGGCTTTTTCCCCCCACTCACAGACCAGACCCCCGTATTTACTTATTTTACAGCTTCCAAGTCCCTCCCGCTGCTTCCGCTGTCCCTGACTTGTAAAGTAACGTAAACAACACACACATTTGAGTTCTTTGAAAAGTTAACCAGGAGCCGAGTGCACACCTGTAACCCCAGCACCAAGGAGACCCAAGCCGGAGGCTTGTGAAAGGCAGCCTGGGCTACAGAGTGAGATCCTGTTTGCTTCTTGGTTTTGCTTCTTGCTTTGCTTTGTTTTAAAAAGCTATCAGTCCCTTCTTGTGCTTTAAGTGAAAGTGAGAGAGTGTCCCTAGCCATGTCTATGACTGAGGGAGAGTGTCAGAAAGATTGTTAACAAGCTCCAAAATTACATAATTTCCTGTTCCTTGTTTCTTAGTTTCATCTGCCTCGCGGTGCCCCCAAACAAGCAAACAACAAAAACCGCAACACCTTAACCACTGATGAGGAAGAAACATCATGATGCCTACGACATCTGCATTCCAGACAGAAGGAATTCAGGCATAGGAGACGGCCCCTTTACACAGATTTTCAAGACAGTCCTCCTGAGGACATCTAGTTCTCCTACTGCCACAGAGCCGAAGGCGGAGGTGTCTGCAAGGGTGACTGATTGTCTTGCTTCTTTCTCACATGAGGTTCATTACCACCCGGAAATGGTAGACGACAACGTATTGGATACTACAACGGTAGCAGACTAGCTATCAGGAAGGTAATAAAAAATGTCTGCCAGGAACTGCAACCTGAGCTCTTTTTGTAGCCAGCTGGACCTTTTATTTTTGTGACATTAAAAACTATTCAGCAGATGTCTGTAAAAACCCTGGACTTTCATTTCTGCCCCGCCTGCAGGGCTACAACGGGTTCTCGACCACCCTAAGGAGGGAATGTAGGGACAGGAGATACAAAGGAAAACACACCACGTCTAGATTCTGATCAAGGAGTCCTTTATTTTTCTCCAGAAAGGTTTATATAGTTCCTGCAGGGTGGGGGGAGCAAGAAGCTGTCATCTGCATAAGGTGGGGCAAGCTAACAGGATGTTTGTATAGGATGTTTACAGGGTGAAAGGGTCAAGGGCTCTGACTCAATGTCCTGTTGCAAGGCAACCTGACTGTAAGATGATCTAGTTCCCTGTCTTATCGGGGGTCTGCATTTTTCCACTAACTAGAGATTCTGTCCTTGTCCCTGACACATTTCTTTTCTAATATTTCTATTTTATGTGTGTGTGTTTTTGCCTGTATGCATGTGTAGCACATTCCTGCCTGGTGTGAGCAGAGCCGGAAGAGGGGATCGCATCTCCTGTTGCTCTAGTTTCCTGTCCCCAGTTCCCTCACCAGGGCGTCTGTTAGCAGAAATTCCCTCCAGGGTGGATTCCCACTCAACCACAGCTGCTAGCCTCTTGATTTTTATAACACCTCTTTTGTATCTTTTCCTAGCACTTCACGGTAAGCTTTGGGAGGCCGCACTAAATACCGCCGCCTAGACGGAACCATAGAAACTCACGACTCTGAGTCTTCCTGCTTTCCACCAGGTTAGAATTTGAATGGCCAAAACTACAGTTAATTTTTTTTTTAAATTGTATTGCTTCTGAGTAGTGGTGACCAAAATTCCTGACAGCTTGAGGAAGGAACCTCCCAAAATAGATCCAGCACTGGGAACCAAATATGTAAACCATGAGCCTGTGGGGGCTGTTTCAGATGCAAACCGTAACAGAATTATACCACCCCTCTGGCTCAAACCCACACTATCAGCTTCTTTCTAATAGACCCTGGGCCTGAGAGATAAGGAGGGTCTAGGCTCCTATTAAGGTTTCGCCTTGAGCCTTGGATGGCTATTAAATCCATAATATACATTCTGCAGAGGGGAAGAAAAAGGAGGAACCTTGAGGGCAATGCTTATAGGAGTGAGGAGGAGGAGCAATTTAACCTCTCCCTAAGGCAGGCACTGGGCTGACTCCTGACTCCCAGTGCCTAGTCCTCCAGGCCCCAGCGATGAACTTTCCAGAACTCTAAAGGTGGTAGTGAATTTCCCGCAACTTTTCTCAGTCATCATCTTTCACACTGTTCTTTCTGGTCTCCTTCACCAGCACGTCTCACTCTTGATCAGCAAAGTGGTTCTCCCTGAGACCTCTGGCACCTGCGGCTGCTCCCGGGAGGCTAACAATGTGGTGCTGAGGCAAATGCACATGTTAAATATTGATTTAACGTTTATTAAGTGGCTGCGTATCTTTTGTTAGTAAATCACAACACTGCTCAAGCTTAATTAAAAATATAACATGAAAAAAATATTAAATGTGCAGCAGTTGGCCCAATATTTAGACACCAGTGTCCTGGGTCCCCGGCTTCTTCTCCTAGGAAAATGGATCGGGTTTTCTAGATTGGCTCCCGGGATTTCCTTTGCTCAGCAGCACCTGAGAACCAGAAGAGCCTGGTGAGTCCACACAACAAAGGGCCCTGGTTGGAAGGGAAGGCCAGAGAGGAAGACCAAAGTGTTGAAAGAGTTTGAGGGGGGAGACACAGTGGGATCATTTCCTTCCTGCTCCATCACTGCCAGATGTGCCGGAGGGCACAAGGAGGAAGGCGTGGTTCTTTGCCACGTGTTTACTACGTGCTGAGAAGGTGTGTCTGCGTTAGCATCGTGCCTAAGGCACAAAGAGCACACCGCTATACTTTTCAGTCCTAATCCCGGAACACATTCTTCCTTTATGTAGCACCTATCCCCTCCCCCTTTCTCCTCCCTCCCTCCCCCCTTCCTCCCTCCTTCCCATCCTCCCTCCCTCACTCCTTCCTTCCCTCCCCCTCCCCCCTCTCCTCCTCTTCCCTCCTTTTTCTCCATTCCTTTCAGCTCTACGGTGCTATCTCCCCAAGAAAGAGCCGGTGAATTTGTGTTTTTCTGGTTACATAACTAGTTGCCTGTGGAATCTGGAGCTAATAGGAACCATATTCTAACGCATCTGAATTTAATTTTAGCATCTCAGCCCGAAGCCCGTTAGCCTCCTGGCTTATTGCCAACCTCTGGGTGTGCGCCTTGTGCACCCGAACCCCTCAAGGCACCTCTGTGGCAGGGCTCACAGACCGGGTGAAAATGTTAATTTTTGCACTATTAAGTTTTTCTTAAGGTAAAAATTTAATTACCTTCTAAAGCACAGCAAAAATATTCGTGGCTTCAAAGTAGCTGGGTCACCATGGCTAAGTCAGAATGGCGACATCAAAATGTCCAGTGCTGGCTCCACACTTGAGCATGGGCAGAACACCCACGTCCCCAGACACTGGGGTGATCCTGGTGCCAGCTCCATGACATCAGCTGCCTGACGCTGTGGAGGAAGGCGGCATATTGTGACATGCCCTTCAGGGTCTTCCTTTCCTCTCCCAGCTCCGATCCTAAGATCTGAAGGCAGGGACAGGGGCTGGAAGACTAGACATCTAAGTGGTCAAGATCAAGGTCTAAGGAACTGCCTCGGGATGCGTGCCACAGCCTGGTGCTATGGGGACATGACAACAGAATCACTGCAAACCCATGAATGAAAAAGAATGCTGTATTGATCTGATTTTAGCCAGCTGGAAAACAATTCTCTAGTGTTTACCTTATTCTTCTATATTTTAAAACTTTTATTTTAACTTTATTATTGTGTAAATATATATGTGCAAAATGTGCGTGTATGTGTGTGTGCATGTGTGTGAGAGAGACAGAGAGAGAGAGAGAGAGAGAGAGAGACAGAGACAGAGACAGAGAGACAGAGAGACAGAGATGAGGGTGGGGGAGGGGGAGGAGAGAGAATAGCTGTGCATGCCAAAGCCCTCATGGGGAGCTCAGAGGACAGCCTTGGGGAGTTGGATCTCTCTTCCCACCTTTGCAGGGGTCCAGGAAGGAACTAGGGTTGCCAGGTGTGGGCACCTAGCTCCTTTACTTCTGAGCACCCCACAGCCCTGTCTGTACATTTGTGCAGAGTTCCATGCATATACACGCATATAAATACTATATAGATATATACATATAAATACAAAAATAGATCCATTGATGTCGTCTCTCGTGTTCCATTCTTTATTGCACCCATGCCTCTTAGCAGTGTGCCTTCAGTTACATTCTCAGAGTCTCAGACAGACAATTCCTACCCAACACACAGGATGTCCTGGTAGCCTTGGCTGTACCCTCCAAGGCCTCAGGCTCCCTGCAGACAGCCCAGCTTCTTATGTGTGCCCTGAATGATGCCTGCAGCCTCGACTTGTTTTGATTTCTGACCTGTGTACCTAAGGACTCTGTTGTCTTTGGCCCTCTCCGACAGGATTCTTCTGAGACAAGAGCCCTTTTCCAGCTTGACTTCCAGTACTGCACCCCAATTGACTCCCCTGTTCACACCCTGAGCAGCACACTTCCCTGGCTTCCTTGTACCTAGAAGGGAACACAAGGCAGAAAAGGCTGAGACACTTTTAAGTGTGGCCAGTGGAACTGTTTAGGTCCCACATTACTTATCACGCAGGGCTTCGGTTCTCTTGGTTATTTAGTCTGGTCTCAGGAACTGGATTAAACAATTCTGAAAGAGATCTCATGGAAAGCTCTAGAATTCCACTGAGCATTTGGTGAGCACATTTGCTTTATTGAAAATATGCTATGTTCTTATTTGAATATGAAAGCAGATTATTTTAAAAGATAGAACTTGTTCTTAGAAACTTACTTCTAGGCACGGAAGGATACTTTAGAAATATTAGCTCATATTCCATCTCCACTCGTCTCCCATGCTCATTTCTCCTGCTCAGGTAAGTAGACACCTTTGTGCTTCTCACCTGGGGAGAGGTAGGATGCATCTGGAAGCAAGAGAAAGGGGATCTCCCTGCTTTGGCTTCCTAAGTTTAAGCCGTCAGAGCAGGGACTAAAAACTGGTGGCCTTTTGGGGCAGAACTGAGTTGTGGACATGTTTTGATTGATCTACAGTGTGTGTGTGTATGTGTGTGTGTGTGTGTGTGTGTTTTCTCCAACATGAATTGAATATTGACATTTCAAGTAAAAAAGGTTTGCACAAAGTGAAAATTTACACTTTGGAAAATACACTGGAAAATTTGTCGACTTGGACCTCAAAGAGACTAACTTGCCTGCATTCCTTTTTCTAGATCAAAGCTTGTGGGCAGGGAAGTCACACTGTGAAGCCTCAGCTTGGACAGATGGAGCCATGCGTGGCTCCTGAGCTCATCAGGAGCACAGTCAGTGCCCAGGACAGGATAAGAAGCAGACAGTTTAGTGGTAATATGGTCCCAGAGCCAAAGATCCAGCAAGATGAAGGGTGGCTCTCTGGATATCTCCTCCTATATCCATCCCCTTGATCCACAACAGGTGCATCAGTCCTAAGTATGTGTCTCAGAACTCAGACACAATCATCTGAGGACAGAAAGTCCCTAACATCAGCTGGAAGAGTAGCTTAGTTGATAGAGTACTAGCCAGCATACAGGGATGGCTGAAGGTCAGTCCTCAACACTACATAAAACTGCATGACATCCCATACCTAGAATTCCAACTGGTGAGATGGGGACAGTAGGATCATGAATTTCAGGGTCATCTTCAGTTATATGGATAGTTCAGGCCAGCCTGGGGTACATGAGGCCCTATCTTAGAGAGATAGATAGACGATAGATAGATAGATAGATAGATAGATAGATAGATAGATAGATAGATAGATAGATAGATAGATGATAGACAGATAGATAGAGGAGAAGAAAAGAGAGGAGAGTCCCTAATATTGAACCAATACTGAGATTAAGTCTACTGCACGAATACACACAAATATAATACATAGAACAGTAGCTCACAGTAGAACTCTGGCCTTGAACTCTGGAAAAGTCAAATGTCTGTCTTCCGCACACCTCTGTTTGTGACCTGGACACATACTCATCGTTAAAGAAGTTAGGCTTTTCTTAGGAACTTGCTCTCTAAGGGAGCACAGTTCTTTAAAACAACATCAGGCATGAGCAAGAAGGTTGGTAAGAGAAAATGACAGCTGTGGCAGATGTCGCTTTCAAAATGAAATGAAAAACCAGTCCCTCCACAGAATGTGAAGCTGGACTCGATCTTCACCCTGGTTGTTCTTGGCATGTTTGGGTCATGGACTCCTTTGAGAATAAAGACCCTCTGTTCTGAAGATACAAAACTCGCCCAACTTTGTAACAGATTCCAGGGTCTTCCGAACGGACTCTTTGGAAGCACATCCACAGACCCCAGGATAAGAAACGCAGCTCCATCTGCCACTCTCCCTGTCCCCATTTCTCCCAGGGAAGGTTCAGTGGAAAAAAAGAGAAAACTGTCAGTCTATTAGGAATACAAAGAAAACTGCCACACATAGACTGGCACCCTGGCACCCTCGCCATCTGTACCCTCAGAGCCCTGGTCTATTCCCATCTTCATCCAGCTCCGCTGGTCTGGGCCTGGCATGTTCTGAGCTCTTTGCTGAGACAGTCTAACATTGATACATACTATAAATAGAGAAGACTGAGGTCCTGTACCATGTCACTTCCGGCAGGAGACCTTCACATTGGCTCCCCATTATGAAATTCACTCTGGCCATAAAAACATCCTGGGTAAGCTATGTTCAGTCAGAAATGGTGCAGACACAGGCTGCTGAGGGTGATGAGAAAGTATCTCCCAGAAGCTGGAAGCCACAGGACTGTTCTGTAGACTTGACTGAAGCAAGAGGCTGGTTGTTGCACTATTATACTGTGGAAGTGTGAATGAGAACGGCCCCCATAGGCTCACATATTTGAAGGCTTGGTCGCCAGAGTGGAACTGTTTGGGAAGGATTATAAGGATTAGGAGGCGAAGGCTTGTTGGGAGAAGCATATCTCTTGGAGCTGGGCTTTGAGGTTTCTAAAGCTCATGCCAGGCCAAGTTTCTCTCTCTCTGCCTTTGCATCATGATGTAGCTTTCATCTACTGCCATGATGGCAATGGACCAAACCACTGAAACTGTAAGCAAGTCCCCAGTTAAATACTTTTTTTAAATAAAAGTTGTCTTGGTCACGGTGTCTCTTCACAGCAATAGAACAGCGACTGAGACACATATTGATGGAGGGAGCCTCCTTTGTGTGGGGAGCCACGTTAGCATAGGGCACCAAGGGGAGGCGTAATGGAGGACCCATTCATGGATGGTGGTAGGGCTGTGTGACTGCCGCTTTGCCAGTCTCTTGTGTCCTGAAGCTTCCTAGCTTCTGCTGCAAGAATGTGCCACACGGACATATCCATGCATATTCTGTATGGACAAGGGGCTCTTCCTGGCTCCCTAGGCTGTCACAAGACACCCAGCAAATGTTCTCTTGTTTTCCTCATCTGCAGCAGAAAGTATTAGACATCATGATCCAAAGACTTCTCCTCCAGGTCCTGAGAATTTTCCAGTCCACCTGGCCTAGATACAAAGTTTTTGTCGGAAATTTCATTGCTATCTTTGAATCACCAGATGGTAATTGTACTTAGTTTAGGAGAAACACTGCCTAGCAAGGATCACTGGTAAGAATAACAACAGAAAACAGACACAGGCACAGATGCACACATGCACACACACACACACACACACACACACACACACACACACACACACACCCCACATGCATACACGTTCTCAAATGGATTGCATAAGGCAGTGAGGAATTATCTGAAGTGGGCAAAGCCAAATGCAAAGCAGCCATCTGTTATTCAGTGATAAAATACATCTAGAAAGTTATCCAACCATCACATCTGAGCAGCTCTGCTGATTCAGAAGGACTCTTGGGGATCTGGGCAGTGAGTATTGGGCACTGACATCAGGAGACCTACTTTCATTCCCAGCCTTTGCCTTAAGACACTCACTCTGGTGAATCACATATCCTTCCTCTAACTCAGATTCTACATCTTAAAATTAAGGAAGAACCCAGCCAGACTGGGCAATAGTTCTAGTCGTCCATGATTCTCTGGATTAGAAGGCCACGTCTTAGTTAATAGTCATCCCAGCACTAGATATGAAAGAGAAGCATCACTATGCTGGTCTCTAAGACAAGAGAAAGAAACCCTCTTGTCACACACACACACATTTATAATGCAGCGCATGCAGTGATGATCTGAGATAGCTCCAGGGAGTCTCTGTCCTTTGCCAAATTAAATAACCCTTTAACCGTGCAGCATGCCTCTGTGCAAAAGAGCTAACATGTCAGGCAGGCTAAATCGTCTCACTCCATGGCGGGAGACGGTCCCTCGGGCTTGTCTTTCTGAAGAAAGTCTTCCAGCCCTTTCTAGGGCCATCACCATTTCTTTGTCCCCGTTCTCTCCCTGGATCTTCTCCATTCAAATGGCTGCAGGAATGGCTGTGTCAGGAAGGACAGGCCTGGTTTCAACTGTCCCCTGGGGGCGTTCCGCTCCAGCATTAGTCCTCACTGGCTTCATTTTTTTTTCTAACTTCTCTTCCTTTGAGGCCATCAAAATTTCCCTGTTGCCCGAGGAACTGGTGGCTCTTAGGAAGGAAAAATATCCCTTGCTAGAGCGCCGACATCAGGCATGAGCGAGAACTACAGTCTAAGCACTCATTGTGGTCCGCTGACGACGTGTATCTGACTAGACGATGCTCACAATGCAGCCTGTGGCTCCCACCTGGATCTACTGAGGCAGGGTCTCTAGGGGAAATCTGAGATAGGAATTTTCCCAAGTGTTGTGGGTGTGCCTAAAGTTTGAGCCTCATGGCCTCAGGAGGCCCCCTTTCCAGTTGAAGGACCTAAAGGAGTCACAGGTAATTTCGTGAAACATTTGGCAGTTACACAGCAACAAGGAACAAGAGCATCTGATGTGAGAAACCATACACAGCATTTCTTTGAAACAGAAACAAAAAAAACCAAACCAAACAAACAAACAAAACAGAACATCCCATGGAGGTCGGCTGCGGCTCATGTGGGGCTCTCTGAGCACAGAGCTTCTGTAGAACCCACAACTGTTCACCTTCTAGAAGGGAAGATTTACATAGGGAATGCAAGCCGTTCCAATTAGCCATCTCATGAGAGACTGGCAAATAAGCTACAGTGCTATACTGTTAATTACGTGGAAAGACAACACACCTAGTCAAGGTGAAATATTCATGTCCTTATGCTGGAGAGTAGCTTCTCTTGTAGAATTCATACAGGAAGGCAAATTGCCTTGGCATGCAGTCTGCTGGTCATGAACCAAAATAACAAGGGGATCAGCTGATGTTGAGGCCCTAGGAAGTGACAACCAGTGGCCCAACACTACCAAAGGGCAGGGTATGAGAACAGCATGTCCTTCAGCAAATCACTTCCTGAGGGCCAGGCAGCACCCTCCTTTAATCCCTACATATGGTGAGAGATAAGAATCTTCTCACTAGCTGTCTAAACATCATGAATGTGGAAAGCCAGCCATAGATCTTTGCTCTGTTTTCCCTTTGCTATTTGTTCTCTTATCCCTTGTGGGTACTTCACACATGTCAACTCAATCTTTATCCTGTCTACTTATTAGACAATTGAATGGGACTCTTAAGCAGCCTGGTCCTATTGACTAATAAAAATCTCGTGCAATGTTCTTTACAGACAGGACTAGTTAATCCATTCTCTATAGTCCCATTGGTATTTTTATCTAACCTGTATACTTGACAAACACATACTTTAGCAAGATAACAAGTAACAAATATAATACCTGATTTTGTACTAAACTATTATACATGCACTTCATTCTCAATATCTACCAAAACACAGTTGAACCAACCTCATGTGGGATGAAGGTGACCTGCATTTCATTCATGTGTGGACATCTAGCACATGTGTCTAAGGTCACAACAGTGTAACCAGCCTCCCTGGTATTACCCATCATCTCATGAGTCACTTTCTTACCAGTCAGTCATTAGTCACATGAGTTCTGTTGATGTGATCTGTCCTGTTCAGTTTTATAGTTTTCCTGTAGTCAACATAACTTTAGGGAAAAAGACAAAGCCAAGGACAGTGGATGCACAGAGGGCCTGCCTAGGATTATATTAATAAACACTGCTGGGAAAGGAAACAATTTTCTCCAAAGAGTTTATATTTAAAATAAAAACA